>NC_086108.1:2889279-3214279 GCF_963921235.1 Mobula hypostoma | reverse complement strand
AGCTGGTGGGGGGGTCAATAACACTAGGCAGAGTGGGAGGGGTATGGGGTCCAATTGTCCAGATGGGGGGGGTCAATAACACTAGGCAGAGTGGGAGGGGTATGGGGACCTGTGGTCCAGCTGGTGGGGGGGTCAATAACACCAGGCAGAGTGGGAGGGGTATGGGGACCTGTGGTCCAGCTGGTGGGGGGGTCAATAACACTAGGCAGAGTGGGAGGGGTATGGGGAGCTGTGGTCTAGGTGGGGTTCATGGGACTAGGCGGAATAAAAGTTTGGTACTAATACTGCGGGTTGGTCTTAGAGAGAGGTTTTCAGGAGGCACTGAAAGGTTGAATGAGGGGATTTAGAGCTCAAGTTCAGTTTTTTCTCATACAGTTTTCAGGCTGTGTAAAAATTTCCTGCTCAGAGCATTGGCTGGTTTGTGCAACTGTGAAAAACATTGGGAAATGTTGGCTGAGACTAAGTGGGTTATTGGGTGGGGTTACAAAGACATCCACAGAGGTTGAGTCAGACTTGAGTTAGAGGTCATGGGTCAAAGATGAAAGGTGAAATGTATAAAGAGTGGGATCTCCTTCACTGAGGGTGGTCAGAGGCGATATTTCCTATGGTGGTTAAGTCTTCTTCGGTTGTCCATCGAAATCCAATGATGACGTCCACTCCTTTAACGGTGAGATCTTTGATGACTATACAGTCCTATCCTGGACCCACAAGCTCTATTGCAGGTGGGACATGTATATGTGATCGTGGTGGCAACCATGGCTGCATTTCTCCCGGCTCTCTTCTGCTGTCTTCTGGTTGTTCTTTCCATCTCCAGAATACGAACCCCGTCCCTACACAGCTGTCACCAAGTGGTACGGTCAGCAGCAACATCCTCGGGTCCTCGGATCTGATCCTGCACTTCCTTAAAGCATTCTTCATCTGATCCTTACAGCGCTTCTTCTGCCCTCCAGCTGAGTGTCGACCATGATGTAGCTGGCCGTATAACACTCTGCGGGGTAGCCGACATGGGGGCATCCTTATCACGTGCCCCAGCCACTGCAGCTGGCGCTGGGTGCTCATGGCCTCAATACTCCTGCAGTTGGTCTTTACAAGTATCTCAGTGTGAGGCACCCGCTCACCCCAGGTAATTCCCAGGATGTGCTGGAGGCAGTTTATGTGGAAGGGCTCCAAGAACTTGATGTGACGGCTGTAGGTTACCCGAGCTTCACAGCTATAAAGGAGGGTGGTGACACAGACAACTTGGTATACGGCGACCTTTGTGGAGGGACGAAGGCTCCTGTTCTGAAAGACTCTACGCAAAAGTCTCCCAAAGGCAGCTGATGCCTGTTTAATGCGGCTCTGGATGTCGTTGTCAACGCCGCTATTCTCAGAGAGAATGCGCCCCAGATATTGGAAAGATGGCACTACTGACAGCTTTTCATCACCAACAGTGAAGGCAGGTAGAGTGGGTGGGACACTGGTACTCCATTGGCAAACCACTTCTGTCTTGGTGGTATTGACAGTCAACCCCATCCTGCTGTACGCTCTCACCACCACAGCAAGGACAGTCTGAAGATCCTCCAGAGTATGGGCCACAAGAGCACAATCGTCTGCGTACTGCAGCTCCAGGACCCACTCTCTATGGGGTTTGGTGGTTGCGTGCAGCCTCCTGATGTTAAAGAGGTTGCCATCTGATCTGACGTCCACTGCCACACCACTGCTGTCTTCAATCTCGTTGTGGAGAATCTTGGTAACACACAAGAGGAAGATGTTAAAGAGCACTGGCGCTAGTACACACCCCTGCCTCACCCCTGTGCGTACAAGGTAGGGCTCAGACTCTTGTCCTCCTACGGTCACCCAAGCAGTCACCCCATCGTGGAGGATGTTAACAAATTTATTGGGGCAACCAACTTGAGGACGACATCCCATAAGAGCACTCTTTGCACAGTGTCGAATGCTTTGGAGAGGTCGACAAAGGCCATAAACAGGTCCTGATGTTGCTCCCGGCACTTTTCCTAAAGCTGCCGGGCTGTGAAGATCATGTCGATCGTGCTCCTGTTCTTCCTAAATCCACACTGTGGTTCAGGCAGCATCGACTCGGTGATGTTGCTGATGAGTCTCTGAAGCATCACCTTAGCCAGGACCTTTCCAGCAACAGAAAGCAGTGATATGCCCCTACTATTGCCGCAGATGGCCTTGTCACCCTTGTTCTTATAAATGACAACGATGTTTGCATTTCTCCATTGCTGTGGGATGTTCTCATCAGTCCAGGCCTTGGTGATGTACTGGTAGAGGGTGCGCATACACATGTACCCTCCGTTCTTCAGTTACTCAGCAGGGATATTGTCAGTGCAGGGGACTTGTTGTTCTTAAGGGAATGGACAGCTGATAGAACCTCCTGGAAGGTTGGTGGTAGACTGAGCTCATGGACAGGAGGAAATTCAGGCAGTTCGTTCAGGATGGTGGGGTCTGCGTCAGAGTCCTGATTAAGCAGGTTGTTAAAATGCTCAGCCCTCTTCAGCAGAATGGTATTCTGGTTAAGTCTAAGACCAGAGGACACAGCCTCAGAATAGAGGGGCATTCTTTTAGAACGGAGATGAGGAGGAATTTCCTTAGCCAGAGAGCAGTGAATCTGCGGAATTTGTTGCCACAGGTGGCTGTGGAGGCCAAATTATTGGGTATGTTTAAGGCAGAGGTTAATCGATTTTTGATTAGTCAGGGCATGAAGGGATGCAGGGAGAAGGCAGGAGATTGGGGCTGAGAGGAAAATTGAATCAGCCATGAGCAGACTCGATGGGTCAAGTGGCCTAATCCTGCACTGATATCTTATGGTTTTATGGAGAGTGTGGAATGAGGGTCCAGCACAAGTGGTGGATGGGCTGTTGATTATGATTATGAGGACACACAGTCCCCTTTTATTGTCATTTAGTAATGCATGCATTAAGAAATGATAAAAATGTTTTTCCAGAATGATATCACGAAAACACATGACAAATCGACTTAAAAACTAACAAAAACCACATAATTATAACATATAGTTACAACAGTGTAAAACAATACTGTAATTTGATAAGAACGGACCATGGCACGGTAAAAGTCTCAAAGTCTCTGAAAGTCCCATCATCTCACACAGACGGTGAACCTCCAGCGCCGCAAACTTGCCGATGCAGCATCCCGGAAGCATCCGACCACAGTCCGACTCCGAGTCCGTCCGAAAAACTCCGAGCCTCCAACCACCTCTTTGATACCGAGCACCGAGCACCATCTCTGCCGAGCGTTTTGACCCCGGCCCCGGCAACAGGCAATACGCAAAGCCAAGGATTTGGGGCCTTCGTCTCCGGAGATTCTCGATCGCACAGTAGCAGCGGCAGCGAAGCGGGCATTTCAGAAGTTACTCCAGATGTTCCTCTGTGCTTCTCACGGCTGTGTCCATCAAATCCGGATTGTGCACGGCCCCCTAGTTACACATATCGATATTCATTCGGAACGGCCGCCCGCGCTGCGTCGCGCCGCCATCTTCTCCTCCCTCCTTCATTACTTTAACACTTTAGAGAAGTTTGGATAGGTAAGTGGATGGGAGGGGTACGGAGGGTGATGGTCCAGGTGCAGGCCGATGGGAGTACGCAGTTCTCCATGGACTAGATGGACCAAAAAGCCTGTTTGCGTGCTGCAGTCCCTAAGACTGTATGACTTTATTGGTACTTTGATGGCAAGTCAGAGCAGGAGAATGAGAAGCATTGAGCCCAAACGATGCCCGGCACAAGTGACCACATCTGAGACAGAAAGAAAGCTAGATGCATGATATCAATACTTGCGACCTTCTACATATGTGCAGCAAAGAGCACCCTAACAAGCACCCTATCACTGCACGGTATGAAAACTGTACTGCAGCGGACAGGAAGGCTCGACGTCAGGTAGTCAAAGTGGCCCAGTGCATTACAGAGCTAGCCGACCTGCCATCAAGGACATATATACACAGAAAGGTGCTGGAAAAGGCCAGTAACATCATGAAGGATTCCTCCCACTCAGCTCGTGGACTGTTTGTCCCACTCCCATCAGAGAGGAGGCTACATAGCATCCACGCCAGGACCACCAGACTCAAAAACAGTGACTTCCCCCAAGCTGTAAGGCTGATCGACACCTCCACCCACAAACCCAGCCCCACCACCACTACAAGACCATGTGGCCCATCAAATCTTCTCCGCCATTTCATCATGGGTGATCTATTTTTCCTCTTAGCCCCAATCTCCTCCTCCTCTCGTATCCCTTCATCCCCTGACCAATCAAGAATCTATCAAAATATAAATATACCCATTGGCTCTGCCCCCACAGCCACCTATAGCAACAAGTTCCACAGATTCACAACTCTCTGGCTAATGAAATTCCTCCTCATCTCCGTTCTAAAAGGACATCCCTCTATTCTGAAGCTGTGCCCTCTGGTCCTAGATTCTCCCACCATAGGAAACATCTTCTCCACGTCCACTCTATCGAGGCCTTCCAACACTCAAAAGGTTTCAATTAGGCCACCCCTCATTCTCCCGAGTTCCAGTGAGTACAGGCCCACAGCCATCAAACACTCTTCATAGGACAAGCCATTCAATTCTGGAATCATTTTCGTGAAACTCCTTTAAATCCTCTCCAATGTCAGCACATCCTTTCTAAGATACGGGGCCCAAAACTGTTCACAATATTCCAAATGAGGCCTCACCAGTGCTTTATAAATTCATAGTCATAGTCATACTTTATTGATCCCGGGGGAAATTGGTTTTCATTACAGTTGCACCATAAATAATAAATAGTAATAGAACCATAAATAGTTAAATAGTAATATGTAAATTATGCCAGTAAATTATGAAATGTCCAGGACCAGCCTATTGGCTCAGGGTGTCTGACCCTCCAAGGGAGGAGTTGTAGAGTTTGATGGCCACAGGCAGGAATGACTTCCTATGATGCTCTGTGTTGCATCTCGGTGGAATGAATCTCTGGCTGAATGTACTCCTGTGCCCACCCAGTACATTATGTAGTGGATGGGAGACATTGTCCAAGATGGCATGCAACTTGGACAGCATCCTCTTTTCAGACACCACCGTCAGAGAGTCCAGTTCCATCCCCACAACATCACTGGCCTTACGAATGAGTTTGTTGATTCTGTTGGTGTCTGCTACCCTCAGCCTGCTGCCCCAGCACACAACGCACACAACAGCAAACATGATAGCACTGGCAACCACAGACTCGTAGAACATCCTCAGCATCGTCTGGCAGATGTTAAAGGACCTCAGTCTCCTCAGCAAATAGAGACGGCTCTGACCCTTCTTGTAGACAGCCTCAGTGTTCTTTGACGAGTCCAGTTTATTGTCAATTCGTATCCCCAGGTGTTTGTAATCCTCCACCATGTCCACACTCAGTTCTCAACATTGCATCCTTGCTTTTATATTCTAATCATTTCCTGTTAGAGTCTCCTAATTTTCAGACTTTCCTGTGCCCTGTGTCACTTTATGGGCATTCAGTCAATCTCTATGTGTATAATAGATGTATGTATATTTATTATGTTTTTAATTAATATTGTGTTCTTTATCTTATCGTGTTTTTTTGTGCTTCATTGGATCCAGAGTAACAATTATCTTGTTCTTCTTTATACATGTATACTGGAAATGACATCAAACAATTTTGCATCATATTGCTGAGAATAATAAGAACGATTTTAAAAACGAACAAGTTTTGCAGGGTTCTAGCCTTCCTTTCTCTAACCACTTTTAGGGGAAGTCATGTGACAAACGAAGGCCAGAGTGCTGTCTCAGATCTATATGAGCACTCAGGCCCGTCGTTAAGTCAGTGAGCCTCAGTGGCCGCAGGAACCAGCTGCAGAGAAGCTGGACGCTGTGGTTTTCCTGAAGACATGTCAGAGCGCAGATAGAAATAGTTATCAGCTTCCTGTGCATGAGAGTTCTCCGAACCCCCCTAATCCTTCACTGGATTTACAGTCTCTACCGTGATGTGCATGACACATCTGCCTGGAGGTATAAAATATGTAACATAGAACATGGAAGAGTACAGCACAGGAACAGGCCATTCAGCCCACAATGTTGTGCTAAAGGTATATTGTGCTAAAGATAGAGGTATATAAAATTATGATGGGTATAGATAGAGTGAATGCAAGCAGGCTTTTTCCACTGAGGCAAGGGGAGAAAAAAAACCAAAGGACATGGGTTAAGGGTGAGGGGGGAAAAGTTTAAAGGGAACATTAGGAGGGGCTTCTTCACACAGAGAGTGGTGGGAGTATGGAATGAGCTGCCAGACGAGGTGGTAAATGCGGGTTCTTTTTTAACATTTAAGAATAAATTGGACCGATACATGGATGGGAGGTGTATGGAGGGATATGGTCGGTGTGCAGGTCAGTGGGACTAGGCAGAAAATGGTTCAGCACAGCCAAGAAGGGCCAAAGGGCCTGTTTTTGTGCTGTAGTTTCTATGGTTCTATGGTTCTAACCCAGCTAAAATGTAAATCAAAAACACCCAAACACTAATCCCTCCTACCTACATCATGTCTATATCCCTCCATCTTCCTCACATCCATGCGCCTATCCAAATGTCTCTTAAAAACCTCTAATGTATTTGCCTCTACCATCAGACCAGGTAACGCATCCACCACTCTCTGAGTAAAAAACTTACCCCTCACATCCCCTTTGAACCTACCCCCACCTCCCTCAATACATGCATTAGACATTTTAGCCCTGGGAAACAGATACCCTCTGCCTCTTATAATCTTGTAAACCTCTGTCAGATCTCCCCTCAGTCTCCGACGCTCCAGAGAAAACAACCCAAGTTTGTCCAACCTCTCGTGGTAGCACATGCCCTCGAAACCAGACAGCATCCTGGTAAACCTCTCCTGCACCCTCTCAAAAGCCTCAACATCCTTCCTATATTTCAAACATTGTAATTCTCTCTTATTTCTCTGAAAATATGCAGGATGGGGTTACTAGTCTGATTGGCAAGGATTGTCAAGCTGAGTTGGGCAGAGTTGACGGGTATTCCCATTGGCTGGTGACAGGAGATGGATGTATTAGCTAATCAATGGCAGAAGTACATCGGGTGATAGAGTTGCCAACTGTCCACCAATCTGAGGCCTCCGCTGGCCAGGGTCGACCATGGATGTTACATCCCAGCTGTCTAGATAGGCAAGCCAGGGCAGTACGATATGGAGAGCAAGCTGTTGCCCATGTAGCAAACTCCCCCTCTCCACCTCCACACATCTGACGAAGCCAGAGGAATGGCAGTGACTGATACAGTTTGACACCAGCAGCATTACCGGAGTTGGTAGTCAGCATTAAACTCAATGTAGGACTGCCTTACGGACTCCAGGTCCAAATTTTTCCCTTGGGGTTTAATGCTGAAGCCTTCCCCATGAGTTGGGTTTAGAAACATAGAAACATAGAAAATAGGTGCAGGAGTAGGCCATTCGGCCCTTCGAGTCTGCACCGCCATTTATTATGATCATGGCTGATCATTCAACTCAGAACCCAGCCTTCCCTCCATACCCCCTGACCCCTGTAGCCACAAGGGCCATATCTAACTTCCTTTTAAACATAGCTAATGAACTGGCCTCAACAGTTTGCTGTGGCAGAGAATTCCACAGATTCACCACTCTCTGTGTGAAGAAGTTTTTCCTAACCTCGGTCCTAAAAGGCTTCCCCTCTATCCTCAAACTGTGACCCCTCGTTCTAGACCTCCCCAACATCGGGAACAATCTTCCTGCATCTAGCCTGTCCAATCCCTTTAGGATCTTATACGTTTCAATCAGATCCCCCCTCAATCTTCTAAATTCCAACGAGTACAAGCCCAGTTCATCCAGTCTTTCTTCATATGAAAGACCTGCCATCCCAGGAATCAATCTGGTGAACCTTCTTTGTACTCCCTCTATGGCAAGGATGTCTTTCCTCAGATTAGGGGACCATAACTGCACACAATACTCCAGGTGTGGTCTCACCAAGGCCTTGTACAACTGCAGTAGTACCTCCCTGCTCCTGTACTCGAATCCTCTCGCTATAAATGCCAGCATACCGTTCGCCTTTTTCACCGCCTGCTGTACCTGCATGCCCACTTTCAATGACTGGTGTATAATGACACCCAGGTCTCGTTGCACCTCCCCTTTTCCTAATCGGCCACCATTCAGATAATAATCTGTTTTCCTATTTTTGCCACCAAAGTGGATAACTTCACATTTATCCACATTAAATTGCATCTGCCATGAGTTTGCCCACTCACCCAACCTATCCAAGTCACCCTGCATCCTCTTAGCATCCTCCTCACTGCTAACACTGCCACCCAGCTTCGTGTCATCCGCAAACTTGGAGATGCTGCATTTAATTCCCTCATCCAAGTCATTAATATATATTGTAAACAACTGGGGTCCCAGCACTGAGCCTTGCGGTACCCCACTAGTCACCGCCTGCCATTCTGAAAAGGTCCCGTTTATTCCCACTCTTTGCTTCCTGTCTGCTAACCAATTCTCCACCCACACCAATACCTTACCCCCAATACCGTGTGCTTTAAGTTTGCACACTAATCTCCTGTGTGGGACCTTGTCAAAAGCCTTTTGAAAATCCAAATATACCACATCCACTGGTTCTCCCCTATCCACTCTACTAGTTACATCCTCAAAAAATTCTATGAGATTCGTCAGACATGATTTTCCTTTCACAAATCCATGCTGACTTTGTCCGATCATTTCACCGCTTTCCAAATGTGCTGTTATCACATCCTTGATAACTGACTCCAGCAGTTTCCCCACCACCGACGTTAGGCTAACCGGCCTATAATTCCCCGGTTTCTCTCTCCCTCCTTTTTTAAAAAGTGGGGTTACATTAGCCACCCTCCAATCCTCAGGAACTAGTCCAGAATCTAACGAGTTTTGAAAAATTATCACTAATGCATCCACTATTTCTTGGGCCACTTCCTTAAGCACTCTGGGATGCAGACCATCTGGCCCCGGGGATTTATCTGCCTTCAATCCCTTCAATTTACCTAACACCACTTCCCTACTAACATGTATTTCGCTCAGTTCCTCCATCTCACTGGACCCTCTGTCCCTTACTATTTCTGGAAGATTATTTATGTCCTCCTTAGTGAAGACAGAACCAAAGTAATTATTCAATTGGTCTGCCATGTCCTTGCTCCCCATAATCAATTCACCTGTTTCTGTTTGCAGGGGACCTACATTTGTCTTTATCAGTCTTTTCCTTTTTACATATCTATAAAAGCTTTTACAGTCCGTTTTTATGTTCTCTGCCAGTTTTCTCTCATAATCTTTTTTCCCCTTCCTAATTAAGCCCTTTGTCCTCCTCTGCTGAACTCTGAATTTCTCCCAGTCCTCAGGTGAGCCACTTTCTCTGGCTAATTTGTATGCTACTTCTTTGGAATTGATACTATCCCTAATTTCTCTTGTCAGCCATGGGTGCACTACCTTCCTTGATTTATTCTTTTGCCAAACTGGGATGAACAATTGTTGTAGTTCATCCATGCAACCTTTAAATGCCTGCCATTGCATATCCACCGTCAATCCTTGAAGTGTCATTTGCCAGTCTATCTTAGCTAATTCACGTCTCATACCTTCAAAGTTACCCCTCTTTAAGTTCAGAACCTTTGTTTCTGAATTAACTACGTCACTCTCCATGTTAATGAAGAATTCCACCATATTATGGTCACTCTTACCCAAGGGGCCTCTCACAACAAGATTGCTAATTAACCCTTCCTCATTGCTCAAAACCCAGTCCAGAATAGCCTGCTCTCTAGTCGGTTCCTCGACATGTTGGTTCAAAAAACCATCCCGCATACATTCCAAGAAATCCTCTTCCTCAGCACCTTTACCAATTTGGTTCACCCAGTCTACATGTAGATTGAAGTCACCCATTATAACTGCTGTTCCTTTATTGCACACATTTCTAATTTCCTGTTTAATACCATCTCCGACCTCACTACTACTGTTAGGTGGCCTGTACACAACTCCCACCAGCGTCTTCTGCCCCTTAGTGTTATGCAGCTCTACCCATATCGATTCCACATCTTCCCGGCTTATGTCCTTCCTTTCTATTGCGTTAATCTCTTTTTTAACCAGCAACGCCACCCCACCTCCCCTTCCTTCATGTCTATCCCTCCTGAATATTGAATATCCCTGAACGTTGAGCTCCCATCCCTGGTCACCCTGGAGCCATGTCTCTGTGATCCCAACTATATCATAATCATTAATAACAATCTGCACTTTCAATTCATCCATCTTATTACGAATGCTCCTTGCATTGACACATAAAGCCTTCAGGCGCTCTTTTACAACTCTCTTAGCCCTTTTTAATGCTTGCCCTGGATTTGTCGGCCTGCCACTTTTACTTTTCCCCTTTGTACTTTTTGCTTCTACGCTCACTTTACACCGCTCTGTCTCTCTGCACTGGTTCCCATCCCTCTGTTGTGAACTAACCTCCTCACACCTAGCCGCTTTAATTTGATTCCCACCCCCCAACCATTCTAGTTTAAAGTCACCTCAGTAGCCCCCGCTAATCTCCCTGCCAGGATATTGGTCCCCCTAGGATTTAAGTGTAACCCGTCCTTTTTGTACAGGTCACACCTGCGCCAAAAGAGGTCCCAATGATCCAAAAACTTGAATCCCTGCCCCCTGCTCCAATCCCTCAGCCACGCATTTATCCTCCACCTCATCGCATTCCTACTCTCACTGTCGCGTGGCACAGGCAGTAATCCCGAGATTACTACCTTTGCGGTCCTTTTTCTCAACTCCCTTCCTAGCTCCCTATATTCTTCTTTCAGGACCTCATCCCTTTTCCTACCTATGTCATTGGTACCTATATGTACCAGGACCTCTGGCTCTTCACCCTCCCACTTCAGGATATCTTGGACACGATCAGAAATATCCCGGACCCTGGCACCAGGGAGGCAAACTACCATCCGAGTCTCTGGACTGCGTCCACAGAATCGCCTATCTGACCCCCTTACTATCGAGTCCCCTATCACAACTGCCCTCCTCTTCCTTGCCCTACCCTTCTGAGCTACAGGGCCAGACTCTGTGCCGGAGGCAGGGCCACTGTCGCTTCCCCCGGGTAAGCTGTCCCCCCCAACAGTACTCAAACAGGAGTACCTGTTGTTAAGGGGCACAGCCGCCGGGGTACTCCCCATCACCTGCCTTTTCCCCTTCCCCCTCCTAACCGTGACCCACTTGTCTGCCTCCCGTGGCCCCGGCGTGACCACCTGCCTTCCACTCCTCTCTATCACCTCCTCGCTCTCCCTGACCAGACGAAGGTCATCGAGCTGCAGCTCCAGTTCCGTAACGCGGTCCCTTAGGAGCTGCATCTCGATGCACTTGGCGCAGATGTAGACGTCCGGGAGGCTTGGAGACTCCAGGGCCTCCCACATCCGACACCGAGAACAGCAAACTGCCCTCACAGTCATAATGCCCCTCTCCTCAAAGAGCAACAGAAAATGAATGTCAAACCTTCCTCGCCTCGCCCGTTTCTGCCTAAGCCCGGTGAGCCGAAGCCCTTAAGTCTTCACTCTGCTCCCGGCTCACTCCGCCGCCCGCAAACTACGCTGCCCGCTCTCTGAGGCTCTGTTCCTTTTGGGTTTAGCCATAAGGCAGCAGAGGTTTGAGATCAGAGTTTTCCTTCTCCTAGATGAGCTGCCAACCACAGCTGGTGAGCCCCATCTGCCCAAAGCGACCGGCTTTAAGGCGCCAGTAACCCGCCTTTGCTCCTTCTTCTGTCAGTAGAAATGGTTCCGCCGGGCTTAGTAGCTAAGCCACACGTGAAGGCCAGGAGCTGGACTTGGTTGTCAGAGGCTGTTTGAGATGCATGGCAATGGGAGCATTTAATACTGAGTTTGATCGAGGTGCGACTGCACAGGCGTGTGGACGTCAGCGGGTTAGACTGGCAGGAAGAATTTAAAAAGAAGGCAGCTTTATAGAGTAGGAGGGCTTTGGCGATAATGGACCGAGGCGAGGTAAGATACTTGTGAAGGATAGGAACAGGAAGTATGTCTGTGAGGCCGGTGTTCTGTACTGGGTGTCGGATGTGGGATGTCTGGGAGACTCCCAGCCTCCTGGATGGCCACATCTGTGTCAAGTGCATCGAGCTGCAGCTCCTCAGGGACCATGTTAGTGAAATGGAGATGCAGCTCGATGACCTTCGTCTGGTCAGGGAGAGTGAGGAGGTGATAGAGAGGAGCTATAGGCAGGTAGTCACACCGGGGCCTGGGGAGACAGATAACTGCGTAACAGACAGGAGAGGGAAGGGCAAAAGTCAGACACTAGAGAGTACCCCTGTGGCTGTACCCATACCCCTTCACAATAAGTGCTCCTGTTTGAGTACTGTTGGGGGGGATGGCCTACCTGGGGGAAGCAACAGTGGCCGTGCCTCTGGCACAGAGTCTGGCCTTGTGGCTCAGAAGGGTAGGGAAAGAAAGAGGATGGCAGCAATGATAGGGGACTCTATAGTTAGGGGGTCAGACAGGCGATTCTGTGGACACAGGAAAGAAACTCAGATGGTAGTTTGCCTCCAAGGTGCCAGGGTCCGGGATGTTTCTGATCACATCCACGATATCCTGAAGTGGGAAGGTGAACAGCCAGAGGTCGTGGTACATATTGGTACCAACGACATAGGCAGGAAAAGGGAGGCAGTCCTGAAAACAGACTACAGGGAGTTAGGAAAGAAGTTGAGAAGCAGAACCACAAGGGTAGTAATCTTGGGATTACTGCCTGTGCCACGTGACAGTGAGTATGGGAACAGAGTGAGGTGGAGGATAAATGCGTGGCTGAGAGATTGGAGCAGGGGCAAGGGTTCAAATTTCTGGATCATTGGGACCTCTTTTGGGACAGGCATGACCTGTTCAATAAGGATGGGTTGCACTTGAATCCCAGGGGAACCAATATCCTGGCGGGGAGGTTTGCTAAGGCTATTGGAGAGAGTTTAAACTAGAATTGCTGGGGGGGGGGGGGGTAGGAACCGAACTGAAGAGACGGAGGAAAGGGAGGTTGGCTCACAAATAGAGAAAGCTTGTAGGCAGTGTGAGAGGGAGGACAGACATGTAATAAAGAAGAGATACGCTCAGACCAATGGTTTGAGATGTGTCTATTTTAATCCAAGAGATATCATGAACAAAGCGGATTAACTTAAAAGCGTGGGTCAGCACTTGGAGCTATGATGTTGTGGCCATTACATAGACCTGGATGGCTCAGGGGCAGGAATGGCTACTTAGAGTGCCAGGCTTTAGATGTTTCAGGAAGGACAGGGAGGGAGGCAAAAGAGGTGGGGGTGTGGCACTGTTGATCAGAGATAGTGTCACGGCTGCAGAAAAGGAGGAAGTCATGGAGGATTGTCTACAGAATCTCTGTGGGTGGAAGTTAGGAACAGGAAAGGGTCAATAACTCTACTGGGTGTTTTTTATAGACCACTCAATAGTAGTAGGGACATCGAGGAGAAGATAGGGAGACAGATTCTGGAAAGGTGTAATAATAACAGGGTTGTTGTGGTGGGAGATTTCAATTTCCCAAATATCAATTGGCATCTCCCTAGAGTGAGGGGTTTAGATGGGGTGGAGTTTGTTTGGTGTGTTCAGGAAGGTTTCTTGACACAATATGTAGCTAAGCCTACAAGAGGAGAGGCTGTACATGATCTGGTATTGGGAAATGAACCTGGTCAGGTGTCAGGTCTCTCAGTGGGAGAGCATTTTGGAGATAGTGATACCAATTCTATTTCCTTTACCAGAAATTTGGAGAGGGATAGGAACAGATAAGTTAGGAAAACATTTAATTGGAGTAAGGGGAAATATGAAGCTATCAAGCAGGAACTTGGAAATGTAAATTGGGATCAGATGTTCTCAGGGAAATGTACAGAAGAAATGTGACAAATGTTCAGGGGATATTTGCATGGTGTTCTGCACAGGTACACTCTAATGAGACAGGGAAAGGATGGTAGGGTACAGGAATTGTAGTGTACAAAGACTGTTGAAAGTCTAGTCAAGAAGAAAAGAAAAGCTTACAAAAGGTTCAAAAAACTAGGCAATGATAGGGATCTAGAAAATTTTAAGGCTAGCAGGGAGGAACTTAAGAATGAAATTAGAAGAGCCAGAAGGGGCCATGAGAAGGCCTTGGCAAGCAGGATTAAGGAAAACCCCAAGGCATTCTACAAGTATGTGAAGAGTAAGAGGATAAGGTGTGAGAGAATAGGACCAATCAAGTGTGACAGTGGAAAAGTGTGTATGGAACTGGAGGAGATAGCAGAGATACTTAATGAGTACTTTGCTTCAGTATTCACTACAGAAAAGGATCTTGGCGATTGTAGGGATGACTTACAGTGGACTGAAAAGCTTGAGCATGTAGATATTAAGGAAGAGGATGTCCTGGAGCTTTTGGAAAGCATCAAGTTGGATAAGTCTCCGGGACTCGAGGAGATATACCCCAGGCCACTGTGGGAAGCAAGGGAAGGGATTGCTGAGCCTCTGGCAATGATCTTTGCATCATCAATGGGGACGGGAGAGGTTCCAGAGGACTGGAGGCTTGCAGATGTTGTTCCCTTTTTCAAGAAAGGGAGTAGAGATAGCCCAGGAAATTATAGACCTGTGAGTCTTACTTCAGTGGTTGGTAAGTTGATGGAGAAGATCCTGAGAGGCAGGATTTATGAACATTTGGAGAAGCATAATATGATTAGGAATAGTCAGCATGGCTTTGTGAAAGGCAGGTCATGCCTTACGAGCCTAATTGAAATTTTTGAGAATGTGACTAGACACTGATGAAGGAAGAGCTGTAGATGTAGTAGGTATGTGTTATATTTCTTCTATTTTAACAGTAAAAAATCATATTCTGGAAGAATTAGAGAACTTTTATTTACAGTAATAAACAAACACGTCTTAATTACGCCACGTGCTGGAACTTACTGGTAAACCCCATGCAGCTCAGTGCTGTCCAATCATGTATTGGCACATCATTGCACATGGTATCACCACATCTTCCTTTACTTAAAAAAAAATTAACAACATTAATCAAAGCAAAGGCATAATTCAACAAGTCTCATCAATCTCTCTGTGGGTTTATGAACATGAGTAGACCTTCTAAGTGGTACACACAGATCTTGTGTTTCCTTGTTATTATTTACATGTTTTGTTTCGTCTTCATCAGTTAACTGAATCTCTGAAGAATCACATCTTCTTTTCCTTAAAAAGAAAAACAAGTAACAACATTAACCAATAAACAAATCTATATCAGCTAGCTGAAACTCTGAAGTTGGCTCTTCGCTATCTGGGCCATGGCCCTTCTTGTGCTTCTTCTTTTTCTGCTTTTCTGCTTTAAGCTTTTCTTTATGTATCTCAACTAAACTTTTTGGTATACTCTCACATGCCTCCTGGTTAGAATCTGGAGTTTCAGGTAAGCAGTTCACGCTATCCTCCTCAGCAATCTGCTTCCCTGCTTCTGTTTGGACTGTATCTTTCCTAATTCCTTCCACTCCCATTTGTAATGAAATACAAATCTTCTTTTCTTCATTTAATTCATTCATTAACGGTGTAGTCTCTCTTTTACGCTGAGACTTCACTATTTCAATAAAACTTCTCAATTCTGTTACTTGTGCTTTCACTTCTTCCTTATACTGTGCCCACTGTGAACATACTTGCTCTAGATGATGATGAGACCGGATCTCATATTCTCTCAGTGTCTCTCTCATTATCGCTTGCATTGAAGCAACCTCCTCCTGCCATTGCTCTTTCACATCATCAGTTGCCTCCTGTTTGGTCGTCTCAGACACTGCAGCTACTGCTTTTATATTCCCCATGTCAGCATTTGCACAAAGCACATCTATATAAAATTCCTCACGTTCATCTTCAATCACTGCATTTACTTGTTTCATTTTATTTTCCTTCTTTCTACTTCTACAACAGTGTGAACAATGATTAATCTTACAGCAGTTGTAGCAAATTTTGCCATATGTGAAACACTGATTTTGGGCGATGTTCCCGTGCACAGCGATCACATGACTTTTTTCTTTCAAATGCCGTCTTGCTCACTGTCGGTTTTGCCGACATATTATTATATTTCTTGATATATTCGCGCTTTTTTACGGCGCTTGCATTGTAGTTTTCGACAAAAAGCTCTTCAGCCTGCAACATTATGGTCTCAGAAGCTTTGCAGAGCGTGAAAGCTTTTCGAAACTTAAATCTTGCTCTCTCCACAGCCCTTCTCTTAGTGCATTATCTCGAATGCCACAAACTAGTCTATCTTTAATAAGAGAGTCTGTGAGCAATCCAAACTCGCACGTTCTACTACACTTTCTTCACTCCGTAATGTACTGATCAATCATTTCAGCAGCCCTTTGTGCACATGTGAAGAATTTATATCGTTCATACGTTAAATTACGCTTAGGTATACAAAATACTTCAAATCTGTCCATTATCGACTTTAAATTGAAATTATCTCCATCTTCAAAGACAAAATTATTGTATACCTCTAGCGCGGCAGTTCCGATTACATAGAGCAGGATCACAGCTTTAGTTTTGTCTGCTTTTCTATCAGCTCTGATCGCTGATAAATATATTTCAAACTGTTCTTTGAAGATCCTCCAATTCTCTGCTACATTGCCAGTCAGCTGCAATTTTGGTGGGGGTTGTAAACCTTCCATTTTACCGTTACAGTTCAAACTTTTTTCTTCTTTTTTTTTTGATTATCTTCGATTCTTGATTCTCCCGTATTATTCTTCCAAAAACCACTCCTGACACCATGTTATATTTCTTCTACAAACGTTTGTATTTAAACGTACCATGGGTTAACAGTAAAGAATTCTATTCTGGAAGAATTTGAGAAATTTTACTTACAGTAATAAACAAACATGTCTTAATCACGCCATGCACTGGAACATTCTGGCAAACTCTGCGCATGCTCAGTGCTGTCCAGTCATGTACTGGCACATCATTGCACGTGGTATCACCACAATATAGATTTCAGCAAGGCATTTGATATGGTACCCCATGAAAGGCTTATTGGGAAAGTTAGGAGGCATGGGATCCAAGGGGTCCTTGCTTTGTGGATCCAGAACAGGCTTGCACGCAGAACGCAAAGAGTGGTTCTAGTGTAGATGGGCTATATTCTGCATGGAGGTCGGTGACCAGTGATTTGCCTCAGGGATCTGTTCTGGGATCCTTTCTCTTCGTGATTTTTATAAATGACCTGGATGAGCAAATGGAGGGATGGGTTAGTAAATTTGCTGATGACCCAAAGGTTTGGGGGTGTTGTGGATAGTGTGGAGGGCTGTTAGAGGTTACAACGAGGCATTGATAGGATGCAAAACTGGGCTGAGAAGTGGCAGATGGAGTTCAACACAGATAAGTTTGAGGTGGTTCATTTTGGTAGGTCAAATATGATGGTAGGATATAGTATTAATTGTAAGACTCTTGGCAGTGTGGAGGATCAGAGGGATCTTCGGGTCAGAGTCCACAGAACGCTCAAAGCTGCCGTGCAGGTTGACTCCGTGGTTAAGAAGGCATACAGTGCATTGTCCTTCATCAATCGTGGGATTGAGTTTAAGAGCCGAGAGGTAATATTGCAGCCATATAGGTATATAGGACCCTGGTCAGACCCCAATTGGAGTACTGTGCTCAGTTCTGGTCACCTCACTACAGGAAAGATGTGGAAACTATAGGAAGTGTTCAGAGGAGATTTACAAGGATGTTGCCTGGATTGGGGAGCTTGCCTTATGAGAATAGGTTGAGTGAACTTGGCTTTTTCTCCTTGGAGCAACTGAGGATGAGAGGTGACCTGATAGAGTTGTATAAGATGTTGAGAGGCATTGATCATGTGAATAGTCAGAGGCTTTTTCCCAGGGCTGAAATGTCTAACATGACAGGACACAGGTTTAAGGTGCTGGGGAGTAGGTACAGAGGAGATCTCAGGGGTAAGTTTTTTACACAGGGAGTGGTGAGTGTGTGGAATGGGCTGCTGGCGACGGTGGTGGAGGCGGACACGATAGGGTTTTTTAAGAGACTCCTGGATAAGTACATGGAGCTTAGAAAAATAAAGGGCTATGGGTAACCCTAGGTAATTTCTAAGTAAGTACATATTTCTAAAGTAAGTACATGTTCAGCATAGCATTGTGGATCAAAGGGCCTGTATTGTGTTGTAGGTTTTTCTATGTCTCTATGTTTTTTTAGTAGGTAGTGGGAGCTTATCCCCAACTATAACAACCTTAAGGAAATAATGGGAACCCAGTTTCTACAGATACAGTGTGAACAAAATCCTGTACAGGGGTTACCAGAGTCATCAAAGTGACTCTTCAATTCCTTTGGCCAAACCACACTTAGAGTATTATGATCAGTTTTGGGCCCCTTATCTAAGAAATGATATACTGGCATTGGAGAGGATCCAGAGGAGGGTTATGAGAATAATCTCAGGGACAAAAGGGTTAATGTCCGAGGTGAGTTTGATATATCTGGGCCTGTACTCACTGGAGTTTAGAAGAATGAGTGGGGATCTCATTGAAACCTGGTGAATATGGAAGGGCCTCAATAGTGGATATGAGGACGATGTTTCCTATGGTGGGGGAGTCTAAGACTCACAGCCTCAGGATAGAAGTACACCCATTTAGAACAGAGATGAGGAGGAATTTCTTTAGCCAGACAGTTGTGAGTCCGTGGACTTCTTTGCCACAGGCAGCTGTGGGTCACTGATTCACAAAATAAGAGAATGGCTTTTCAAGTTGGATAAGTCACCCGGACTGGATGAGATGTACCCCAGGCTACTGTGGGAGGTGAGGGAGGAGATTGCTGAGCCTCTGGCGATGATCTTTGCATCATCAATGGGGATGGGAGAGGTTCTGGAGGATTGGAGGGTTGCGGATGTTGTTCCCTTATTCAAGGAGGGAAGTAGAGATAGCCCAGGAAATTATACACCAGTGAGTCTTACTTCAGTGGTTGGTAAGTTGATGGAGAAGATCCTGAGAGGCAGGATTTATGAACATTTGGAGAGGTATAATATGATTAGGAATAGTCAGCATGGCTTTGTCAAAGGCAGGTTGTGCCTTACGAGCCTGATTGAATTTTTTGAGGGTGTGACTAAACACATTGATGAAGGTAGAGCAGTAGATGTAGTGTATATGGATTTCAGCAAGGCATTTGATAAGGTACCCCATGCAAGGCTTATTGAGAAAGTAAGGAGGCATGGGATCCAAGGGGACATTGCTTTGTGGATCCAGAACTGGCTTGCCCACAGAAGACAAAGAGTGGTTGTAAACGGATCATATTCTGCATGGAGGTCAGTGACCAGTGGTGTGCCTCAGGGATCAGTTCTGGAACCCCTACTCTTCGTGATTTTTATGAATGACCTGGATGAGGAAGTGGAGGGATGGGTTAGTAAGTTTGCTGTTGACACAAAGGTTGGGGGTGTTGTAGATAGTGTGGAGGGCTGTCAGAGGTTACAGCGGAACATCAATAGGATGCAAAACTGGGCTGAGAAGTGGCAGATGGAGTTCAACCCAGATAACTGTGAAGTGGTTCATTTTGTAGGTCAAATATGATGGCAGAATATAGTATTAATGGTAAGACTCTTGGCAGCGTGGAGGATCAGAGGGATCTTGGGGTCCAAGTCCATAGGACGCTCAAAGCAGCTGCACAAGTTGACTCTGTGGTTAAGAAGGCATACGGTGTATTGGCCTTCATCAATCGTGGAATTGAGTTTAGGAGCCGAGGGCTAATGTTGCAGCTATATAAGACCGTGGTCAGACCCCACTTGGAGTACTGTGCTCAGTTCTGGTCGCCTCACTACAGCAGAGGAGATTTACAAGGATGTTGCCTGGATTGGGGAGCATGCCTTATGAAAACTCGGCCTTTTCTCCTTGGAGCGACGGAGGATGAGAGGTGACCTGATAGAGGTGTATAAGATGATGAGGGGCATTGATCGTGTGGAGAGTCAGAGACTTTTTCCCAGGGCTGAAATGGCTAACACAAGAGGACACAGGTTTAAGGTGCCGGGGAGTAGGTACAGAGGAGATGTCAGGGGTAAGTTTTTTACGCAGAGAGTAGTGAGTGCATGGAATGGGCTGCCAACGGTGGTGGTGGAGGCGGAAATGATAGAATCTTTTAAGAGACTCCTGGATGGATACATGGAGCTTAGAAAAATAGAGGGCTATGGGTAAAGTCTAGGTGGTTCTAAGGTTCGGGCCGAAGGGCCTGTATTGTGCTGTATGTTTTCTATGTTTCTGTGACAAGGATGAGAAGAAATCTCTCCACCTGGAGGGCAGGGATCAGTACAGTAACACTGTGACCACTGTGCACTACATTTAACTTTGCTTCTGCTTGGATTCTAATTATGTTCCTTCTTGTACAATCATGTCTCATGCTTGTATAATCTATGTTTTTTTTTCCTGAATACGGTGCCTCTGATGCTGTTGCCGGGAAGTTTTTCATGGCACCTGTGCAGACATGGACTTGTGCGAATGATAGTAAACTTGACCCAGTTTTCAGATGGGTTGTGTAGGCACCGTTGCTGAGTACACTGAAGACAGCAATCAATTGATTTTCAGATATCAGGAGATGTGGGGCTTGGGCAGGAAAGTAGTGTAGAGGAAGAGATTAATTGGTGATCATACTGAATGGAATAGCATGCTCAAGGCTGAATGGCCAACTCCAGCTTCTCTTTCCCCATCCCTTGCCTTCTCGACCTACCCATCACCGTCACCTCCGTGCTCTGTCCACCGCAAAAGGAAGCATCTCCTGGCGGCCGCCCACTTGAACGTGATGTCCCATTCCCATTCCCATTCTGACGGGACCTCTTCTGCTGCAACGATGAGGCCAAACGCAGGCTGGAGGAACCACATCTCATATTCCGTCTAGGTAGCTTCCAACCTGATGGCATGAACATCGATTTCTCCAATCTCCAGTAGTCTCTCTCCCTTGAAGACTTCCTCAATATTTTTGCCTCTCTTTTTCACTACTTTTTTAATCTATTTTTTGTATATAGTTCTAATTATAATTTATAGTTTGTATTATGTATTGCATTGTACTGCTGCTGCAAAACAACAAATTTCACGCCATGCTGGTGATAATAGACCTGATTTGGATTCTTCCTTCTCTTTTTTTCCATTGGTTCCCCTCTCATCCCCTCTCTTCTTCGCACCTGCCCATCCACCTCCTTCTTTTACTCCCAAGGTCTACCGGCCTCTCCTAAGAGATTCCTCCTCCATCTTCAGCCCTTTGCTTCTTCCACCTATCACCTCCAGCTTCTCACATCATTCCCTTTCACTGTCCCCGCACTCCCAGCCTCCTGCCTCTCCCGCTCCATCAGATCTCGCCTATCACCTGCCAGCACGTGCTTATCCTCCTCCGACCCGCCCTTCCCCCCTCCACCTCCTTCTTCTGGTTTCTAGACTCCTCCTTTCCAGTCCAAATGAAGGCTCTCGGTCTCAGTCTCGGCCTGAAATTCCAACTCTCCATTTCCCTCCACAGCTGCTGAGTTCCTCCAGCACTCTGCCTGTGCTTTGCTCCAGATTACATTAGACCATAAGACAAAGGAGCACAATTAGGCCATTTGGCCCATCGATTCTGCTCTGCTATTTCATCATGGCTGATTTATTATCGCTCTCAATCCCATTTTCCTTCCTTCTCCCCGTAACCTTTGACACCCTGACTGAGCAAGCTCCTATGAAACTTTGCTTTAAATAGACCCAATGACTTGGCCTCCACAGATTCCCCACCTTATGGCTAAAGAAATTCCTCCTCACCTCTGTTCTAAATGGACATCCCTCAATTCAGAGGTGGTGCCCCCCGGTCCTACATTAGCCTGCAACAGGAAACATCCTCTCCACATCCACTCTAAGCAGAGCTTTCAATAATCAATAGGTTTCAATGACCATCCCCCTTGACCTAAACTCCAGCAAGTACAGATGCAGAACCATCAAAAGCTGCTCACGTATTAACCCTTTTCCCAGGATCATTCCCCTGAACCCTCTCCAATGCCAGCACATCCTTTCTTAGATAAGAGGCCTAACACTGCTCACAATACTCCAAGTGAGGCCTCACCACTGCCTTACACAGACTCAGCATTATATCCTTGCTTTTGTATTCTAGTTGTCTTGAACTGAATGCTAGCATTGCATGTGCCTTCCTTACCACTGACTCACCTGCAAGTTAACCTTTAGGGAATCCTGCACAAGGGTTCAAAGTCCCTTTGCACTTTTGATTTTTGAATCTTCTCCCCATTTACAAACTAGTCCATGCCTTTATTACTTCTGCCAAAGTGCATGACCATGCATTTCTCTACATTACTTCTTTATCCATTCCTCCAATAAGTCCTTTCGGAGACTCCTTGCTTCCTCCATACGACCTGACTTCCACCTATCTTCGTATCATTTGCAAGCTTGGCCATAAACTCATTCAAATTATTGACAAACAAAGTGAAAAGTAGCATTCCCAACAATGACCACTGCTGCACACCACTAGTCACCGGCAGCCAACCAGAAAAGGCTCCCTTTATTCCCACTCTTTGCCTCCAGCCAATCAGCCAATCTTCTGTTCATTATGGTACCTCTCGTGAAATACGATGGGCTCTTATCTTGTTAAGAGCTTCATGTGCAACAAACACCTTTTCAAAGGCCTTCTGAAAGCCCAAATAACCAACATCTCTTCTTTGTCTATCCTGCCTGTTACTTCCTCAAAGAATTCCAATAGATTTGTCAGGCAAGATTTCCCCTTAAGTTCTGTGTCATATGATGTGGGCGATCATGATCTTTTGACCACGATTGTTCTTGGCAAATTTTTCTACCGAAGTGGTTTGCCATTGCCTTCTTCTGGATGGTGACCCCAGCCATTATCAATACTCCTCAGAGATTGTCTGCCTAGCATCAGTGGTCATATAACCAGGACTTGTGATCTGCACTGGCTGCTCGTACGACCATCCACCACCTGCTCCCATGGCTTCAGGTGACCCTGGGGGTGTGGGTGTGGGCTAAGCAGGCACTACATCTTGCCTAAGGATGATCTGCAGTCTAGCATCGAGAAGGAACAGCTTATACCCCCTTTGATAGAGACATATCTCCACCTTGCACCCAACTAGCACCAGTATTATGAACCCACAAAACCATTCTCTAGATGGGGCCGTGCAGAACGTTGCAAGTTTGCAATTCAGTCTCTCTGACCTCCCTCACGGAAGCACTGACCAAGCAGTCCATTAGTTTGTTTCACCCAACCGGAGATGGTTCCTTATTTTTGATCAACACCTACCCCCTCGGCAGCTTAATGCTAACTGGTTTTCTCCTGTCGCTGACGCTCACTGGATTAGAGAGCATGACTTATGAGGAACAGTTGAGTGGGCTAGAGCTGTTCTCTTTGGAGTGAAGGAGGAGGAGAGGTGACTTGAAAGGTGTAGAAGGTAATTAGAGGCATACATCGACTGGGTAGCCAAAGACTTCTTTCCCCAGGGCTGAAGTGGCTAATACTTTCAAGAATCAATTGATTCTGGCATGGTTCCGGAGAACTGGAAAATTGTAAATGTCACTCCATTCATCACGAAGAGAGAGAGGCAGAAGAAAGGAAACGATAGGCCAGTTGGTCTGACCTCAGTGGTTGGGAAGATGTTGGACTTGATCGTTAAGGATGTGGTTTTGGAGGCACATGATAAAATAGGCTGTAGTCAGCATGGGTTTCCTTACGGGAGGATCTTGCCCGAATGAGATTTACCAGAAGATGATGCTTGCAGTTTCACATTGCTGCACGCCACACTTCTAACAGTGCCCTTAGCTCAGCTGCAGGGTGACCAGCCAGGGACCACCGCTCACCGTTTCACTGCCTTAGCCCTGGTACATCTCCTGCTGATGGAGCAGAGGCGGGGATGTCTCCCTAACACCCGCTGCAGCTTCCAGTCGGGTTAGTTGGTCCTCCAGTTTCTGTCCTTCCTCCTCAGCCACAGCCAAAGCTGCCTTTTTCTGCATCTCCAGCCAGCCCTCTGGTACCCATGCCATTACAGGAAAGATGGCTGATTGGCAGGAGGCAAAGAGTGGTCAAATAATACAAGGAGGTATCATTTTAAGGTGATTGGAGGTAAGTATAGAGGAGGTGTCAGAGGGAGGATTTTTTTTAACAGTGTGGTGAGTTCATGGAAGACACTGGTGCTGACAGAGGCAGATACATTAGGGGCATTTAAGAGACTCTTCGATAGGCAGGTGAATGATAGGAAACTGGAGGGCTACTCAGGAGCGAAGGATAAGATTGATCTTGGAGTAGTTTAAAAGGTCGGCAGAGCATTGTGGGCTGAAGGGCCTTACTGAGATGTAATGTTCTAAGTTTCAATTCTGATGGAAGGCCTTTGACCTCCGCCTCTTGGTCATGAAGGGTTTACCTGCATTTTTTGTTTTCATTTTAGGTTTGCAGGACCTGCATTTTTTCTTGACTTTCGGTTACTGTCAGCAGGGTTCCAGTGAAAACCCACTGAAATATCAGTGAGGTGAGGATGACGCGAGTAGAGACCCAGTAGGTTGGAACTTACTCGAGGATAAATAAGGCTTAGTTGTGACGTAGTAAAATATTGTTAAAAAAAAACTAAATGGTTTCAAAATAATTCCAATTAACTCAAATGAGGTAAAAATACCCGAGTTTGTTATTTTGCCAAAAGTAGGGCAAGGTGGTTGACTTTGAATTATTAATGTCTAAACTAACACCATTCATCCTTGAAGAAGACCTCAGCCTTGTCGTAGGGTTTGGAGGGTTATATGCCTCAATGATCCGGAGAGCTACGTTGGCTGGAGTTTGGCTCTTGGTCGGGTCACCCATGGCAAACAGGTCAAAGGGTAGAGGCCAGACAAAGAGTGGTCCACCAGTCCTCCAGATTCAGTGGGGGGTGGGGGGGAGGTGGAGGGTTCAGCTCAGGGCTAACAACCCTGACTGGTAAAACAAAATTGTTACAGAAACAGCGACACTTTATAAAACTCTGGTTTGGCCACATCTGGAGTATTGTACACTGTTCTGGTTGCCCACTATAGGAAGGATGTTGAGGCTTTGGAGAGGGTGCAGAAGAGGTTTACCAGGATGCTGCCTGGTTTAGAGAGCGTGTGCTGTCATGAGAGGCTGGTTAAACTTGGGTTGTTTTCTCTGGAGTGTCGGAGGCTGAGGGGAGATCTGACAGAGGTTTATAAGATTATGAGAAGCATAGATCGAGTGAACAGAGAGTATCTGTTTCCCAGGGTAGAAATGTCTAATACCAGAGGGCATGCATTGAAGGTGAGGGAGGTGGGGGTAGGTTCAAGGGGGATGTGAGGGGTAAGTTTTTTACTCAGAGAGTGGTGGATGCCTGGAATGTGATGGTAGAGGCGAATACATTAGGGGCTTTTAAGAGACGTTTGGATACCCAACCCAGGCCTCCAGATAAGCAATAATCCAGGTAGTAATCAGAAACTACTACAATGTACTGTTTTGCACAGCATTATGTAAAATATTTCTTACAACAAGACACATCATCATCATGCGCCGTGTCACATGACATCATCATTATGTGCCATGTCGTAGGCCAATATGTTCCTTCTGCAGATTTCTCGTGTCTATGACCTCTTCAGAGATTGTCCGCCTGGTGTCAGTGGTCACACAGCCAGGACTTGTGATCTGCACCGGCTGCTCATACGACCATCCAAAGCTTCACCTGACCCTGATCACCCTGATCTTGGGGGGGGGGGGGGCGCGGCTAAGCAGGTGCTGCACCTTGCCCAAGGGGGGCCTGCAGACTCGCAGAGGGAAGGAGCACCTCACACCTCCTTTGGTAGAGACATATCTCCACCCCACCACCCAAAATAAGAAACATAAATGGGTTGATTATCGCTGACATATATAAGAAGTGCAATAGGAGAGCAAACAGAGTGAGGTAGTGTTTGTGGGTTCATTGTCCGCTCAGAAATCCAGTGTCAGAGGGGAAGGGGCTGTTCCTAGAACATTACGTGTGAATCATCAGGTTCCTGTATCTCCTTCCTGATGGCAGCAATGAGTCATGTCAAGTTTACTGTCATTTAACTCTATATAGAGTTAAACTGTCTCCGTTGTATACCGCCAAACGAGACGATGTTTCTGCAGACCAGAGTGTGGAGCACAGTGTACACAGAACACACATACAACACACAACAACTTAAGAAAGTAAGAATTAAATCCAAGATGAATTACACATAGATAAACAAAGTAAAGTGTGTAAATTAAATACAGTAAGGTAATATCCTGGAAGAGAGCATGTCCTGGGTGGTGAGACTCCATAACGACAGATGTTGCCTTTCGAAGATGTCCTCGATGGTGGGGTGGTCAGTGCCCACGATGGATATGCTGAGCTTACAACTCTGCAGCTTTTTCCAATCCTGAGCCGTACTGATAATCTCACCCTAAAGTAGGGTTCCCAACCTGGGGTCTAGGGACCCCTCACTTAATGGTAGGGGTCCATGGCACAAAAAAGGTTGGGAATCCCCTACCCTAAAGCCATTTTGTTTTTCAAATTAATTGAACCTTCTGAGCGGGTTCGCAGTAGGTTAACAAAAATGATTCCGGGATGAAATAGCTTGTCATATGAAGAAGGTTTGATGGCTCTGGCCCTGTTTTCACTAGAATTCAGAAGAATGAGAGGTGACCTCATTGAAACCTATTGAATGTTGAAAGGTCTTGACAGAGTGGATGTGGAGAGGACGTTTCCTGTTGCGGAAGAGTCTACAACCAGAGGAGACCTTTTAGAATGGAGATGAGAAAGAATTTCTTTAGCCAGAGAGTGGTGAATTTGTGAAATTCATCATCACGGGGGACTGTAGTGGCCAAATCTTTATGTATACTGTATTTAAGACAGAGGTTGACAGATTCCTGTTTAGCCAGAGCACAAAGGGGTATGGGGAGAAGGCAGGAGATTGAGGCTGAGAGGGAAAATTGATCAGGCATGATGAAATGGTAGAGCAGACTCAATGGGCCAAATGGCCTCATTCTGCTTCTATATCTTGAATCAAGCACTGATGAAGCCTCACAGAACTCGGGCAATCTTAAGCAATTGAATCATTTGAGATTTTCCTAAATTTGTTTGAAAGTGTCCCCAAGATGTTCATCATATCACCTCAGAGACCTCCAACCTCTGCAACCAGTCAACATAAACCTTTAATTTTATTTGTAAGCTTCAGGTTAACAGCAGGTAGCTCTAAACTCAAGTATCATTATTACTAACAAATATCCAAGGACCGTAAGACATCAGAGCCGAATTGGGCCATTCAGCCCAACTAGTCTGCTCCACCATTGATCATGGCTGATTTATTGCCCCTCTCAACCCCGTTCTCCTGTTTTCTCCCCATTACCTTTGATGTCCTCATTAATCAATATTCTATCAACCTTCGCTTTAAATATACCCAATGGCTTGGCCTCTACAGATTCACCACTCTCTGACTAAAGAAATTTATCCTCACCTCTGTCCTAAAAGGAAGTTCCTCTATTCTGTGACTGTCCCCTCTGGTCCTAGACTCCCCCACTGTAGGAAACATCCTCTCCACATCCACTCTATCTGTGTCCTCTGGTCCTAGACTCCCGCACTATAGGAAACATCCTCTCCACATCCACTCTATCTGTGCCCTCTGGTCCTAGACTCCCCCACTTCAGGAAACATCCTCTCCACATCCACTCTATCTGTGTCCTCTGGTCCTAGACTCCCGCACTATAGGAAACATCCTCTCCACACCCACTCTATATGTGTCCTCTGGTCCAGGACTCCCTCACTATAGGAAACATCCTCTCTACATCCACTCTATCTGTGTCCTCTGCTCTCAGACTCTCCCACTGCAGGAAACATCCTCTCCACATCCACTCTATCTGTGTCCTCTGATCCAGGACTCCCTCACTATAGGAAACATCCTCTCTACATCCACTCTATCTGTGTCCTCTGATCCAGGACTCCCTCACTATAGGAAACATCCTCTCCACATCCACTCTATCTGTGTCCTCTGGACTTAGACTCCCCCACTACAGGAAACATCCTCTCCACATCCACTCTATCTGTGTCCTCTGGTCCTAGACTCCCCCACTATAGGAAACATCCTCTCCACATCCACTCTGTCTGTGTCCTCTGATCCAGGACTCCCTCACTATAGGAAATATCCTCTCTACATCCACTCTATCTGTGTTCTCTGGTCTCAGACTCTCCCACTGCAGGAAACATCCTCTCCACATCCACTCTATCTGTGTCCTCTGATCCAGGACTCCCTCACTATAGGAAACATCCTCTCTACATCCACTCTATCTGTGTCCTCTGATCCAGGACTCCCCCACTATAGGAAACATCCTCTCTACATCCACTCTATCAAGGTCTTTCATTATTCGTTAGGTTTCAATGAGGTCACCCCTCATTTTTCTGAATTCCAGTGAAAAGAGGCCCCGATTTGAAAATAGAAAATAGTTCATGCCTTTATTCCTCTAGCAAAGGGCATGACCATACACTTTCCTGCACAGTATTCCATCTGATACTTTGCCCATTTCCCCAATCTGTCCAGGTCCTTCTGCAAACTCCCTGCTTCCTCAACACTACCTTCCTCTCCACATATCTTCACATTGTCTGCAAGCTCGTCCATAAATTCTCTCATCCAAACCATTGACATATTACTTAAAAAGAAGCAGTCCCAACTCCGATCGCTGTGGAACACCACTAGTCACCAGCAGCCAACCGGTAAAGGCTCCCTTTATTCCCACTCTATCCATGCTAGTATCTTTCCTGTAATACTGCAGGCTCAGACCTTGTCTCGCAGCCTCATGTGGGGCACCTTGTCAAAGGGTTCTGAAAATCCAAGTCAATAACGTCCACTGACTCTCCTTTGTCTGCACTGCCTCTCACTTCCTCAGCAACAGTTCCCTTCTGACTCCACACTGTTCCTCTCTCTTCCAGAGGTTGCCATCCAGAAGGCTTTGCAGAAGTGTGTGCTGAAACCACTGCGTGACAACATCTACGCGTGCCTGCTTGACTTCCACACCAAGGACGGGTCTCTGAAGAAGCTGACCACCAACCAGCTGATTCTGCAGAGTCAGACCCCGGCGCAGCTGGGGGTGACAGCCAGTGTTCCCGACGCCGTGGCACTGGAAAAGATCCAGCAGAAGTTTGCTGCCATGCACCTGGCCTACTCGCCCTTCAAAAAAGTGGCGCAGCTCCTGAAGGCCTGCAAGCTTATCTACGAAGCGATGTCTGGCTCATCAGGTAAGAGGCAGATCGAGAAGATGGTGCACCAGCAACATCGAATTTATCGCTTCATTCCCACTGACACGATAAGCAACAGACCATAAGACATAGAAGCAGAATGAGTCCATCTGGCCCATCAAGTCTGCTCCACCATTCAATCATGGCTGATCCTTTTTTTTCAATCTCCTCCTCAGCCCCAGTTCCCGGCCTTCAATAAACCTTTGATGCCATGTCCAATCAAGAACCTATCAATCTCTGCCTTAACTACACCCAGCGACTTGGCCTCCACAGCTGCATGTGGCAACAAATTCCACAAATTCATCACCCTTTGGCTAAGGAAATTTCTCCACATCTCTGTTTTGAAAGGGCGTCCCTCTATCCTAATGCTGTGCCCTCTTGTCCTAGACTCCCCCACCGTGGGAAACATCCTTTCCACATCTACTCTGTCTAGACCTTTCAACATTCGAAAGGTTTCAATGAGATTCCCCCTTATCCTTCTGAATTCCAGCGAGTACAGACCCAGAGTCTTCAAATGTTCCTCATATGATAACCCTTTCATTCCTGGAATCATCCTTGTAACCTCCTCTGGACCCTCTCCAATGCCAGCACATCTTTTCTAAGATCAGGGGCCCAAAACTGTTCACAATACTCAAGGTGAGGCCTCACCAGTGCCTTATAAAGCCTCAGCATCACATCCTTGCTCTTGTATTCTAGACCTCTTGAAATGAATGCTAACATGGCATTTGCCTTCCTCACCACCGACCCAACCTTCAAGTTAACCTTCAGGATGATCTGCACAAGGACTCCCAAGTCCCTCAGCATCTCAGATTCCTGGATTTTCTCCCCGTTTAGAAAATAGTCTGCACATTTATTTCCACTACTGAAGTGTATGACCATACATTTTCCAACATTGTATTTCATTTGCCATTTTCTTGCCCGTTTTCCTAATCTATTTTCCTAATCTATCTAAGTCCTTCCGTATCCTACCTGTTTCCTCAACACTACCTGCCCCTCCACCAATCTTTGTATCATCTGCAAACTTGACAACAAAGCCATTTATTCCATCATCAAAATCATTGCATCATAAAGAAGTGGTCCCAACTCCGACCCCTGTAGAACACCACTAGTCACTGGCAGCCAATCAGAAGAGGATCCTTTTATTCCCACTCGCTGACCCCTACCAATCAGCCAATGCTCTAACCATGTTAGTAACCCTCCTGTAATACCATGGGCTCTTAACTCGTAAGCAGCCTCATGTGTGGCACCTTGAGAAAGGCCTTCTGAAAGTCCAAATATACATCGACTACATCCCCTTTATCTATCCTACTTGTAATCTCCTCCAAGAACTTTAACAGGTTCATCAGGCAGGATTTCCCTGAAGGAAACCATGCTGACTCAGTACAATCTTGTCCCGTGTCACCAAGTATTCCAGAGCCTCATCCTTAACAATTGACTCTAACATCTTCCCAACCACTGAGGTCAGGTTAAATGATCTATAACTTCCTTTCTGCTGCCTTCCTCCTTTCTGAAAGAGTGCAGTGACATTTGCGATTTTCCAGTCCTCTGGCACCATGCCAATGGTTTTTGAAAGATCATTACTAATGCCTCCACAATCTCTACCGCTACCTCTTTCAGAACCCTAGATTGCAGTTCCTCTGGCCCAGGTGACTTATGTACCTTTAGGTCTTTCAGCTTTTTGAGCACCTTCTGTCTTGTAACAGTAACTGCACCCACTTCTCTTCCTTCACACACAACATCAGGCAAGCTGCTACTGTCTTCCACAGTGAAGACTGATGCAAAATACTCATTTAGTTCATCAGCCATCTCCTTGTCCCCCATTATTATTTATCCTGCCTCATTTTCTAACAGTCCTATATCCACTCTCATTTCTCTTTTATTTTTAACATACTTGAAAAAACTTTTACTATCGACTTTGATTTTAATGACTTGGCCTCCAGGTCTATCTGTGACAATGATTTCCACTGATTTACCACCATCTGGCTAAAGAAATTCCTCTTCATCTCTGTTCCAAAGGGACATCATTTTATTCTGAGGCGATGTCCTCTGGTCCGAGACTCCCCCACTATCGGAAACATCTTCTCCACATCCACTCTATCCGTGTCCTCTGGTTCTAGACTCCCTCACCATAGGAAACATCCTCTCCACATCCACTCTATCTGTGTCCTCTGGTCCTAGATGCCCCCACTATAGGAAACATCCTCTCCACATCCACTCTATCTGTGCCCTCTGGTCCTAGACTCCCCCACTATAGGAAACAGCCTCCTAGGCCTTTCAACCTTCAATGAGATACTCCCCTCATTCTTCTGTACTCCAGATTGGAAAGGAAGAGGAATGAAGCCAGACTAAGGAGGTGAGGTGGGGGTGGGGGGGATGTGGGGGGAGGGAGGCAGTACAAGCTGGCAAGTGATATGTGAGACCAGGTGAGGGGGGATGAAGAGGTCAAGGGCTGAAGGAGGAGGAATTTGATCAGAGAGGACGGTGGACCACGGGAGAAAGGGTAGGTGGAGGGAAACCAGAGGGCAGTGATGGGCAGGTGAGAAGAGGAGGAACGAGAGGGTAGCCAGGAGGGAAATTAATGAATTAGTCCTGAGATGCTGCCTGACCTGCTGAGTTCCTCCCAGCATTTTGTGTGTATTACTCTGGATTTCCAGCATCTGCAGAATCTCTTGTGCTTAGCACTTGCAACAAATAGTGGATAAAACAGTGGTTGACCACTGGATTCTGCCTCCGAGAATTGTTCAATAAGGATATAGGGTGGGTGACTTAACAAGAATGATTCCAGGAATGAAAGGGTTAATGTACGAGGAGTATTTGATGGCTCTGGGCCTGTACTCACTGGAGTTTAAAAGAATAAGGGTGGAATCTCATTGAAACCGATGGAGTATTGAACAGCCTAGACAGAGGGCCCAGAAGGTGGCAATAACAAACCACTTCAGTAGAAAAAGTTGCCAAGAACAGTTGTGGTCATGGACAGACCATGATCAGCCAGGTCATACCACACAGCACGCAGTGGTAATGATGGTGAGTTAGAGGATTTTTCCATTAGTACACGAGTCTAGGACGAAAGGGTCCTGCCTCAGAAACATGTCTATTTAGAACAGAGTTGAGCAAGAATTTCTTTAGTCAGAGCGTGGTGAATCTGTGGAATTCATTGCCACAGACGGAGGCCAAATCGTTGGGTGTATTTAAAGCAGAGGTTGATAGTAAAGGTGTCAAAGTTTACAGGGAGAAGACAGGAGAAAGGAGTGAGAGGGATAATAAATCAGCAAAGCATGCTCGATGGGCCGTCTAGTTCTGCTCCTGTGTCTTGTGGAAGGAAAATCAGAGTGACAGGGTTACACAGCATGGAATCAGGCCTTTCAGCCCAACTTCCCCATGCTGAGCAAGATGCCTATTCCAGTAGTCCTATTTGGGCATACCTCTCTTACCTACATACTTATAACACTATCTAGAGTCATAGAAAAGTACAGCGCAGAAACAGGCCCTTCGGTCCATCTAGACCGTGATGAACCATTTAAACTGCCTACTCCCATCAACCTGCACTGGCACCATAGCCCTCCATTCCCCTACCACCCATGTACCTATCAAACCTTCCCTTTAATGTTGAAATCGAGCTCACATGCACCACGTGCTGGCAGCTGATTCCACACTCTCACCACCCTCTGAGTGAAGAAGTTTCCCCTCATATTCCCCTTAAAATTTCACCTTTCACCCTTAGCCCACGACCTCTGGTTGTAGTCCCACGCAAGCTCATTGGGAAAAGCCTGCCTGCACTTACTCTATCTATACGCCTCATAATTTTGTATACTTATATCAAATCTCCCCTCAATCTTCTGTGTTGCAAAGAATAAAATCCTAACCTATTCATTCTTTCCTTACAACTCAGACCTTCCACACCCAGTAACATCATTGTAAATTTTCTCTGTACTCTTTCAACCTTGTTTACAGCTGTCCTGTATGAAGGTGATCAAACCTGCACACAATATGCCTAATTAGATCTCACCAACATCTTATACAACTTCAACATAACATCCCATCTTTTGCACAATACTTTGATCTATGAAAGCCAATATATCTGTCTCTACCACTTCTCCCGGCAGCTCATTCCACAAACTCACCGCCCGCTTTGTGCAGAAAGTTGTCCCTCAGGACCCCTAGAATTCTTTCCCCACTCGCCTCTAGCTTTCCCCTCTGCCCTCCAGTTTTTGATTGGCCTTCCCTGGGAGGCAGAGAGTGGCCAGTCCCTGTATCCCTTCTGGATTTTATAAACCTATATTAAGTCACCCCTCACCTACAGGAGAAAAGAAGTCTCAACCTATCCAACCTCACCTTTATAACTCAGATCCCTGTGTACTGCTTAACATCTTCCGAGATCTCCATTCACCAGAAAAAGCCGGATCTCCTGGGAGCCACCCATTTCAGCTCTACTTCCCATTCCCATTCTGACATGTCAGTCCACGGCCTCCTCTACTGCCGTGATGAGGCCACACTCAGGTTGCAGAAGCAACACCTTATATTCCATCTGGGTAGATTCCAAACCGATGAACTTCCAGTAATTGCCCCCCTTCTCTCCTTCACCGTTTCCCCATTTCTGTTTCCCTCTCTCACCTTATCTCCGGTGACGGTGGTGGAGGTGCATACAATAAGGTCTTTTAAGAGACTCTTAGATAGGTATATGGACCTTAGAAAAATAGAGATCTTTGGGGTAGGGAAACTTTAGGCATTTCCTAGAGTAGGTTACATGGTTAGCACAGCATTGTGGGCCGAAGGGCCTGTAATGTGCTGTAGATTCCTATGTTCAGAATCAGAATCAGGTTTATTATCACCGGCATATGTCATGAAATTTGTTAACTTAGCAGCAGCAGTTCAATGCGATACATAATATAGAAAAAAGATAAAATAATCATAATAATAAATAAGTAAATGTTCTATTGCCTTCCTCTGATGCTCCTTCCCCTACCCTTTCTTCCATCGTCTTCTACCCTCTCCTATCAGATTCGCCCTTCTCCAGCCCTGTATCTCTTTCACCAATCTCCCAGCTCTTCACTTCACCTCTCCCCCGGTTTCACCTATCTCCTGCCACCTTGTACTTCTTCCTCCCTTCCCCCTCCTTTTACTCTGATTTCTCATCTTTTTTTCCAGTCCTGATGAAGCATTGACTGTTTCTCTTTTCCATCGACACAAGAGATTCTGCAGATGCTGGAAATCCAAGCAACACGCACATGAAATGCTGCAGGAACTCAGCAAGATCTCATCTGCTGGCAACAGTTTAGAGAAGCTTTGAGACCAGCAGCTGGAATCTGTACTTTAATGAGGAAAGCTTGGACCAAAGCGGCCTGTAACATAAGACCATAAGACCATAAGACAAAGGAGCAAAAATCGGCCATTCGACCCATCAAGTCTGCTCTGCCATTTTATCATGAGCTGATCCATTCCCCCATTTAGTCCCACTCCCCCGCCTTCTCACCATAACCTTTGATGCCCTGGCTACTCAGATACCTATCAATCTCTGCCTTAAATACACCCAGTGACTTGGCCTCCACTGCTGCCTGTGGCAACAAATTCCATAGATTCACCACCCTCTGGCTAAAAAAATTTCTTCGCATTTCTGTTCTGAATGGTCGCCCTTCAATCCTTAAGTCATGCCCTCTCGTACTAGACTCCCCCATTATGAGAAACAACTTTGCCACATCCACTCTGTCCATGCCTTTCAACATTCGAAATGTTTCTATGAGGTCTCCCCTCATTCTTCTAAACTCCAAGGAATACAGTCCAAGAGCGGACAAATGTTCCTCATATGTTAACCCTCTCATTCCCGGAATCATTCTAGTGAATCTTCTCTCTACCCTCTCTAATGTTAGCACATCCTTTCTTAAATAAGGAGACCAAAACTGCCCACAGTACTCCAAGTGAGGTCTCACCAGCGCCTTATAGAGCCTCAACATCACATCCCTGCTCCTATACTCTATTCCTCTAGAAATGAATGCCAACATTGCATTCGCCTTCTTCACCACCGACTCAACCTGGAGGTTAACCTTAAGGGTATCCTGTACGAGGACTCCCAAGTCCCGTTGCATCTCAGAACTTTGAATTCTCTCCCCATTTGAATAATAGTCTGCCCGTTTATTTCTTCTGCCAAAGTGCATAACCATACACTTTCCAACATTGTATTTCATTTGCCACTTCTTTGCCCATTCTTCCAATCTATCCAAGTCTCTCTGCAGACTCTCCGTTTCCTCAGCACTACCGGCCCCTCCACCTATCTATCTATCTACCACCTATCTATCTGGAGTTTCAAAGAATTGCAAATGACTTGATTGGCTACAGCAGTAGTACCAGAGGTTTGGAGGATGGCAAATGTTGTTCCATTGTGGAAGAAATGGAATATGGATAATCTTACATCAGCGATGGGCAAACTAGAACATTGTTAGGGACAGTATTACCAGCATTTGGAGAAGCATAGTCTTATAAGGAATAGTCAGCATGGCTTTGAGAAGGTCAGGGCATGTCTCATAAACCCAAATGAGTTTTCTGAGGAGATGACAAAATAGGTTGATGAAGGTAGAGCAGTGGATGTGGTGTACATGGATTTTAGTAAGGATCCACAAAGCAAGCTTATTCAGAAAGTCAGGTGACATGGAATCCAGGGAAACTTGGCCGCAAAGATTCAGAATTGGATTGCACAAGGAAGGCAGAGGGTGGTCGTGGGTGGAGCGTATTCTGCCTCAAATTCATGACTAATGGTGTTCCACAGGGATCTGTTCTGGACCCCTGATTTTATAAATGGTGATTTTAATACATTTTTCTGGGTGATTTTTATAAATGATTTGGAGCAGGAAGTGGATGGGTGGGTTAGTAAGTTTGCAGATAGCAGGAAGGTTGGTGGAGCTGTGGGTAGTGTGGTTGGTGGAGTTGCGGTTGATGGAGTCGTGGATAGTGTAGAAGATTGTCGTAGGATACAACAGGACATTGACAGGATGAAAAGCTGGGTGGAGAAGTGGCAGATCAAATTCAGTCCAGAAAAGTGTGAAGTGATTCACTTTGGAAGATTCAACTTAAAGAGAAAGAACAGGATTAATGCCAGGATTCTTAAGTAGTGACGAGGTACAGAGAGCTCTTGGGATCCAAGTCCATAGATCCCTTTAAGTTCCCGGGCAAGCTGATAGGCTGGCTAAGAAGGTCTACGGTGTATCAGCCTTCATCAGTCAGGGGACTGAGTTCAAGAGCCCTGAGGTAAAGTTGCAACTTCATAAAGCTCTGTTCCGTTCTGGTCAGCTCATTACAGGAAGGATGTGGAAGCTTTAGGGAAGGTGCAGAGAAGATAGACCACGATATTGTCTGGATTGGAGAACATGTCTTATGAGGAAAGGTCGAGTGAGCTAGGGTCTTTCTCTTTGGAGTGCAGGAGGATGGGAGGTGCATAAGATTATGAGAACCAGATAGACCGGACAGTCAGCACCATTTTCTCTGAGTGGCAATGGCAAATACCAGAGGGCATCAGTTTAAGGTGATTGAAGGGAAGTACAGAGGGGATGTCAGAGGCAGATACTTTACACAGAGAGTGGTGGGTGCCTGCACTGCTGGGGGTGGTGGCAGGGGCAGATACATTAGGGACATTTAAGAAACTCTTGGGCACGTAGGTGATAAAAAATGGGAGGGTAATGGCTGTGTAGGAGGGAACGAAGAGGGTCTATACAGGTTGGCGTAACATCATTTTGTGCTGTAGTGTTCTATGTTCCAAGTCTGGAATGAGGATAGCGAGCAGAAGAAAGGTGAACATCTCTGAGACTTAGAGGGTTCTGAAGTCAGCATGGGAGGACAGCAAGGGGCACTTTCCTCAGCCTAGATCCAAGAGGAGGAAGCTGGGGTTAGATGGAAATGAGGAGGAATCTCCCCTCTCAGAGAGCAGGGAACATTTAGAATTCTCTGCCGCTGTGAAGTCTGAGCCTTGTTTGGGGAGCATTGAGGAATGAGGGCTACAGTGAATGGGGGAGAGGGGGAAATGGTCACCTCCGTCTCTCTGATGGGCGTAGCATTCTCGAGGGGCTGAGTCCTTCTCACAGTTAATCCCGCCATTGCAGGGAAGCCCTATGGTGCTGACGACTTCCTTCCCGTGCTGACGTATGTCCTGGCCACCAGCAACCTGACCAACCTCTGGCTGGACGTGGAGTACATGATGGAGCTGCTGGATCAAAACCAACTTCAGGGTGAAGGTAAGGGTGGGGGGTGGTGGGGGGGGGTGTCCAGCTCATCGGTTAACCAGCCAGCCCACTTCCTCTGGGAGCGCAGCCACTACCACAGTGTGGGATAGGAGGCTGACCCGTGTCTTTGTGCAGCGTGGTAAAACGTTCATGTTTTTGTTGAAGGTTGCAGTTGGACTGGAGGTGCACATGGAATTGGAGATGACTTCAGTGAGGTTGTTGGCCTGGACTAAACATTAGTCTTGGATCCGGAACTGGAAGTGGTTTAGGATCTGGTTTGTGTGCAGAATAAATGCTCGCATGGACCAGTTGGGCCAAATGGCCTTTAAACTCTGTTGATGCTGAAGACTCTGTCTAAACCTAAGACCGGGTAAAGTTTACGATTGCTTTATGATGGTGTACTCCTAGGAACTCTGTGGCTTTGATGAGGAGTCTCACAAAATTCCCAGGGCTCTGGGAGCTGGGAGGAATTTCCAAGTCACAGGCAGCAGTGCCTCTATGCCTACCACCCTGGAGTCATAGTATACACCCAACATTCCTGCTTCACTGGAGCTCAGCTGGAGCATGCACTGTCTCACGCTGAAAGAGCACAACTTATTTACTGCCATTACACCCAGTGCTGTTGAGGGCAGCAATGAAGGTCCTCCATCTCTCTCGACCTTTGGCTAACTTTGGCCTTGGTCTTGGAGGTGTTCAGGAATTCCTTCATCATGACGGTAGCTTCCGCTCTGTATTCACTGCTGTCAGCCATGCAACTCCCGAGTGGAGACTCAGGAATACTGTCACACTCGGATGTAGGACCCTTCATTGCTGTATCCGTAACAGTTTTGTTTGGCCAGTCAGGGTTGGTAGCCTGTTCAAGTTCAAGTTTAATTATCATTTAACCATGTATATGGCTGAACGAAACATCGTTCCTCCAGGGCGACTGCACATACAGCAACAGACAGCACGTACTGTAATGATAGTACATACAGTCATACACACCACATACAGTCACAGACAGCACGTACCGTAATGATAGTACACACAGTCACAAAATAATATGAGCACAAGTCCCTGGGTGGTGTAGCCTGGAGATGGATGGTGTATGGGATGATGTTCTGCAAGAACAAACACACAGCAGTTCCTCACCTTGTGAAGGGTCAGCCGTGGGCAGCTTCTGTTCCAGTGAGCGAACTCTGGAGACACCAGATATAGATCTGTGAGCCAGGTTTAAATGTTGGTGGCTGGCTGGCTGGCCAGGGAAGTGCCTCCTGTCCTCACAATCTCACTGTTTCTCCTTGCACAGGGGGATATTATTTAACAACCATGTTCGGCGCTCTGTTCCACATCAGCAACTTTCAGTCCCGGTCGCTGACCCGTCAGATGAGCGATGAGGCCAAGTCGTCTCTCTACCAGTGGCAGAGACGGAGAACGCTGCATCACAACCAGTCCAAACGGCGCTCGGCACAGGTTTGTCTTGGATGGGACAGCTGCCATCAATAACTCCGTGCAGAATTCAATTCATAAACATAGGAGCAGAATTAGGCCATTCAGCCCATCAGGTCTGCTCTGCCATTCCATCATGGCTGATTTATTCACCCCCTCAAGTCCATCCTGCCTTCTCCCCATAACCCTTGGCACTCTTGCAAAGGTATATATGTATGTAATAAGGATGTATGTACATGCCTATTAAGTAGTTAAGTTAAAATCAGTAGTGCAAAAAAACATGGAAATAAAAAAATAGTGAGGTAGAGTTAATGGGTTCAATGCCTGTTCAGAAATCAGATGACAGAGGGGAACAAGCTGTTCCTGAATCGTTAAGTGTGTTCCCTCAGGTTTCTGTATCTCTTTCCCAATGGTAACAGTGAGAAGAGAGCATGTCCTGGGTGGTGGGCATGTTTAATGATGGACGCTGCCTTCCTAAGGCATTGCTCCTTGAAGATGTTGTGGATACTAACTACCCTTGAGCTAAGGAAATTCTTCCTCATCACTTTTCTAAAGAGATGTACTTCTATTCTGAGGCTGTGCCCTCTGGTCCTAGAATTGTCTCCTGTAGGAAACAGCTCTTCATGCCAACTCTGTCTAGGCCTTTCTGTATTCAAAGTTCAAAGTTCATATATGTCACCATATACCACCCTGAGATTCATTTTCCTGTGGGCATACTCAGCAAATCTACAGAATAGTAACTGTAACAGGATCAATGAAAGATCAACCAGAGTGCAGAAGACAACAAACTGTGAAAATGCAAATGTAAATAAATAGCAACAGGAGATAATCAGTCACTGAAAGCAAGCATGCAGGTACAGCAGGCAGTGAAGAAAGCTAATGGCATGCTGGCCTTCATAACAAGGGGAATTGAGTATAGGAGCAAAGAGGTCCTTCTGCAGCTGTACAGGGCCCTGGTGAGACCACACCTGGAGTACTGTGTGCAGTTTTGGTCTCCAAATTTGAGGAAGGACATTCTTGCTATTGAGGGAGTGCAGCGTAGGTTCACAAGGTTAATTCCCGGGATGGTGGGAATGTCATATGCTGAAAGATTGGAGCGACTGGGCTTGTATACACTGGAATTTAGAAGGATGAGAGGGGATCTGATTGAAACATATAAGATTATTAAGGAATTGGACACACTGGAGGCAGGAAGCATGTTCCTGCTGATGGGTGAGTCCAGAACCAGAGGCCACAGTTTAAGAATAAGGGGTAGGCCATTTAGAATGGAGTTGAGGGAAAACTTTTTCACCCGGAGAGTGGTTTTTTATGTGGAATGCTCTGCCCCAGAGGGCAGTGGAGGCCAAGTCTCTGGATGGTTTCAAGAAAGAGATGGATAGAGCTCTTAAAGATAGCGGAATCAAAGGTCATGGGGATAAGGCAGGAACTGGATACTGATTGTGGATGATCAGCCATGATCACAGTGAATGGCGGTGCTGGCTCGAAGGGCCGAATGGTCTACTCCTGCACATATTGTCTATCGTCTGTTGTCTATAATGAGATAGAGTCCTTAAAGTAAGATAATTGGTTGTGGGAACAAATCACTGATGGGGCAAGTGAGTGCAGTTGTCAAGAGTCTGATGGTTGAGGGGTAGAAACCGTCCTTGAACCTACTTGTTAGGCTTCAATGAGATCTCGCCCCCCCCCCCACCTTATTCTTCTCATCTCCAGTGAGTACAGGACCAGAGCCATCAAACGAAACTCATATATTCACTCTTTCATTCCTGGGATCATTCTTGTGAACTTCCTCTTGACCCTCTCTCAGATTGTCTTGGAGCTGTTGGTAACACAGCTGTCCACTGTTCACTTTGCATTTGGACTGGTTTACTGGTTTATTCCTGTCACATGTACGGAGATACAGTGACAAGCTTGTCCTGCATGCTGTTCATACATATCAAATCTTTACACACTGCACTGAGGTAGTACAAGATTAAACAATATCACAAGATTTTAATTTCCCCAATATTGATTGGCACCTCCCTAGAGCAAGGGGTTTAGATGGGATGGAGTTTGTTAGGTGTATTCAGGAAGGTTCCTGGACACAATATGTAGATAAACCTACAAGAGGAGAGGCTGTACTTGATCTGGTATTGGGAAATGAACCTGGTCAGGTGTCAGGTCTCTCAGTGGGAGAACATTTTGGAGATAGTGATCACAATTCCATCTCCTTTACCACAGCATTGGAGAGGGATAGGAACAGACAAGTTAGGAAAGTGTTGAATTGGAGTAAGGGGAAATATGAAGCTATCAAGCAAGAACTTGTAAGTATAAATTGGGAACAGATGTTCTCAGGGAAATGTACAGAAGAAATGTGGCAAATGTTCAGGAGATATTTGTGTGGAGTTCTGCATAGGTACGTTCCAATGAGATAGGGAAAGGATGGTAGGGTACAAGAACCATGGTGTACAAAGACTGTTGAAAATCTAGTCAAGAAGAAAAGAAAAGCTTATCAAAGGTTCCAAAACCTTTGTAATGATAGAGATCTAGAAAATTATAAGGCTAGCAGGAAGGAGCTTAAGAATGAAATTAGAAGAGCCAGAAGGGGCCATGAGAAGGCCTTGGCTGCGAGCAAGATTAAGGAAAACTCCAAGGCATTCTACAAGTATGTGAAGAGTAAGAGGATAAGACATGAGAGAATAGGACCAATCAAGTGTGACATTGGAAAAGTGTGTATGGAACCGGAGGAGGTAGAAGAGGTACTTAATGAATACTTTGCTTCAGTATTCACTACGGAGAAGGATCTTGGTGATTGTAGGAATGACTTACAACAGATTGAAAAGCTTGAGCATATAGAAAGAGGATGTGCTGGAGCTTTCTGAAAGCAACAAATTGGATAAGTCTCCAGGACTGGACAAGATGTACCCCAGGCTACTGTGGGAGGTGAGGGAGGAGATTGCTGAGCCTCTAGCAATGATCTTTGCATCATCAATGAGGACGGGAGAGGTTCTGGAGGATTGGAGAGTTGCAAATATTGTTCCCATATTCAAGAAAGGGAGTAGAGATAGCCAGAAAATTATAGACCAGTGAGTCTTACTTCAGTGGCTGGTAAATTGATGAAAAAGATCCTGAGAGGCAGGATTTATGAACGTTTGGAGAGGCATAATATGATTAGGAATAGTCAGCATGGCTTTATCAAAGGCAGGTCGTGCCTTACAAGCCTGATTGAATTTTTTGAGGATGTGACTAAACACATTGATGAAGGTAGAGCAGTAGATGTAGTGTATGTGGATTTCAGCAAGGCATTTGATAAGGTACCCCATGCAAGGCTTATTGAAAAAGTAAGGAAGCATGGGATCCAAGGGCACATTGCTCTGTGGATCCAGAACTGGCTTGCCCACAGAAAGCAAAGAGTGGTTGTAGATGGTCATATTCTGCATGGAGGTTGGTGACCGGTGGTGTGCCTCAGGGATCTGTTCTGGAACCCCTACTCTTCGTGATTTTTATAAATGATCTGGATGAGGAAGCAGCGGGATGGGTTAGTAAATTTGCTGATGACACAAAGGTTGGAGGTGTTGTGGATAGTGTGGAGGGCTGTCAGAGGTTACAACGGGACATTGATAGGATGCAAAACTGGGCTGAGAAGTGGCAGATTGAGTTCAACCCAATTAAGTGTCAGGTGGTTCATTTTGTTCGGTCAAATATGATAGCAGAATATAGTATTAATGGTAAGACTCTTGGCAGTGTGGAGGATCAGAGAGATCTTGGGGTCTATGTCCTTCGGACTCTCAAAGCTGCTTGCAAGTTGACTCCGTGGTTAAGAAGGCATACAGTGCATTGGCCTTCATCAACCATGGGATTGAGTTCAAGAGCCAAGAGATAGTGTTGCAGCTGTATAGGACCCTGGTCAGACCCCACTTGGAGTACTGTGCTCAGTTCTGATCACCTCATGTGGCTAGTCAGAGGCTTTTTCCCAGGGATGAAATGGCTAACGTGAGAGGGCACAGTTTTAAGGTGCTTGGAAGTAGGTACAGAGGAGATGTCAGGGGTAAGTTTTTTTATGCAGAGAGTGGCGAGTGTGTGGAATGGGCTGCCGGTGACTGTGGTGGAGGTAGACACAATAGGGTCTTTTAAGAGAATGCTGGATTGGTACATTGAGCTTACAAAAATAGAGGGCTATGGGTAACCCTAGGTAATTTCTGAAGTAAGTACATGTTCGGCACAGCATTGTGGGCCGAAGGGCCTGTATTGTGCTGAGATTTTCTATGTTCCTAATAACAGAATGCTGAACAAAGTGTAACAGCTACAGAGAAAGTGCAGTACAGGTACACAATGAAGTACTGCCTGTAACACCACTGGCATTTAGGGCAGGAATGAAGGTCCACCACCTCTGGCGGTGTTCAGGGCTTCCTTCAACGCGTCAGTAGCTTCCTCTCGGTTTTCACTACTGTCGGCCATGCAAGTCCCGGGTGGAGACTCAGGAATACCGTCACATTCAGATGTAGAAGGATTCTTCATTGCTGTTTCCGTAACAGTTTTGTTTTACCAGTCAGGGTTGATAGCTCTGAGATAAACCCCGACCTAGTGGACAAGTGGACCACTCTCAGTTTGTCCTCTACCCCTTGACCTGTTCGGCATGGGTAACCCTACCAAGAACCATATCATAAAGCCCTGACTCCAGCCAGCATAGCTCTCTGGGTCATTGAAGCATGCAAGCCTCCAAAAGCACGACAAAGTTGTGGTCCTCTTGGAAAACACAATACGGTGCAAGTTCTTAATGAGTTCGACTGTGAGGTCAATAGTCCATCTTATCATACTAGGGCAACATGTCGGAGAAACTAAGGAGGGGACGCTTCAGGTCAAAAGGGCCCTGACTTGCTGAGTTTCTCCAGCATTTAGCGTGCATTGTGTTTATCGTAATAGGGAACCAGTTCATAGCCTCATAATAGAAGAGTAGAAGCTGTCCTTGAGCTTATTCTGCCTGTGTGTCCAAGTGTTAAAATGCTGCTCCTTAAAATCCTTCACACCTTGCCCCCATCTCCTCCATTATCTCGGTAAACCTCCAAAGCTAGGTGAGGAATGACTTACTTAATACTCTGGTTCCAACTTAATTATGGAGTTGAACAGCAAAGAAACCACCCAACTCACCCATGCCGACCAAGACGTCGATCTGAGCTGGTCTCACTTGCCCATTTCCCTCAAGACCTTTGCTATATCTGGACACCCCCCCCCCCCCAGATGTCTCCTGAACTCTGTTAACTGTCGCTGAGGAAAGATGTTCTGGTTGGTGAAAGGGTGTAGCAAAGGTTCACTCTGAGATGGAAGGACTAGTGTGTGGAGGGAGATTTTAAAAACGCAATCAACAGGAAATCTGCAGATGCTGGAATTTCAAGCAACACACATAAAAGTTGCTGGTGAACGCAGCAGGCCAGGCAGCATCCGTAGGAAGAGGTACAGTCGACGTTTCAGGCCGAGACCCTTCGTTAGTCCTGATGAAGGGTCTCGGCCTGAAACGTCGACTGCACCTCTTCCTAGAGATGCTGCCTGGCCTGCTGCGTTCACCAGCAACTTTGATGTGTGTTGTGTGGAGGGAGAGACTGGGACAATGAAATTTTTTTGCTGGTCTTTAAAAGAGTTGGAGGAGACATTGGAGATGGGATTGGACATAACAGACCCAGGGAAGATGTTCCTGATGGTGGGGAGATATATAATCTGGGAACTCTACCGTGGAGGATTGAGATTTGAGAACTGTCTTCACCCAGAGAGTGTGCTGATCTTGTGGAACTCTCTCTCTCAGTGAAGGAAGCGGAGACTATGCCATTAAATATATTAAGGAGTTAAATTTACTTTTACTGGCTACAGAAGACAAATTGATTTGATCCATTTCTAAATGGAGAGAAAATTCAAAATCTGAGATGCAAAGCAACTTGGGAGTCCTTGTGCAGGATTCCCTAAAGGTTAATCTGCAGGTTGAATCTGTGATGAGGAAGGCAAATGAAATGTTAGCATTCATTTCGAGAGGACTAGAATATAAAAGCAAGGATGTAATGCTGAAACTTTATTAGGCACTGGTGAGGCCTCATTTGGAGTATTGTGAGCAGTTTTGGGCCCCTTATCTTAGAAAGGATGTACTGAAACTGGAGAGGGATCAAAGGAGGTTCACGAAAATGATTCCAGGATTGAAAGGCTTCTGCTATCTCTCCTGCAATGTTCACTCCTCTCTCCAGAGCGCTGTGAGACTGATCCAGCTGCAAGGTGCTTTGTGCTTGCTAGCCATACAGTGATATGATGAGCGGAGACCGAGGCTATGGGCCTAATCCGGATGCTCTGGGATTCGGGTCTCTGGATTGTATTTGGTTTGGAATGCTTTTGCTTTATATTATTGTTTGCTTGATCTGTGTTTTTTTCTTCTTTCTCCACACATTGGATGTTGGTCTTTTTTAAAATGAGTTCTTTTGGGTTTCTTGGTTCGTGGCTGACTGTAAGGAGATGAATCTCAAGGTTCTATCATTTATACATGCTCTGATAATAAATGTACTTTGAACCCTTTGAAACATGAGGAGTGTTTGATGGCTTCGGGCCTGTATTCACTGGAATTCAGAAGAATGAGGGGTGACCGCATTGAAACCTATCGAATGTTGAATGATCTCCATAGTGGGTGTGGAGAAGATGTTTCCTATGGTGGGGGTATCTAGGACCAGGGAGCACAGCCTCCAGGATAGAGGGGCGTCCACTTAGAATGGAGATGAGGAGGAATTTCTTTAGCTAGAGTAGTGAACCTGTGGAATTCGTTGCCGCAGTCTTCCGTGGAGACCAAGTATTTAAGGCGGGGTTAATAATTCCTGATTAGTCAGGGCATACAGGAGATTGGGGCTGAGAGGGAAAATGAATCAGCCATGATGAAATTGGGAGAAGACTCGATGGACCAAATATCCTAATTCTGCTCCAAATGTTATGGCCTTATAATCATATTGAAGAACAGAGCAGGCTTGAAGGGCCAAATGGCCATTTCCTACTCTCTAGGAGGAGGAGTTACTCACACGAACCTCAAGGCTACTCTTTCACTCACTGAGATGATGATTGATCTGATCTTGGCCTCGGCTTCTCGGAAGCCTGTTCTCCATAATCCTCTAATCCTCTGGGTCACAAAGCTGTTCTGTGACTCCGCTTTCTGGGATAATATTCACCAACCCGCTGAGAAAAAGACATTCTTTCTCATCTCGGTCTTACATGAGTGATTCCCCTTTCACTGGATGTAGGATCCCACAATCTGTCTGTGAGCACCCCATCAAGTTCAATAAATAACATTAGTAGAGGCACAAGAGGGCTGGCCATTGTGACCTCTGCTGCTTTGACCCTGACAGTTGGAAATCCCTCACTGACATACGGTTCTGTGCAAAAGTCTTAGGCTCATACATAGAGCTAGGCTGCCTAAGAGCTTTGCACAGTACTGTAGTAATTTTATGTATTGGACTGTACTGCTGCCGCAAAAAATAACAAATTCTATGATATAAGTGAGTGTTAATGAAGCAGATTCTGATCTGGGTCGCTATTGTGGACTGAGAGTGGGAAGGGGGCAGGGAGAGGGGAGTCATGGTTGGGAAAAGGGGAAGGGAGAGGGGAGGGAGCAGGAAGCACCAGAGAGACATTCTGTAATGATCAATAAACCAATAGTTTGGAATAAATTATATTGCCTGGTGGTCTCGGGTCTGGGTGTGTCTGTACCCACACCACCCCTCAGCCTCCGGATCTCCTCCTCTGCCACCTGTCCCACACCCCTCCCACGGCGCTCCACCCTCACCATTCCTAACATCCTTTGCTCCTGCCAGATTTACTAACATGCTCTCCACTCCATGTTGACAAATACAGAAAGTTTGAGATTAATAACTCATCAGGGGTGATTGATAAGCTCGTGGCCTAAGGTAGTAGGAGATGAGTTATTAATCTCAAACCTTCTGCATAATCACTTAAAGAGTTGAACTGCACGTGCATGTAATGAGAGCTGTATAACTCATCTCCTTCTAACTTAGGCCACGAACCTATCAATCACCCCTCGTGTGCATATACATTCTTAGCAGCCCAAAGGATAGAGTGAAAACATCTTCTCACTAGGAAGATGACGTGGTAGTGGAGAAGGCACTAAAATAGAAATGAGCTGAACTGGGTGGGGAGGGGTTATAATCAACAAGTCAGTATCAGATCGAGTGCTCTCTTTCTCTAGAAATGGGAAGGAAGGGGGTTGACTTGTTGGAGATGTTTTAAGATAACCGGTAGAGTCACAGAGTCATAGAGAACAGAAACTGGGCCTTCAGCCTAACTCGGCCATGAGAAGCAAGATGCCTATCTGAGTTAGTCTCAGTTGCCTGTGTCCCTCCAAGTCTTTCCTACCTAAAATCTTTTAAATACTGTAACAGTACCTTTCTTTATCACATCATCTGGCAGTTTATACCGTGTGTCCTCTATGTAAGTGTGGAAAACATTGCCTCACAGAAGAGGTTTATCAGGATGCTGTCTGGTTTAGAGGGCATGTGTTATCACGAGAGGGTGGTAAACCTGGGGTGTTTTCTCTAGAGTGGTGTAGACTCATCATGAGATTATGAGAGGCATACATAGAGTAGACAGGGAGCATCTTTTTTCCCCAGAATAGAATTGCCTAACACCAAAGGGTATGCATCAAGGGTGAGAGGGGTAGGTTCAAGGGGGATGTGGGGGGTAAGTTTTTTACTCAGTGAGTGGTGGATGCCTGGAATGCTCTGCCTGGTCTGGTGGTAGAGGCAAATAGATCAGAGGTTTTTAAGAGATGTTCAGATAAGCACATGAATATAAGGAAGATGGAGAGATATGGACATCGTCCAGGTAGGAGGGATTAGTGTTTGGATTTTTTGTAGATTTATATTTCAGTTAGTTTGGCAATACATTGTGGGCCGAATGGCTTGATGCTTTGCTGTACTCTTCTATGTTCTACTTTCAGGTCCCCTTTAAGTACTTCCCGTCTCATCCATGCCCTCTAGTCTTTAGACTCCCCTACCCTGGGGATAAGACTGTGACCATCCACAGATATCTGCTCCTCATAAGGTCACCCCCTCATCTTCCTATACTCCGGGAGAATAAAGCCTCAGTCTATGCAGCCTTTCCTTATAGTCAGAGAGCTACAGCTCAAAAACAGGCCCTTCAGCCCATCTAGTCTGTTCTTCTGCCTCACACCATCAACCTATACCTGGAGTAGAGTCCTAAATATCCCTCCCATCCATTTACCTACACAGACTGCTCTTAAACATTGCAGTCATCCCACATTCTCAACTTCCACTGGCTGCTTGTCCTGCACTCTGAGGGAAGAGATTGACCCTCAGGTTTCCATGAAATTTTTCACCATTCACACTTAACCTATGACCTCTAGTTCTAGTCTCACCCAACCTGAGTGGAAAAAGCCTGCTTGCATTTACCCCTCATAACTTGGTATACCTCTGTCAAATTTCCCCTCATGTTCTCGGCTCTAGGGAATGGAGTCCTAACCTTATCATCCTTTCCCTCTCAGGTGCCGGAAATCGTGAGTAACACACACAGTACGCTGGCAGAACTCAGCAGGTCAGGCAGACTCTACAGAGGGGAATAAAGAGTTGACATTTCTGGCCGCGACTGCTCCATCCAGGGTCTCAGCCTGAAACGTCAACTCTTTAATCCCCTCCATAGATGTTGCCTTGAGTTCCACTAGCATTTTGTGTGTTGCTTTGGATTTCAATCATCTGCAGAATCTCTTATGGGAAGGAGGAGGGGGGAAATTACCAGGTTAGTTATCTCTCTTTACCCATTCCAGCTCCCCTATTAACCTTCCCTTCTCACCTTTCCATCATCTCCCTCTGGTTCCCCTCCTCTCATAGTCTACTCTCCTCTCCTATCAGATTCCTTCTTCTTCAGCCCTTTACCTTTTCCACCAATCACGACCCAGCTTCTTACTTCATTCCCCCTCATCTGTCACCTGCCACCTTGTACTCTTCCCCACACTCACCATTTTCTGGCTTCTGCCCCCTTCCTTTCCAGTTCTGATGCAAGGTCTTGGTTTGAAACATCAGCTATTATTCCCCTCTGTTGATGCAACTCGTTTGCTGAGCTCTTCCAGCATTTTGTGTGCATTGCTCTGGATTTCAGCATCTGCAGAATCTCTTGTATTTATAGTAGGTAATAGACATGTCTAATCTTAGAGCCAATCAAAACTCTTGCCCAGTGTTGCCCAACCTTCTGGATTGAAAGCCCTGTTTAAGTAAATATGCATCCCCTCTCCATCAAATCATATTGTTAAGGTTATGGTTATCTGTATGGAGATGAGGAGGAATTTCTTTAGCCAGAGGGTGGTGAATCTGTGGAATTCATTGCCACGGGCACCGTTTATTCATCCAGGTCATCAGATGTATTTAAGGCAGAGGTTGATAGGTTCTTGATTAGTCAGACCGTGAAAAGTTACAGGGAAAGGCAAAAGAATGGGGTTGAGAGAGACAGTCATGATGAAATGGAGGAGCAGATTCAATGGGCCAAATCTCCTCCTATGTCTTATGTACAAGTACGGAACAGAGAACATAGATGGTAGACCAGTACAGCACAGGAATAGTACAGTAAAGAGTGTGCAAAGCAAGTCGTTGGTACAAACAATATAATCTGCAGAGCAAGAGGTGGTCAGTAGTGTCCTGTTGCAGAGGTGGAGTTAGGACTGTGCAGTCAGTTCAAGAGACTAATGGTTGTAAGAAATGACGCAAACACGAGGAAGTCTGCAGATGTTGGAAATTCAAGCAACACACACAAAATGCTGTCTGGTCTGCTGCGTTCCACCAGCATTTCGTGTTTTGTGTGTTGTTGTAAGAAATGAGTTGTTCCTAAACCTGGTGGCTTCTGTACTTCCTGCCTGATGGTGGCGGTGAAAAGATGGGGATGGGGGATAGGGGCCTGTAGATGCTGTCAGTAGCAGAGAGGACTGTGAATGTGTTGGACCAGGCTGTGTCACTTCTCTCTGCAGACCCTGCATTTCACCTCATGGACTGCACCTTCATTTGGGCGCCAGGGTGGAGACAGGTCTCAACCAAAGGAGGTGCAAGGCACTCCTTCCCTCCCTGGCCTTGGACTCAGCCTCCCCAACCCTGATCACGTCAAGCCATGGGAGCAGGTGGTGGATGGTCGTGTGAGCAGCCGGTGCAGATCACAAGTCCTGGTTATGGACCACTGACACCAGGCAGACAATCTCTGAAGAGTATTGATAATGGCTGGGGTCACCCATCTTGTAAAGACACTGCCCAGAAGGCAATGGCAAACCACTTCTGTAGAAAAATTTGCCATAAAATGCCATACAACACTGCACATAATGATGATACGTTTTGAAATTTGTTGTTTTGATGCAACAAGATATAAATATTACAAGTTACAGAAATAAATAAGCTGTACAAAAGATGAATCACGAGGTGGAGCTCATGGACCATTCAGAAATCTGACGGCGGAGGGGAAGAAGCTGTTCCTAAAATGTTGAGTATGGGTCTTCAAGTTCCTGTACGTTCTCTCAGACATTCGTAATAGTCTCAGTTAGACAGGGTTATAAAGAGAGCTTTTGGCACATTGGCCTTCATAATTCAAAGAATTGTGTACAGGAGCTGTTGGGGAGGCCTAATTTTTGGTCACCTACCTACAGGAAAGATGTTAATAAGATTGAAGGGCACAGAGAAACTTAGCAAGGATGTTGCTGGGACTCGAGGTCCTCAGTTTATAGGGAAAAGTTAAAGAAGTTGGGACTTCATTCCCTGGAGCGTAGGAGAATGAGGGGAGATGTGGTAGAGGTATACAAAATTATGAGGTGTATAGATAGGGTAAATGCAAGCAGGCTTTTCCCACTGAGGTTGGGTGAGACTGGAACTAGAGGTCATGGGTTAAGGGTGAAAGGTGAAATGCCTAAGGGGAACCTGAGGGGGAATTTCTTCACTCAGAAGGTGATGTGAGTGTAGAACGATTTGCCCACTGAAGTGGTGGATATGGGTTTGATTGCCACGTTTTGGATAAGTACATGGATGGAAGGGGCATGGAGGGCCATAGTCCATGGGACTAGGCAGAAAAACCATTTGGAACAGACTAGATGGACCGCAGGGCCTGTTTTTGTCTCGTAATGCTCCATGGCTTTGCCTGTAAGATGTGGATGGTGAGGGTGTTTAATGATGAATGCTGCCTTCTTAAGCCACCGCCTCTTGAAGATGTCCTTGCTGGTGGGGAGGGTTGTGCCCGTGATGCCCCCAGGAATACTGAGACGATACTGAGCTTTGGTGTAGATGAGGATGTTTGTCAGAAATTAAAAGTTTCTGCCACTAACTTCGCCTTGTCTCTTCTTCCCACAAAGGATTTGCTGTCTATCTCGCTACAAGAGCCCGGTGGGAACCAGGTGACCATCTTGGCCCCCGCTCACATGACCGTGACAGAGGTGTGCAAGGCGTGTGCCGAGAAGTTCGGGGTGTCGGAGCCAGAGGTCTACGGCCTCTTCTTGGTGAGGGGCAGCTCCTACAAGCGACTGGAGGAAGGCGCCTGCCCCCAGCAGGTCAAGCAGGAGATTCGTCAGAAGGAAGGGACAGCCTTCATTTTCGTGTATGCACCCGCTGACGGGACCCCGTGCTCCCAGCACGAGAAGCAGCTGACCCCGTTGTGAGAAGCCCCCAACCCCTCACCCCACACCACCAAAGCAGGACTGCCGGGAAGTTCCAGGCCAAAATCCAAGGGTCTTGATGTGGCTCCCTGTTGTGAAATGCACAGCCAAACACCGATGGATTGCCGGGACTATCTCTCGTCCACATGGATGCATCTACCTGCCTGCGTCGAACGACTATGTTTCTGTTAGAGTTGGATGTCTAGTATCAGAACCTATCTCAATACTCAGTTCGTCCTCCCGGCAGTTTAACCCACCCGGAGCCCCTGCACTGGGGATCCAGCCTTCAAATGGTCATTCACCCCGACAGCCTTAAGCAGAGACTCTATTGTGGCATCCCCCACAGCTCCCGCGTTGGCAGGCTTATACGGTAGTCCACCTCTCGTCGGACTCAGTTTCCGCATTCCCTCTTGTCATCTGGAGATTACAGCAGTGCAGATAACAGGGGAAAATCACAATCAGTGATGTCTGACACAGTCAAATATCTAGTCTCAGTGAGTTATGAGCAGACAGGAAGAGACACAACAAGTGGATCCAGGAAGAGACGGGGCATTGTTACGAGCAGAAAGAGGTGGGACAAATATTGAAGTGTGATATACAGCAATTTCCAGTTACCCCAACCCTACAAATAAATTATATTTTGTTTTTACTATTGGTTACAGCACCTTGTAAAGATTTTTGAATAAATATTATACATTCTGGGTAATTTCTCATTTTCTTTTTACTCCCTAATTTCTACCCTGACTGCACTGGGAGGGAGGGAGGGTGCAAAGCACAATCGCAGTCTCCCAGAACTGAGTGGCTTCATGCTGTGTGTCATCCCGGTCAGCGGTGCCATCTGATGGCTGAGACAGCCCAGACCCAGGCCCCACCACAAGTATCACACCGCTCTGTGTGAGACGAATTAGTAGCCACGTTTCCCACCTTACAAATGGTTGTCTTGGTTACCTATCCTGAGAAATCCCAAGGCGGCAAAAAAAAATCACCATTGTAGTGTGTGGAAGTAAAGTGCATTTAAAATTACCTGTTGATCGTTGTGACACGGAATGAGGCGATTCAGATCCAGATTTATCACGTGTACAACAAAACACGCAGGGAAATGCATCATTTATGTTAGGAGCCAACGTGACCCAAGGATGTGCTGGGGGCACCCCACATTCCAGCACCAACTTAGCCCCAAATGATCAGCAGAACACAGAACACAACAACCAACAAAACAAGCCCCATTCCTCCTTCCCAACCACCCACATGGACAGTCCTCCAGCTCCTGGACAGACCTCTGGGCCTCCAGGCTTTGACACTGGGCTATGGTATCACACTTCTGATCGACCTTCGACATTCAGTATCAACCCCTGGAATAGCTGATAACAGGATTCAGAACTTCTTTCGGTATTGACCCCCAGACCAGCCAATAACGGGACCCCAAACTCCCTTCAGTGTTGACCCCCAGACCAGCCAATGATGGGACCCCAAACTCCCTTCAGGGTTGACCCCCAGACTAGCCGATAACAGGATCCCGAACTCCCTTCGGCGTCAACCCTCAGACTAGCCAATGACAGGACCCCATGGAGTCTCAGGCAGCTCCTGCCAGAATTCATCCCTGCCCCTGCATATTATTCTCCTCAAACAGTGACCCCACTTCCCACAGAAACTCCGAGAGACAGCTTCCACCATCACAACTGGTGGATCACAACCACAGAGCAAAACATGTTTCTTCTCACCCTCTTTGTATCTTTTCCCAAAATGTCAAACCTTGTACTCTGTTTTGGATGGGGGGGTGGGGGCAGGTTCAGGGACCAATCACTGTCACTGTGTACATTGTCAACCCTCCTTGCTCTACTCACAAACACTAGAAAATCAGCAGATGCTGGAATTACAAAGCATCACACATAAAATGCTGGAGGAACTCAGCAGGTCAGGCAGCATCTGTGGAAAAGAGTACAGTCGACATTTCGTGCTGAGACCCTTCTTCAGGAGTGAGAAGTTAGGGGAGAAGTCAGAGTAAGAAGGTGGGGGGAGAGGAGAAAGGAGTGCAAGGTGACAGGTGATAGATAAAACCACCGGCTGGTGGCACAATGGCATCAGCGCCGGACTCCAGAGCGAAGGCTCCCGAGTTCGAATCCACCCCCCGAGCACACTCTCCATCCGTGTCGGATTGCGCATCGAGCTAGCCACTCGCCTCGTAAAAAACAAGGGTCGAGTCAGGAACGTTCACATCATGATCCGGTTAATCCGAAAGGAGACCAATCCTGGCACCACGCGCAGGCCAAGAATGGCTGACTGTCTGGTGCGACACGCTAAAAAGAATAGATAAAACCGGGAGAGGGAGAGGAGTGAATTAAAGAGCTGGGAAGTTGATTGGTGAAAGAGATACAGGGCTAGAGAAGAGGAAATCTGATAGGAGAGGACAGAAGATTCTGGAAGAAAGGGAAGGAGGAGGAGCACCAGAGGGAGGTGATGGGCAGGGAAGGAGATAAGGAGAGAGAGGGAAACAGGAAAGGGGAATAGTGAAGGAGGGGGCAATTACCAGAAGTTGGAGAAATCGATGTTCACGCCATGAGGTTGGAGGCTACCCAGATGGAATATAAGGTGTTGCCCCTCCAGCCCGAGTGTGGCCTCATTGCGACAGAAGCGAAAACCATGGACTGACATAGAAACATAGAAAACCTACAGCACAATACAGGCCTTTCAGCCCACAATGCTGTGCTAAACATGTACTCACTTTAGAAATTACTAGGGTTACCCACAGCCCTCTATTTTTCTAAGCGCCATGTACCTATCCAGCAGTCTCTTAAAAGACCCTATCGTATCCACCTCCACCACCGTCACCGGCAGCCCATTCCATGCACTCACCACTCTCTGTGTAAAAACCTTACCCCTGACATCTCCTCTGTACCTACTTCCAAGCACCTTAAAACTGTGCTTTCTCCTGATAGCCATTTCAATCCTAGGAAAAAGCCTCTGACTATCCACATGATCAATGCCTCTCATCACCTTATACACCCCTATCAGGTCACCTCCCATCCCCCATCGCTCCAAGAGAAAAGGCCGAGTTCACTCAACTTGGATAATAAATCAGCCATGAAGGAATGGTGGGAGTCTTGATGGGCCAAATGGCCTAATTTTGATCCTATGTCTAATGGTTAATCATACCATCTACTCGTACTCAAAACAAGGAAGGAGATTTTTTTTCTGCAGAGTCTGGCAGAATACATGTCGGAATGGGAATGGGAAGTGGAATTAACATGGGTGGCCGCTGGGAGATCCTGCTTCTTCTGGCAGGTGGAAGATAGGTGCTCGGTGAAGCGGTCTCCCAGTCTTGTTCTAATGGTCAATAGCTCCAGAGTAACACACACAGGTCGTGACAGACCAGAATAAGAGGGCGGGGAAAGAGAAGGAGTACAAGCTGACTAGGGGACCAGACAGGCTTGTACAATTACTGGAATTTACTGGACTTGATGTTAACACTTCCAGCAGCCGTGATGAGACTCAGACTTCCCCAGCCTCTGATGACTCATCCAAAAGGTTTCATATTACACCAGTGCCAGGCAACTGTGATACTCAACAGGGGAAAGTCCAGCCCTCACTCAGTGGAATTCTCTCTTGCCTGTTATGCTGCTGGTGTTTGGGGCAGTGATGACATCCTCCAACACACACAAGATGTTAGAGAAGTTCAGCAGGCCAGGTGGCATCAATGGAAAAAAGTACAGTCGATGTTTCGGGCCGACACCCTTCAGCGTGACTGCCTGGCCTGCTGAGTTCCTCCAGCGTCTTGTGTGTTGCTTGGATTTCCAGCATCTGCAGATTTTCTCTTGTTAATGAAGGTCCTTCATCTCTGGTGGTGTTCAGGACTTCCTTCATTGTGCCACTAGCTTCCTCGCAGTTTTTACCACTGTCAGTCACGTAAATCCCGGGTGGAGACTCAGGAATACCGTCACACCCAGATGTCGAAGAATTCTTAATCGCTGTAACAGTTTTGCTTCACCAGTCAGGGTTGTTAGCTCTGTGCTGACCCTCAGAACCTGAAGGACAGGTGGACCACTCTTAGGGCCTCTGCCCTTTGGGGAAGTCTGAGTCTCATCACGGCTGCTGGAAGTGTTATCGTCAAGTCCAGTAAATCCCAGTAATCATGCAAGCCTGTCTGGTGCACACGTCAGCTTGTACTCCTTCTCTTCTCAACCTCTTAATCCAGCTTGTCAGGACTTGTGTGTGCTAATTTGGCGTTGTTGGCCCTTGTCCTGCTTGGCATGGGTGACCCGAGCAAGAGCCAAAGCATAAAGCCCTGACTCCAGCCAGTACAGCTCTCCGGGTCAAACCTCCAAACAATGAAAAGGTTGTGGTCCTCTCGAAGGAGTCAGTGGCATTACCATCACTGAATTCAGCATTCCCCCCGCCCCCCCGTCCGTCCTTTAGAGTATCTCTTATGAGGAAAGGTTGAGAGGGGCTTGTGAGGAAAGATTGAGAGAGCTAGGAATGAATGGTAAAGGTGATGAGACTTGTATGGAGGGCCAGCAGCTTTCTCCCAGGGTGGAAATATCTAATACTGAGGGGCATCATTTTAAGGTGATTGGAAGAAAGTACAGTGGGGATGTCTGAGGTAGGTTAGTGGTGGGTGCAAGGAACACGCTGCCGGGGTGGTGGTGGAGGCAGATACATTAGGGACATTTAAGAGACTCTTAAATAGGCACGTGAATGAAAGAAAAAATGGACGGCTGTGTGGGAGGGAGGGGACCTCGATTTTGAAGCAGGTTAAAAGGTCAGCACAACATCGTGGGATGGAGGGCCTGTACTGTGCTATAATGTGCTATATCCTCTGACTTATTAACACAGACAAAATGCTGGAGGAACTCAGTAGGTCAGACAGTGTCGATGGTCAGAGTAACACACACAAAATGCTAGAGGAACTCAGCAGGACAGACAGTGTCGATGGTCAGAGTAACACACACAAAATGCTAGAGGAACTCAGCAGGTCAGACAGTGTCGATGGTCAGAGTAACACACACAAAATGCTGGAGGAACTCAGCAGGACAGACAGTGTCGATGGTCAGAGTAACACACACAAAATGCTGGAGGAACTCAGCAGGTCAGACAGTGTCTGAGGTCAGAGTAACACACACAAAATGCTGGAGGAACTCAGCAGGTCAGACAGTGTCGATGGTCAGAGTAACACACACAAAATGCTGGAGGAACTCAGCAGGTCAGACAGTGTCGATGGTCAGAGTAACACACACAAAATGCTGGAGGAACTCAGCAGGACAGACAGTGTCGATGGTCAGAGTAACACACACAAAATGCTGGAGGAACTCAGCGGGTCAGACAGTGTCGATGGTCAGAGTAACACACACAAAATGCTGGAGGAACTCAGCAGGTCAGACAGTGTCGATGGTCAGAGTAACACACACAAAATGCTGGAGGAACTCAGCGGGTCAGACAGTGTCGATGGTCAGAGTAACACACACAAAATGCTGGAGGAACTCAGCAGGTCAGACAGTGTCGATGGTCAGAGTAACACACACAAAATGCTGGAGGAACTCAGCAGGTCAGACAGTGTCTGACAGAGTAACACACATAAAATTCAGGAAGAACTCAGCAGGTCAGACAACATCTGTGCAAATGAAAAAACAGTCGACATTTCAGGCTGAAACCCTTCTTCAGGACTGAGAAGGAATGGGGAAGACACCCAGAATAAAACAGTGGTCGGAGGGGAAGGAGGATAGCTGGAAGGTGATAGGTGAAGCCAGGTGGGTGGGAAAGGTTGTGAGCTGGAGAGGAAGGAATCTGATAGCGGTATACATGGAGAGGTGGTAAATTGGATTAGACATTGGCTCAATGGAAGAAGCCAAAGAGTGGTGGTAGAGAATTGCTTCTCCGAGTGGAGGCCTGTGACTAGTGGTGTGCCACAGAGATCAGTGCTGGGTCCATTGTTATTTGTCATCTATTTCAATGATCTGGATGATAATGTGGTAAATTGGATCAGCAAATTTGCTGATGATACAAAGATTGGAGGTGTAGTAGACAGTGAGGAAGGTTTTCAGAGCCTGCAGAGGGACTTGGACCAGCTGGAAAAATGGGCTGAAAAATGGCAGATGGAGTTTAATACTGATAAGTGTGAGGTATTGCACGTTGGAAGGACAAACCAAGGTAGAACATACAGGGTTAATGGTAAGGCACTGAGGAGTGCAGTGGAACAGAGGGATCTGGGAATACAGATACAAAATTCCCTAAAAGTGGCGTCACAGGTAGATAGGGTCATAAAGAGAGCTTTTGGTACATTGGCCTTTATTAATCAAAGTATTGAGTATAAGAGCTGGAATGTTATGATGAGGTTGTATAAGGCATTGGTGAGGCCGAATCTGGAGTATTGTGTTCAGTTTTGGTCACCAAATTACAGGAAGGATATAAATAAGGTTGAAAGAGTGCAGAGAAGGTTTACAAGGATGTTGCCGGGACTTGAGAAACTCAGTTACAGAGAAAGGTTGAATAGGTTAGGACTTTATTCCCTGGAACGTAGAAGAATGAGGGGAGATTTGATAGAGGTATATAAAATTATGATGGGTATAGATAGAGTGAATGCAAGCAGGCTTTTTCCACTGAGGCAAGGGGAGAGAAAAACCAGAGGACATGGGTTAAGGGTGAGGGGGGAAAAGTTTAAAGGGAACATTAGTGGGGGCTTCTTCACACAGAGAGTGGTGGGAGTATGGAATGAGCTGCCAGATGAGGTGGCAAATGCGGGTTCTTTTTTAACATTTAAGAATAAATTGGACAGATACATGGATGGGAGGTGTATGGAGGGATATGGTCCGTGTGCAGGTCAGTGGGACTAGGCAGAAAATGGTTCGGCACAGCCAAGAAGGGCCAAAAGGCCTGTTTCTGTGCTGTAGTTTCTATGGTTTCTATGGACGGGAGGAGAAACAGAAGGGGGGGGGTCCTAGGGGGAAGTGAGAAGAGGTAAGAGGCCAGGGTGGTGAACAGAAGGGTGAAGGGGGAGGGAATCTCAACACCATACAGGACACAGAATGACCGGCACCCCATCCACAACCGTCCACTCACGCCAGCATCGACGCATCATGGCAGTGCCTTGTATTGTCTACAGGACACATTGCAGCAACGGCCAAGACTCTCCAAAACTCACCATCTCTACCAACTAGAGTATGGGGAACAGCACCTGTCAGAAGGTTTGGGCCCCTCGTCTTAGAAAGGATGTGCTGACATCGTTGAGGTTTCAAAGGAGGCTCACGAAAATGATTCTGACATTGAACAGTTTGTCATATTAGGAGTGTTTGCTGGCTCTGGGTCTGTATTCACTGGAATTCAGAAGAATGGGGGGGAAATCTCGTTGAGACCTATTGAATGTTGAAAGGCCCCAATAACTCTATTATTATTGTATGTGGAGAAGATGTTTCATAGTCATAGTCATGGTCATACTTTATTGATCCCGGGGGAAATTGGTTTTCAGTACAGTTGCACCATAAATAATTAAATAGTAATAAAACCATAAATAGTTAAATAGTAATATGTAAATTATGCCAGTAAATTATGAAATAAATCCAGGACCAGCCTATTGGCTCAGGGTGTCTGACCCTCCAAGGGAGGAGTTGTAAAGTTTGATGGCCACAGGCAGGAATGACTTCCTATGACGCTCTGTGCTGCATCTCTATGCTGGCATTTATAGCGAGAGGATTATGCTGGCATTTATAGCGAGAGGATTATGCTGGCATTTATAGCGAGAGGATTATGCTGGCATTTATAGCGAGAGGATTCGAGTACAGGAGCAGGGAGGTACTACTGCAGTTGTACAAGGCCTTGGTGAGACCACACCTGGAGTATTGTGTGCAGTTTTGGTCCCCTAATCTGAGGAAAGACATCTTTGCCATAGAGGGAGTACAAAGAAGGTTCACCAGATTGATTCCTGGGATGGCAGGTCTTTCATATGAAGAAAGACTGGATGAACTGGGCTTGTACTCGTTGGAATTTAGAAGATTGAGGGGGGATCTGATTGAAACGTATAAGATCCTAAAGGGATTGGACAGGCTAGATGCAGGAAGATTGTTCCCGATGTTGGGGAAGTCCAGAACGAGGGGTCACAGTTTGAGGATAGAGGGGAAGCCTTTTAGGACCGAGGTTAGGAAAAACTTCTTCACACAGAGAGTGGTGAATCTGTGGAATTCTCTGCCACAGCAAACTGTTGAGGCCAGTTCATTAGCTATGTTTAAAAGGAAGTTAGATATGGCCCTTGTGGCTACAGGGGTCAGGGGGTATGGAGGGAAGGCTGGGTTCTGAGTTGGATGATCAGCCATGATCATAATAAATGGCGGTGCAGGCTCGAAGGGCCGAATGGCCTACTCCTGCACCTATTTTCTATGTTTCTATGTTTCTATCTCGGTGGAATGAGTCTCTGGCTGAATGTACTCCTGTGCCCACCCAGTACATTATGTAGTGGATGGGAGACATTGTCCAAGATGGCATGCAACTTGGACAGCATCCTCTTTTCAGACACCACCGTCAGAGAGTCCAGTTCCATCCCCACAACATCACTGGCCTTACGAATGAGTTTGTTGATTCTGTTGGTGTCTGCTGCCCCAGCACACAACAGCAAACATGATAGCACTGGCCACCACAGACTATGGCTTCCTATGGTGGGCGAGTCTACTACCAAAGGACACAGCCTCAGAACAGAGGGGAGTCCTTTTATAACAAAGATGAGGAATTTCTTTAGCCAGGAAGTGATGAATCTGTGGAATTCATTGCCACAGCCTGCTATGGAGGCCAAGTATTTAAGGCAGAGGTTGGTAATTAGTCAGGGCATGAAGGGATACCAGGAGAAGGCAGGAGATTAGGATTGAGAAGGAAAGTGGATCAGCCATGATGAAATGGCGGAGCAGACTCGATGGGCCAAATGGCCTATTTCTGCTCCTATGTCTCATGGACTTATTGTTTGAACTCCCTGTCAAACAGCACTGTGGGTATGCCCACAGCTCCAGGGTGGCAGCGGGTCAAGAAGACCTTCTCAAGGGCAAACAGGGACAGGCAATTCAACGCTGGCTCAGCCACACCTTGAATAATTGTTTAAAATTGTTGCTTTGCTTCAGCTCGCCATTGTTCCTGCAGCCCATTATTAGCCAGAGTGCAAACCAGTGAACAACCCTGCCGTCTGCTGGTATAGAGACAATGTGCAGCCCAGGTAGAACTGCCCGCAAAAACATTATCTACATTCAGTAACAACAGAAACTCTGAGCAACACACACAAAATACTGGAGGAACTCAGCAGGCCAAGCAGCATCTACGGAAAAGAGAACCGTTGTCATAGTACGTTCAGTACCTTGAAGTGGAAAAGCTACAGCAGCGGTCCCCAACCACCAGTACTGGGCCGCGAGGAAACGATGTGAGTCAGCTGCACCTTTCCTCATTCCCTGTCACGCACTGTTGAACTTGAACATAGGATTGCCAACTGTCCCGTATTTGCCGGGACATCCCGCATATTGGGCTAAATTGGTTGTCCCCATATGGGACCGCCATTGTCCCGTATTTCCCCCGCTAAGGTACAGCGTCCCTATGAAACCTTTCCTGCCGAAATGGCGTACAGCGAAGAAGCAATTATCATTAATTTATATGGGAAAATTTTTTGAGCGTTCCCAGACCCAAAAAATAACCTAACAAATCATACCAAATAACACATAAAACCTAAAATAACAGTAACATATAGTAAAAGCAGGAATGATATGATAAATACACAGCTTATATAAAGTAGAAATAATGTATGTACAGCGTAGTCAGGAAGATTAAGCCAAAACCGATTTGTGGGGGGACAAAAATCGGCACGTACGCACATGCGCACACAGGTGCCCACGCAAGGCTTCATGGTCATGGTAGTCTATCCTGGGGTAAACGGAAGTGTCCCGGGATTTGACTGCTACTTTTGTCCCTTATTTGGGAGTGAGAAAATTGGCAACCCTAAATGTAAAAGACATGCTGAGGTGAGTTTAACCCTAGTTGAACACTCCCCCCCAATCCGCCGGTCTGCAAGAATATTGTCAATATTAAACCAGTCCGCGGTGTAACAAAGATCGGGGACCCCTGGGCTACAGGAGGTACCTAATAGAGTGACCACTGAGCTCATATTCCATCAGCGAGCAGTATAAAACTACAAAATATCCCAGGCACATAGGGCAGAGATATTTAACTCTTTTCACTGAGGTAAAAACATAGTACTGCATTAGGGCATAGCTCTCCACAGTCTGCGGTTGTGGGAGACCCCTGTAACACAAAGTATGTCTGCTCCCTGCCCCCGAACAGTCCCACGGACTAAGCAATCCCTCCACCGACTCTAGGTTTGATCAGGATCTCTAGCGCTAGTTGTGTGTGAGGTCTGCAGAGGCAAGCGGCAGGGCAGTTAGTGGGGATAACAGTGAGTATAGACTACGAGGAAATGTGGGGAGGTGAGTGGGACTGATGGGAGTGTTCCATCAGCTAGTCAGCAAGCTGTACAACAGAGTAAAATCATCACACTTCAAATCCCAGGAGAGGAAATAAAATACGTTGCATGTTCTGAACTTGAATTACTTGTGTGGAGGAGGCAAATTTTCAACAGTGAAAACTAATAACACTGGACAACAAAGATTTTGCTTCTGGAATTTTTTTTTGGTGTATCTTATGGAGTTTGGACTGATGATCATGATAATCACCATGAAATTTCCCTATCATGTAGCATTTTTTTTTAAATCACCTACATTTGTTTCAATTCATAATTCAAATCAGAATAACTGATGCCAAGATTAAGGAAGGAATTTTTGTTGGTCCACAAATCAAACAGGTCATCAATGACAGGCAATTTGAAGAACTTCTAGTGGGACTGGAGAAAATCACATGGAAGGCATTCAAGGATATTGTTGAAAATTTTCTTGGCAACTACAGAGCACCAAACTAAATGCAGCTGGTTGACAACAAGCTTCAAGCATACAAAACCATGAAGTGCAACATGTCACTAAAGATTCATTTTCTGAATTCCCATTTAGACTTTTTCCCTGCAAATCTTGGCGCTGTCAGTGATGAGCATGGTGAAAGGTTTCACCAGGACATTGCGGTCATGGAGAAACGGTATCAGGGCAACTGGAATCCATCAATGCTGGCTGATTATTGTTGGACACTTGAGCGAGAAGCCTCAGACACTGAGTACAAATGAAAATCATCAACAAAACATTTTTAGCTCAGTTGAACTATTGCAAAGTGCCAACACTGTTATGCAATTAAACACATTATATTCAATAAAAGTTAATTTATTATTTCTCCAAATCCCTATGTGATACAAATAGTCAAATTATATTTGAGTTCAGCTTCAAACATTCTACCATAAATTAAAAAAAAGGACATATCACTTCCAAAAAAATTTGTTGTGTGGTGTTATTTAATTAATATGCAAATTATGCAATAACTTAACACCATAATAAATGTTATTTCTAAAACTTTTCAGTGGTCAACACCAAGAACAGGATTTACACAATTCCTGCTCTGAGCTGATCCCTGAAATTGTCTCTTGAAGTGTTGAAGTACAATAGTGCACAGCAAGCTCCCACACACGGTGATATCCAGCTGATAATCTGCTACTTTGGGTTAAACAATGGAGGAGATCCCCCTGGCTCACAGTGGGCATCTTTCACCGTATCCACGTGAGGGAGCTCAGTTCTCCATTCCTGTCTCTGGAGTGGATCTTGAACCCACGACCTCCTGACTCCAAGGCAGAGATGCTCCTGACTTGAGCCACCAGTGAAAGCAGTAACCGTGTACCAGCCAATGAAAGGGAATGCCAAGCACGGTCAGTGTGACATCACCGCCAGCGTTCCTCCTGTAATGAGCAGTCTGCATCAATGGCCTTCCCATTCAACCATGTTCGTAAAGACATCAGGACGAATGGGACTAGGTTAGCGGACGTTTAACCACCACGTGGGACGCAGCTTCAGATTCTTGTCATTTAATCTCCCGTTTAAAATTAAAGCTTAAAAAGAGGAGGGTCAGTAACCATTTCTTTTCAGCTTGAGTGACCTTGGCCACAAGCCTTTGATTCCACCGTACACAGCAGAGATTTCAGCAACTCTGTCCTGGTATATGATGGACGGAGTGGGAGAGAAGGGAGATTTTAGTGCATTCATTCTCTCCCTCTTGTTTCCTCGGGTAACACCACCCCCAACACAAAGACGTCCTTCCACGCTGATTGGTAGACGTGTCCCTCAAACTTGTGTGAGATCTTTCCAGAGAGAGTAACCAAGCAGAGCGTTGCTGTGTGGGGCAGAGATGGACCAGCTTGAGAAGGGGAAGGTCTTGGGGATGGCGATGGGGGTGGGGATAGAGTTGGTAAATCAATTACCTAGGAAGCTTGGTGGGTTTGACTTCATCTGCTGTGTTCAGCTCCCTGCCCCTCGATCCTCCTCCAGGACATTGCCCGGAGCCTCTGCCAGCTGCCCGTTGTCCTCAGGCACCACGTCCTCTTCCGCTGCCTGGGTTTCCAGCACCGGCACTCTGGAACGAAGCCTCTCCAACACCAGGCCTGCTGTCTTGGTTAAGCTGTGCTGTGCAACAATGAAGGAAGAAGCAGGCTTACATGAGAGATTCTGCAGATGCTGGAGAGAGCGAGAAGCACAAAGTGCTGCAGAAACTCAGCAGATCAGGCAGAATCTACGGAGGGAAGTGAGCAGTCAAAGTTTCAGGCCAAGACCCTCCATAGCTGCTGGCTGCCCTGCTGAGCCATGCTTGATTAAAGCACGTCACTAACAAATAATTCTCTGCCTTTTAACAACAATGGGCAGCACAGTAGCAAGTGGTCAGCACAACGCTTTACACAACAGGTTCAATTCCTGCCAATGTCTGTAAGGAATTTGTACGTTCTTCCTGTGACTGGGGGGGGCGTTTCCTCTGGGTGCTCCAGCTACCTTCCACAGTCCAAAGACATACTAGTTGGTAGGTTAATTGTTCATTGTAAATTATCCCATGATTAGGCTAGGGTTAAATCGGGGGAATTGCTGGTCAGCACGGCTTGAAGGGGCAGAAGGGCCTATTTGCACCGTATCTCAACTAAATAAACAAACAAACAAACAATGAAGGAGGTAGGGAAAAATTTGTCAAAATGTCAAAAAGAGGCGATCAAGACAGCAAGGGAAGTCAAGAGGAAGTGTAAATGCAGGATAATCACCTGATGTTACCAGCAGAACTGATCTCAGAGTAGGTGGAAGGGTCTGCACAACAACTTGGGCCAAACGGCCTGTACTGTACTGTCTTAAGTTCTCATTTTAAGATACTGGGAGAAAATAGTTCAATAAGCTGTACCGTCGAGAGCACTCTAACTAGCTACACCATCGTCTGGTATTTAGGGGTGAGTGGGGTGGGCTACTGCACAGAATCGATACAAGCTGCAGAGAGTTGTAAAATTAGCCAGCTCCATCATGGGCACTAGCCTCTGTAGCATCCAAGGAGCTATGATTCAAAAAGGTGGCATCCATCATTAAGGATCTCACCACCCAGGACGTGCCCTCTTCTCATTGTCACCTTCAGGAATGAGGTATAGGAGCCTGAAGGCACACACTCTACGATTCAGGAACAGCTTCTTTCCCTCAGCCACCTGACATCTGAGTGTACATTGAGCCCATGAACACTACCTCAATACTTTTATTTCCTTTCCTGCACTATTGATTTCACACACACACACACACACACAATGTTACTGTAATTCACAGTTTGTTATCGCTATTATTATGTATTGCAGCAGAGGTTTCGAAGAGGGTGCAGAAGAGGTTTACCAGGAGGCTGCCTGGTTTAGAGGGCATGTGCTATCACGAGAAGCTGGATAAACTTGGGTTGTTTTCTCTGGCGCATCAGAGGCTGGGGGGAGATCTGATAGAGGTTTATAAGATTATGAGAGGCAGATCGAGTGGACAGAGAGTACCTGTTTCACAGGGTAGGAATATCTAATACCAGAGGGCATGATTTGAAGACGAGAAGGGGTAGGTTCAAGGGGGATGTGAGGGGTAAGTTTTTTACTCAGAGAGTGGTGGATGTCTGGAATGTGCTGCCTGGTCTGGTGGTAGAGGCAAATACATTAGAGGCTTTTAAGAGACATTTGGATAGGCACATGGATGTGAGGAAGATGGAGGGATGTGGACATGGTGTAGGTAGGAGGGATTAGTGTTTGGGTGTTTTTTGATTTACTTTTTAGCTGGTTTGGCACAACATTGTTGTACTGTACTGTTCTATGTTCTATGAACATACACTTAGAATAAATTGGAAGCTGATGGTCAAAATGGCCTTGAAGGGTTGAAGGATCTGCTTCTTTCAGTGCATCTCACTGCAACTCTGGGGAGCAGCATGCTCTTCAGCCCTCTAATTAAATTATCTGAAACCTACTCTCCCGTATAAGCACAAGTAGATAGGCTCACAAGGAGAGCTTTTGGCACACTGGCCTTATAAATCAAAGTAATGAGAGTACGGGAGATGGGATGTTATGTTGAAGTTGTACAAGACATCGTGAGACCTAACATGAGTATTGTGTGCAGATTTGGTCACCTACCTACAGGAAAGACATAAATAAGTTTGAAAGAGTACAGAGAAAATTTATAAGGATGTTACCGGGTCTGGTGGACCTGAGTTATAAGGAAAGATTGAATAGGTTAGAACTTTATTCCTTAAAATGTAGAAGATTGAGAGGAGATTTGAAAGAGGTATACAAAATTATGAGGGGTATAGAGGGGGTAAACACAAGCAGGCTTTTTCCCACTGAGGTTGGGTGGGACTACAACCAGAGATCATGGGTTAAGGGTGAAAGGTGAAAAGTTTAAGGGGATATGGAGAAACATCTTCACTCAGAGGATGGTGAGAGTGTGGAATGAGCTGCCAGTGCAGGGGATGCATGCGAACTCAATTTCAATGTTTAAGAGAAGGTTGGATAGGTACAGGATAGGAGGCGTATGGAAGGCTATGGTCCAGGTGAGGGTTGATGGGACTAGGGAGAAGTTTGGATAAGTACATGGATAAGAGAGATATGGAGATCTATGGTCCTGGTGGGGATCGATGGGACTAGGGAGAAGTTTGGAGAAGTAGATCGATGGGAGGGCTATGGTCTTGGTGCAGGTTGATGGAAGTAGGCAGTTTAAATGCTTTCGAGTCTCCATTTGGCAGCGAATGGAGTAAGATATTTCTTTGTCTCAGCTCCGTCTTTCACAACTTACTTTCCACTGCTAGATCCATTGCAAGTTTGAAGATTTGTTATATTTGCTGAAGGATTTTACGATTTAATTATGATGGCTGGAACCGAATTACAATTAGTGGCAAAACTCTTCCTGATCCGCAACAAACACAGAAACCAGAGGAAGTTTCTACTTCAGACAGAATGCTCTCTTTAATAGAAGCTATTAATATGACGATCGGTACGCTGGATACCAAAATGGATACATTGACGAAAGCTAATGAATTGTTTTAAAAAACCATCATCGCCATTCAGGAGTCTTTGAAGAATTTGGAAGATTGATTATCAGATGCTTAAGCAGAGTACTCACAGAATTGAAAGGGAATTTGAATTAATGGATCAATCTATTAAGGAACAGGATTTGAAGATGTCTTTTATGGAAAAGAAAATTAATGAGAATACTTCAGAATTATCAAGAATTAAGAAGAAAACGATTGATTTGGAAAGCAGAAATCGCAGGATGAATCTACGTTTACTGGATTTGCCTGAAAATATGGAAATCGGTGAGCCACTAAAGTTTTTTTCGAACATATTATATTAAGACATTCTTGCAGCCTGTCCGATATTGGATAGAGCCTACCGAATTCAGCGTTTTAAAACATCAGCCGAAATTAAACCATGTCCTGTAATTCTCTGTTTGCATTATTTTACAACCAAAGAAGCTATTCTTCGGAATGCAAGGAAAAGGGATAAGCTAATCTATAATGAAGTTAAGATTCGTACAGTGGAAGATTTTGCTCCGAAGATTTTGCCCCAGAGATTTATGCCGAAAGAATTAAATATTCGGAAGTGATGGCGGAATTTTTTAAAATGAGCTGTGACCCATCACTGTGTTACCCGGCACGTCTGATGATTACTCCACCCAATGCTCGTCCAAAACAGATTGACTCTCCAGAAGATGGTTGGAAATTTATAAAAGAGTTGAAGTCCACTTCGTAAGCAATTTGAAAAGTTGATCCTTAGCTGGGAGTGGTTTGTAACACCGTTGATGAAAGTCCGCTCTTTGTTTTTATCAATGTTCTGATACAGACTTGGTTAACTTACTTAGATCTGTTGTTGTTTGCTTTAACAGTTAATGTAGTTCTGAATTTAACACATATATTTATTTATTTTTTCTTTGATTTGTAAGTCTTTAATATTAGTTGTAGTATATATTAGTTGATGGGATTTATCTTTTTTTCGAATACATGGCTGTGTATATTAAATGGATTTAAGATGGCCATCGTTAATTCGGTCTTAACTACTGTTCGACATAATATGAAAATATTTGGAATTTGCTTACTACTTTATGTATTCTTTGTTATGTCTTTTTGGTGGTGGTAACTTTTTACTTTGTAAATGGAGCTGCCATCTGAAGACAGGGGTTAAGGGTCAATAGATAGGCATGTTGTTTGCCTATTGGATGACTTCTGGGCTTTTGGGGGAGGTGGGTGGGTCTATTAGGTTAGTTTTTTTTCGACTGGGCAGTCCTGAGGGGTTTTTCTTTGTCAATCATTTTGCTTTTCTTTCTGATCAAGTCAAGCTTCGCTCTTTCTTCCGATTTAGGCTGCAGCTGCATGTTAGATTACTTTATAAAATTTTTAAATTAAATTTTAAATATGGATCTTAATAAAATCCATATAATATCTTGGAATTTAAATGGTATGAACCAACCTATTAAGCACAGAAAGATTTTTAAGAAATTAAAAACATTTCATGCAAATATTATTTTTGCACAGGAGACACACATCCGTAGACAGGATGAAAATCGCTTTTTTTAATTTTGGAAGGGGCCCTTATTTCATTCTTTATCAGTAAATAAAATAAGAGGGGTATCTATTTTTATTAATTCTAAAATCCCTTTTGTTCATTTTAATGCTGTTACTGATTTAATTGGAAGATACTTAATTGTTACTGGTTTGTTATGTGGTCAAAAGGCGGCTTTGGTATGTGTATATGCACCTAATATAGATAGCCCTGAATTTTTTAAGAAGCTATTTTCTGTATTGCCGAATTTAAATGAATACAAGTTGATTATGGGCAGTGACTTTAACTGTTGTCTTAACCCGTTGATTGACAGATTGTCCACCAATCCGTCACTTCCTAATAAAGCTGTGACTTGTATTAATTCTTTTTTATTAGAATACGGTCTTGTCGACATTTGGAGATTTAAATTTCCTAAAGAAAAAGATTTTTCTTTTTTTTCACATGTATACCATAAATATTCAAGAATTGATTATTTTTTCTTGGATACGTGATCGGTGCCCTCTGTTGTTGAGTGTGCATATGATGTGATTGCATTGTCAGATCATGCACCTATGAAACTAACTTTGGAACTCTCTGATAATATTCACATACCTCAGTGGAGATTTAATATTTCATTGTTGCAAGATTCAACTTTTGTAAATTTTATTAAAGAACAAATTTCTCTATTTTTTGAATTGAATACAACTGAAGGAGTGTCAAATTTGGTTACTTGGGATGCGATGAAATCTTTTCTTAGGGGACAGATAATTTCATATTCGGTAGGTTCAAGAAGGAAAACTAAGGCGAAACTTTTACTGATCACTAATAGGATTAAAGAAATAGATAAACTCTATTCAGTAACACCTAGTGAAGATCTCTTTAAGGAAAGGGTGGAAATCCAAGCACAACATGATTTGCTTTTGACCTTTCCCATTGAACAGCAACTTTTTAATTCCAAAAGCCAATTTTATATACATGGAGACAAATCAGGCATATTATTAGCTGGTCAGTTAAAAGCAAATATGGCTAGAAGACAGCTCCTGAAAATACGAAGACCTGATAGAACTGCAACGGCAGATCCTTATGAAATTAATAAGATATTTGTGGATTTCTACTCTAATCTTTATGTCTGAATTGTCAGATAATATTACTTTTATGGATAGTTTTTTTGCAAAAAGTGAATATACCTAAAATCTCTATTCAAGATATGAATACATTAGATGCAACTATTAAACAAGAGGAAATAGCAAGGGCTATATCCTCTCTCCAATCAGCTAAGGCTCCAGGACCAGATGGATATACAGTGGAATTTTATAAGACTTTTACTGATATACTTATACCTCATTTATGTCAAATTTTCACTGACTCTATATCCTCTGGGACTCTCCCGAAAACTTTCTATGAAGCTTCAATCTCCTTAATTCCTAAAAAAGATAAAGATTTATCTGAATGCGCCTCTTATAGACCAATTTCTCTATTGAATGTGGACTTTAAAATTCTCTCTAAGATCTTGGCTAATGGACTTGAGAATATTTTACCTACTGTTTCTTCCAATGACCAAACTGGATTTATTAAAAACAGATATTCACATTTTAATGGAAGAGGCGCAGTCGACGTTTCAGGCCGAGACCCTTCGTCAGGACTAACTGAAGGAAGAGTGAGTAAGGGATTTGAAAGTTGGAGGGGGAGGGGGAGATCCAAAATGATAGGAGAAGACAGGAGGGGGAGGGATGGAGCCAAGAGCTGGACAGGTGATAGGCAAAAGAGGATACGAGAGGATCATGGGACAGGAAGTCCAGGGAGAAAGACAAGCAGGGGGACCTCAGGGGATGGGCAAGAGGTATAGTCAGAGGGACAGAGGGAGAAAAAGGAGAGTGAGAGAAAGAATGCGTGCATAAAAATGAGTAACAGCTGGGGTACGAGGGGGAGGTGGGGCCTAGCGGAAGTTAGAGAAGTCAATGTTCATGCCATCAGGTTGGAGGCTACCCAGACGGAATACAAGGTGTTGTTCCTCCAACCTGAGTGTGGCTTCATCTTTACAGTAGAGGAGGCCGTGGATAGACATGTCAGAATGGGAATGGGATGTGGAATTAAAATGTGTGGCCACTGGGAGATCCTGCTTTCTCTGGCGGACAGAGCGTAGATGTTCAGCAAAGCGGTCTCCCAGTCTGCGTCGGGTCTCACCAATATATAAAAGGCCACATCGGGAGCACCGGACGCAGTATATCACCCCAGTCGACTCACAGGTGAAGTGGTGCCTCACCTGGAAGGACTGTTTGGGGCCCTGAATGGTGGTAAGGGAGGAAGTGTAAGAGCATGTGTAGCACTTGTTCCGCTTACACGGATAAGTGCCAGGAGGGAGATCAGTGGGGAGGGATGGGGGGGACGAATGGACAAGGGAGTTGTGTAGGGAGCGATCCCTGCGGAATGCAGAGAGAGGGGGGGAGGGAAAGATGTGCTTAGTGGTGGGATCCCGTTGGAGGTGGCGGAAGTTACGGAGAATAATATGTTGGACACCCACCCCACCAGCCTCCGGGTCCAACATATTATTCTCCGTAACTTCCGCCACCTCCAACGGGATCCCACCACTAAGCACATCTTTCCCTCCCCCCTCTCTCTGCATTCCGCAGGGATCGCTCCCTACACAACTCCCTTGTCCATTCGTCCCCCCCATCCCTCCCCACTGATCTCCCTCCTGGCACTTATCCGTGTAAGCGGAACAAGTGCTACACATGCCCTTACACTTCCTCCCTTACCACCATTCAGGGCCCCAAACAGTCCTTCCAGGTGAGGCATCACTTCACCTGTGAGTCGACTGGGGTGATATACTGCGTCCGGTGCTCCCGATGTGGCCTTTTATATATTGGTGAGACCCGACGCAGACTGGGAGACCGCTTTGCTGAACATCTACGCTCTGTCCGCCAGAGAAAGCAGGATCTCCCAGTGGCCACACATTTTAATTCCACATCCCATTCCCATTCTGACATGTCTATCCACGGCCTCCTCTACTGTAAAGATGAAGCCACACTCAGGTTGGAGGAACAACACCTTATATTCCGTCTGGGTAGCCTCCAACCTGATGGCATGAACATTGACTTCTCTAACTTCCGCTAGGCCCCACCTCCCCTTCGTACCCCAGCTGTTACTCATTTTTATGCACACATTCTTTCTCTCACTCTCCTTTTTCTCCCTCTGTCCCTCTGAATATACCTCTTGCCCATCCTCTGGGTCACCCCCCCCCGTCTTTCTCCCTAGGCCTCCTGTCCCATGATCCTCTCGTATCCCCTTTTGCCTATCACCTGTCCAGCTCTCGGCTCTATCCCTCCCCCTCCTGTCTTCTCCTATCATTTTGCATCTCCCCCTCCCCCTCCAGCTTTCAAATCCCTTACTCACTCTTCCTTCAGTTAGTCCTGACGAAGGGTCTCGGCCTGAAACGTCGACTGCGCCTCTTCCTATAGATGCTGCCTGGCCTGCTGCGTTCACCAGCAACTTTGATGTATGTTGCTTGAATTTCCAGCATCTGCAGAATTCCTGTTGTTTGCATTCACATTTTAATATTCAAAGACTATTAAACATTATTCACTCTTCTCCATCTGAAGAATCTGAATGTGCTGTTTCTCTTGATGCAGAGAAAGCCTTTGATAGGGTGGAGTGGTCTTACTTATTCGAGGTTTTGGAAAGATTTAATCTTGGCCCGGGATTTATTTCCTGGATCAAATTGATCTATCATGCTCCTGTAGCTGCTGTTATAATAATAATCAAAAACCTCCCTATTTTAGATAACATAACATTACTCAACAGGGTAACATTACCTCTCAGCCCTTTATTATTTAACTTGGCCTTAGAACCCCTTGCTATTGCTCTTAGAGATTCTAACACCGTTCAGGGTATTAAGAGAGGGGACAAAGTACACAAGGTTTCATTATATGCAGTTTATATTTCAGATCCTAAGAAATCTATTCCTTCTATGTTATCTATATTTTCTGAATTCAGTAGTTTTTCTGGGTATAAATTAAATTTACACAAAAGTGAGTTATTTCTTATTAATAATTACTCAGATCCAAATCATCAAATCATTAAGTACCTTTTAGTATTGCTAAAAATTACTTTACCTATCTTGGTATTAAAATTACTAAAGATATGAAGGATCTCTATACATATAATTTTTTTCCATTAATTGGCTACACCAAACAAATGCTTTCTAAATGGTCGCCTATGACATTATCATTAACAGGTCGAATTAATGATATTAAAATGACAGTTTTACAGAAATTTTTATATATATTTCAGGCAGTTCCTTCTTTTGTTCCTAAAAAGTTCTTCGACAGAATAGGTTCTATAATTTTATCTTATATTTGGAATAATAAAAATCCTCGATTGAGTAAACCCTTATTGCAGAAATTTAAAAAGGATGGTGGTATGGCTTTGCCTAACTTTAGAATGTATTATTGGGCAATTAATATTCGATGTATTACTTTTTGGATTCACTATTCAGATATACATGAATGTCCTTCATGGCTGGATCTAGAAGTAAACTCCGTGAAAGGATTCTCTTTGGCCTCTTTACTGGGAGTTCCTCTTCCCTTTTTGTTTTCTAAGATTAGCAGACAAGAATTTAATCCCATTATTAAACATACATTAAGAATTTGGTTTCAGTTTCGTAGATTTTTTGAGTTAAATAATTTTATTCTTTCTAGTAATATCCATCTCAATTATTTTTTTAAGCCATCAACTTTGGATAAGGCCTTTTTAATTTGGAAAACCAAGGGAATAATAACTTTTTCAGATTTGTTTTTAGAGGGCTGTTTAATGTCTTTTTCTCAGTGGATAAATATGATTTATCTAATGTACACTTTTTCTAGATATTTACAAATTAGGAATTTTTTACGTGGTTTGTTACCAAATTACCCTTCTGCTTATCCACCTAATATGACAGATGTTCTCTTTCAGTTTAAACCATTTCAAAAAGGGTTGATAGCTATAATCTATAAACGGTTATTGAGTTCACGAATGATATCTAATGACAAAATTAAACGCGCCTGGGAATCGGAACTTCAAGAGTCATTTTCAGATAATGAATGGAGTAAAATTTTTCATTCGGTTAACAACTCATCTATTTGTGCCCATCATTCCTTGATACAGTTCAAGGTAGTGCATCGGGCCCATATATCAAAGGATAAACTAGTGCGTATTTTCCCCAATAATAATCCTATTTGTGACGGATGTGATACTGAGCTGGCCACTTTAACTCATATGTATTGGTGTTGTATAAAGCTAGATAATTTTAGGAGAGATGTTTTTAAAATACTATCAAAAGTTTTGGATCTGCATCTACAACCTAATTTACTTACGGCAGTTTTTGGGATGATCCCATCGGAAGCAGGAAATATTCCTGTTTCCGCTCAACGTATGATAGCCTTATCGACCTTACTGGCTAGGAGAACCATTTTACTGAAGTGGAAGGATTCTGATCCACCTACGGTCTTTTATTGACTCTCCTCCATTATGTCCTGTTTAAGTTTAGAGAAAATACGAAGTTGGACATTTGATACATCCTTTAAATTTGAGCAAATATGGCGACCTTTTATCGCATATTTTCATTTAATTTGATTTATTACTCTTCCAGTCCTTTTTTTCGAAGTTTTCGATTTGATCAGAAAGTCTTTCTTTCTTTTTTGGTCGTATCCTCAAAATGGACTGCCCAGTCCCTTTTTTTTTGGTTTTTTTAAGTATATAGTGTAGTGGGTTTTTTTTTTCTTTTCACTTAAAGCCCGATGTTTTTTCCTTTCTCTTCATAAACTGGTAAGAGGAGAATTGTTATTTTCATTTTTTTTAAATTATATATTTTATACTAGTTTTAACAATATCTATGATTTTGACAATGTCTATCTTAATCTTGGTTTATATTGTTACTTGTAGATTTTAAATTAATCTCCTCTTGATTGTATTTATAGAAACATAGAAAATAGGTGCAGGAGTAGGCCATTCGGCCCTTCGAGCCTGCACCGCCATTTATTATGATCATGGCTGATCATCCAACTCAGAACCCCGCCCCAGCCTTCCCTCCATACCCCCTGATCCCCGTAGCCACAAGGGCCATATCTAACTCCCTCTTAAATATAGCCAATGAACTGGCCTCAACTGTTTCCTGTGGCAGAGAATTCCACAGATTCACCACTCTCTGTGTGAAGAAGTTTTTCCTAATCTCAGTCCTAAAAGGCTAAGCTTTTTTTAAATCAATAAAAAGATTAATAAAGAAAGGAAGAAATGCTTTCAGCATGGACTGGAAGGGCAGAAGGCCCGGTTTCCGAGCCGTACTTTTCTACAGTACATGACTAAAAGATTCAGGCACTGGAGGGCTTGAGTTCTAAGGAGAGATGGGATAGGCTGGGCCAGTGTGGGTCAGCGTGCACAGGGTAAATAGGACAAGGTATAAGTTGGGCAGGGTGTGCAATCTCAAATTTACTGAGGGAGAAAACCAGGAGCTCCTCTAGCTCCTACTGCCACACTCGGGTAAGATGAGTCTATGGTTTCAAAGTGGCTACACAGGCTGCCACGGTGGAAAAGGCGGCGTACAACATGCTTGCCTTTATTAGTTGAGGCACTCAGTACCAGAGAGCCAGAGTGAGGAAGTTATATCACAGCTTTGTAAAACTCTGGAGTGTTACATTCAGTTCTGCTCACCCCATCACAGGAAGGATGTGGAGGCTTTGGAGAGGGTGCAGAAGAGGTTCACCAGGAGACTGCCTGGATTAGAGAGCATGATAAAGTGGGGCGTATTCTCTGGAGTGAGAGAACGTGATAGAAGTTCATAAAATTATAAAAGGTATAGAAACATAAACATAGAAACATAGAAAATAGGTGCAGGAGTAGGCCATTCGGCCCTTCGAGCCTGCACCACCATTTATAATGATCATGGCTGATCATCCAACTCAGAACCCCGCCCCAGAATATAGATAGGGTATACAGCGAGGATCTTTCTCCCAGGGTCAAGATGACCAATACCATGCCTTTAAAGATGGCTGGGGTCCAAGGGGTAGGTACACGGATGGCTAAGGTCCATGGGCAGGTCAATGGGACTAGGCAGTTTAAATGGGCCAGCATGAACTAAATGTGGGGGAGAGGGGTTTCAAAGTTCAAGACAGATGTGTGGAGAAAGTTTTGTTTCTACACAGAGTAGCAGGAGCCTGGAATACATTGCTAGGGCTGGTAGTGGAAGCAGAAACTATAGAGGTCTTCAAGAGTCTCTTAGACAGGCAAATGAATACGCAGGGTATGTGGAGATATGATAACATTGTGTAGGCAGAAGGGACCAGTTTAGTTCAGATCAGGTTTAATATCACCGGCATATGTTATGAAATTTGTTATGTGGCAGCAGTATATTGCAATACCTAATAATAAAGGCTGTAAATTACAGTAAGTATATATATTAAAAAAGTTAAGTTAAATAAATAGTCCAAAAATTCAAAAATCAAAGTACTGAGGTAGTGTTCATGGGTTCAACATCCAGTCAGAAATCTGATGGCAGAGGGGAGGAAGCTGTTCCTGAATCATTGAGTGTGTGTCTTCAGGCTCCTGTACCTCCTTCCTGATAGAACATGCCTTGTTTTCATTGTTACTATGTGGTGGAGGTCCTTACTGATGGACGCTGCCTTTGTGAGGCATCGCTCCTTGAAGATGTCCTGGACATTACGGAGGCTAGTGCTCGTGAATTTCATCTACTAGTTTAACTAGCTAGTGGGCCAAAGGGCTGTTCCTGGGCGTTCTGTACATTTGCTGATGATACAACTATTGTTGGCAAGATCTCAGGTGGTGACGAGAGGGCGTTCAGGAGTGAGATAGATCAGCCAGTGGAGAGGTGTCGCAGCAACAATCTTGCACTCAACCAATTGTGGACTTCAGAAAGGGGAAGACAAGGGAACACACACCAGTCCTCATCGATGGATCAGACGTGTAAAGATTTCAAGTTCCTGGGTGTCAACATCTCTGAAGATCTATCCTGCCGCCACATATCGATGCAGTTACAAAGGAGGCAAGACAGCAGCTATATTTCATTAGGAGTCTGAGAAGATTTAGTATTGTCACCAAAAACACTAGCACATTTCTACAGATGTACTGTGGAGAGCATTCTAACTTACTGCATCACCGTCTGGTACGAGGGTGGGTTGTGGGGTGGGGGGGCCTACTGCACAGGAACGAAATAAGCTGCAGAGAGTTGTAAACTCAGTCAGCTCCATCATGGGCACCAGCCTCCCCAGCAAACAGGACATCTTCAAGGAGTGAGGCCTCAAAAAGGCGGCGTCCATCATTAAGGACAGTACATTTTTCCATAGATGCTGCCTGGCTTGCTGAGTTCCTCTAGCATTTTGTGTGTGTTGCTGGTGATATTAAAACTGATTCTGAAATAACAAGGTGGACTATACCGATAAACATAACTGGTCACTATCTAAACAACCACAAAAGGCAGAAGAGCCCTCATGGATTACCTGCAGGATGTGTAACCCCTTAAGAGACTCGACTGCAAGTTCACAGACCCCATCACAGGTCAGGTCAACGTAGACCATGGACAGCAAGGGGTTCAGGAAGCTTCTTCTCCAGAGCAGCCGGAACTCTCCTCGGAGTTGGGAAACCAGGCCTGACTCCACCGCCTCAGGGTCGGGGATACCCCCAACACATGACTTGTAGCACAGCAGCTCCTACAGAGAGAGAGAGAGAGAGAAGCCAGTTCAGGGAAGTCGTCCGTAGCCAAGGCTCCGAAATGGTTATCTCACAATCTCTTGTCGCCAATCGTTACCTCTCCATTCCCCTCCCACCAGAGACTGAATGGACTTTTGGCTGTAAGTCAAACTTTCCACAGGACCATAAGATATCGAAGCAGAATTAGGCTATTTGGCGTATCGAGTCTGCTCTGCCATTTCATCATAGCTAATCCATTTTCCCTCAGCCTCAATCTCCTACCTTCTCCCCATATCCCTTCATGCCCTGACTAATCAAGAATCTGTCAACCCCTGCCTTAAATATACTCCATGACTTGGCCTCCACAGCCACCTGTGGCAAAGAATTCCAAAGATTCACTACTCTTTCGCTAAAGAAGTTCCCCCTCATCTCCGTTCTAAATGGAGATCCCTCTATTCTGAGGCTGTGTCCTCTGGTCTTAGACTCTCCCACCATAAGAAACATCCTCTCCACATCCACTCTATGAAGGCCTTTCAACATTCGATGGGTCTCCAAAGTTTACTAAGCAGAGACATTCAGTGGAAAGTATCCCTTTCCCAATCTGAACAATATTTGCATTTGCACAGTTTTGTCTTCTAGTTGATCTTTCATTGATCCTGTTATAGTTACTATTCTATAGATTTGCTGAGTATGCCCGCAGGAAAATGACTCTCGGTGTTGCATGTGGTGACATTTATGTACTCTGAGAATAACATTTACTTTGAACTTCTAACAAGGTTTGCTCCTACCTTTACACCAGGACTCTGAAGAATAAATCCTTCAGGCTTACTTTGAATTTGGATTTCATAGGAAAACAAAGCTTTTATGAAAAACTACACATAAACAAAGTCTGATTAATTACCAATGTTCAAAAGAAGACAAACGGTGCAAATAAAAAAAATGCTGAGAACATGAGCTGTAGAGTCCTTGAAAGTGAGTCCATAGGTTGTGGAATCAGTTCAATGTTGTGCTGAGTGAAGTTATCCACACTGGCTCAGGAGTCTGATGTCAAAATCAAAGTAAATTTAAAGTTGATTATCAAAGTACATATATGTCATCATGAACTACCTTCAGAGTCATTTTCTTGCAGGCATTTACAGGAAAATATAGAAATAATAGAATTTGTGAAAAAATACATGGAGTGTCAGGTTGGAGATATGTATCTACCAAAAGAGGTGTAAGGCTCTCCTTCCCTCTGGTAGCCTGCAGGTCACCTGTGGGTAAGGTGTAGCAGCTACTCAGCCACTGCCGCCCCCCCCCACCCCCCCCCGATCAGGGTCACATGCAGCCATGGGAGCAGCTGGTGGATGGTCGTATGAACAGCTGATGTATATCACATGATGATGATGACGTCAACTCCTCATCATCATCAGATCACAAGTCCTGGTTATACGACCACTGACACCAGGCAGACAACCCCGAAGAGTATTGATAATGACAGGAGTCACCCATCTTGTAAAGGCACTGCCCAGAAGAAGGCAATGGCAAACCACCTCTGTGGAAAAAACTCATGGTCATGAGCTCATGATCGCCCACGTCACACGACACGGCACGCAATGATGGTGATGATACATTAGCAAAGACTGACAACCAACCAACATGCAAAAGGCAAACCGTGCAAATATAGAAAATAATACTGAGTGCGTGAATTGTAGAGCCCTGGGAGCTGGAGCTTGGACTTGTAATTTTGATATTCTGGTGTCAACACTGTGCTTCCCTCTCAGAATGGAGTGAAGCAAAGTACTGAGTACTGATGACGGGATGTTATGTGGAGGTGAGGCCTAATTTGGAGTATTCTGCGCCGTTTTGGCCACCTACCTACTGGAAGGATGTAAATAAGGTTGAGAGATTACAGAAAAAAATTCACAAGGATGTTACTGGGTCTGGAGGACCTGAGTTATAAGGAAAATTGAATAGGTTAGGAACTTATTACTCAGAACGTAGAAGATTGAGAGGAGACTTGAAGGAGGTATACAAAATTATGAGGGATATAGATCAGGTAAATACAAGCAGACTTCTTCCACTGAGGTTGGATGGGACTACAACTACAGGTCACGGGTTAAGGGTGAAAGGTGAACAGTTTAAGAGTAACATGATGGGTAACTTCTTCACTCAGAGGGATCCTGAGAGCTGCCAGCACAAGTGGTGCACGCGAATTTGATTTCGATGCTTAGGAAAAGATTGGATGGTAGAGGTATAGAGGGCTGTGGTCCCAGTGCTGGTTGATGGGAGTAGGCAATTTAAATGGTTTGGTCATGGACTAGATGGGCCAAAGGGCCTGTTTTTATTCTATATTTTTCTATGACTCTGTGACTGTGAAGTCTGTTTCCCAATTTTACTCTGCAAATATAGAAAATAATCCTGAGTGCGTGAGTTGTAGAGCCCTGGGAGCTGGAACTTGGACGTAATTTTGATATTCTGGTGTAATATTGTAATTTTCAATATTCTCTATATTGAACGGAATTTGACACTGAAATACAAATGAAAGGAAATAAATGAATGAATAAGACAGCAATATAGATTTAACCGCTACTTTATTAGGTACCCTTGTACATCTGCTTGTTAATGCAAATATCTGATCAGCCAATCATGTGGCAGCAACTCGATGCATAAAAGCATGCAGATATGGTCAAGAGGTTAAGTTGTTGTTCAGACCAAACATCAGAATGGGGGAGAACTGTGATCTAAGTGACTGACTATGGAATGATTGTTGGTGCCAGACAGGGTAGTTTGAGTATCAACAATCAACTATCAGGCTCTTGAACCAAAGGGGATATCTTCACCTGCTCCATCATTAAAATGTTATGACCAATGAACTCACTTTCAAAGACTCTTCATCTCGTGTTCTTGGAATTTATTACTTATTTATTTACAATTTATATACTTATTTCTGTATTTGCACAGTCTGTTGTCTTGTGTACTCTGGTTCAACGTCCTAGTTAAGTGGTCTTCCATTGATTCGGTTATGGTTATTATTCTATACATTTATAAAGTCCACAAGAAAATTCATCACAGGGATGTATATGGTGACATATATACTTGTGTACTTTGATAATAAATTTACTTTGAACTTTAAAGAAACTGATCTCCTGAAATTTTCATACACAACAGTCTCTAGAGTTTAGAGAATGGTGCAAAACAAACAAAAAAAATCCAGTGAACGGCAGTTCTGTGGGCAAAAACTCCTCCTTCATGAGACACATTAACATCAGGGGATCAGAGGTGGAGAGGGTCAGCAACTTTAAATTCCTCAGTGTTGTCATTTCTGAAGACCTGCCCTGGACCCAGCTTGCAAATGCAATTACAAAGAAAGCATGGCAGTGCCTATAGTTTCTTAGAAGTTTGTAAAGATTTGACATGACATCTAAAACTTTGACAAACTTCTATAGGTGCGTAGTGAAAAGTGTATTGAGTGGCTGCATCACCACCTGGTATGGAAACACCAATGTCCTTGAATGGAAAAGCTACAAAAAGTTCTGGATACAGCCCAGTCCATCATGGGTAAAGCCCTCCAAGCCATTGTGTACCTCTACACAGAACGTTGTCGCCGGAAAGCAGCATCCATCATCAGGGACCCCCACCACCCAGGACCTGCCCTCTTCTCACTGCTACCAGCAGCAGGAAGGTGGTACGGGAGCCTCAGGACCTACACCACCAGGTTCAGGAACCATCAAGCTCTTGAATCAAAAGGGTTAATTTCACTCGCCCAGTCATTGAAATGTTCCCACAACCAATGATCTCACTTTCAAGGACTCTTCATCTCATGTTCTCAATAACTATTGTTTATTTATTATCGTTTCTTTCTTTTTACATTTGCACGCTGGTTGCCCAGCACCCGGAGCAGTCTTTCACTGAGTCTATTATTCTATAGTTTCGTTGGGTATGTCCACAGTGAGCACATGGCCAAGTGGTTAAGGCATTGGACTAGCGACCTGAAGGTCGTGAGTTCGAGCCCCAGCTGAGGCAACGTATTGTGTCCTTGAGCAAGGCACTTAATCACACAGTGCTCTGCGACGACACTGGTGCCAAGCTAATGTCCTTCCCTTGGACAACATCGGTGTCGTGGAGAGGGGAGACTTGCAGCATGGGCAACTGCTGGTCTTGCCCAGGCCCGCACCCTGCAGAGTGAAGACTTTCCAGGCGCAGATCTATGGTCTCGCAAAATTAGCGGATGCCTTTATTTTATGTCCACAAGAAAATGAATCTCAGGGTTGTATACGGTACATATATGCAATCTGATAATATATTTATTTTGAACTTTTTAAACTTTGAACATCAGAGGAAAATGGCCAGACTGGTTCAAGCTGACAGGGAGGTGACAGTAACTCAAATAACCACCTGTTACAGCAGTGGTGTGCAGAACACGTCAAACCTTGAAGCAGATGGGCTACAGCAACAGAAGACTGCAAACATACAGAAATACACTTTGTAGCCATTTGATTAGGTACCTCCTGTACCTAATAAAGTGGCCACTGAGCACGGTTTTTTTCTATAGCACAATATCCCTCCCCTTCAGAACAAACTATGCCCCAGAAACAGCTTTAATTCTTGATCATCTCCTCGTGCGACCACTGTTGTAACATGGGGAACTCGGCAGTCCATTTGCACACAGCAAGATCCCACAAACACCAACGAAGCATCAACAGGATGATCTAATCAAAGGAATTATGGCTCTGTATTGTCACTAGAATTCAGAAGAATAAAGGGTAACCTATTGAACGGTGAACGGAGTGGATATGGAGAGGCTGTTTTCTTTAGTGGGGGAGTCTAAGACCAGAGGACACAGCCTCAGAATAGAGGGACATCAGATGGAGTTTCTTTAGCGAGAGGGTGGTGCATCTGTGGAATTTGTTGCCACAGGTGGCTGTGGAGGCCAAGTCATTGGGCATATTTAAGGCCGAGGTTGATAGATTCTTATCAGTCAGGGCATGAAGGGATATGGGAGAAGGCAGGAGATGGGAGCTGAGAGGAAAATGGATCAGCCATGATGAAATGGCAAAGCAGACTCAATGGGCCAAATGGCCTAATTCTGCTCCTACATCTTATGGTCTAAATGTTGACTGAAGGATAACTCTCCGTAGGGTACCAGGAAAGCTCCTCTGCCCTGCTAATTTATTTTAATACATTTTATTTAGAGATACAGCACAGTAACAGGCCCTTCCAGCCCGATGAGCCCACACAGCCAGATTATACCGTGACTAATAACCGTACATCTTTGAGAAAGAATAAAAGGGATTTGCTTTATTTGCCACGTGTGCATCAAAACTCTAATCTCAAACCTCTGCTGCCTTACGGCTATACCCACTCATGAGAAAGACTTCAGGAATAAACCCCCAAGGGAAAAATTATTTATTTATCGAGATAAAGCGTGGAGTAGGCCTTCCAGCTTTTCGAGCCATGCCACCCAGCAACCCCCAATTTAATCCCAGCCTAATCATGGGACAATTTACAATGACCAATTGACCTACCAACTGGTGTGTCTTTGGACTGTGGGAGGAAACCGGAGCACCCGGAGGAAACCCACGTGGTCACGGGGAGGACGTACAAACTCCTTATAGGCAGCGACGGGAATTGAACCCACGTCGCCTGTACTAACCACTACGCTACCACACCGTTCATGCATCTGCAAAATCCGGAGCTGGAGGTCCAGGGGGGTCCAACGTTGAGTTTAACATTGATTGGTAACTCCTGCAATGCCACTAGTACTAAACTGTATCTGTCTCTGCCTTTCCTCTGGGTTCATCAAATGCAAAGAGAGGGGGGCCTGCTACATGGGCAACAGCTTGCTCAGTATATGGTACTGCCCTAGCTTGTGTATCACATGGACATCTAGAATGCAGCGTTCATGGTCAACCCCAACAGAGGGCCTCAACATCGAAACATACCGTGAAATACCTCATTTAACCAACACAGATCGAGGATTTGCAGGAGACAACCCACAAGAGTCACCATGCTTCCACAGCATGCCCACACGTTAGGAAACCGGAGCACCCGGAGGAAACCCCCATGGTCACAGCCAATAACTGGACCTGTTGTAATAGTGTCATGCTAACCACTAGGCTATCACACCGGCCCTCACGATGACAGTTTCATGTTCCGTTGAGGGAAAAGATATTCCCTAGATTTTATGGTACACATATATTGATGAAGGTAGCGCAGTAGATGTAGTGTATATGGATTTCAGCAAGGCATTTGACAAGGTACCCCATACAAGGCTTATTGAGAAAGTAAGGAGGCACGGGATCCAAGGGGACATTGCTTTGTGGATCCAGAACTGGCTTGCCCACAGAAGACAAAGAGTGGTTGTAAACGGATCATATTCTGCATGGAGGTCAGTGACCAATGGTGTGCCTCAGGGATCTGTTCTGAGACCCCTTTTCTTCGTGATTTTTATAAATGACCTGGATGAGGAAGTGGAGGGATGGGTTAGTAAATTTGCTGATGACACAAAGGTTGGAGGTGTTGTGGATAGTGTGGAGGGCTATCAGAGGTTACAGTGGGACATCGACAGGATGCAAAACTGGGTTGAGAAGTGGCAGATGGAGTTCAACCCAGATAAGTGTGAGGTGGTTCATATTGGTAGGTCAAATATGATGACAGAATATAGTATTAATGGTAAGACTCTTGGCAGTGTGGAGGATCAGAGGGATCTTGGGGTCCGAGTCCATAGGACACTCAAAGCTGCTGTGCAGGTTGACTCTGTGGTTAAGAAGGCATACGGTGCATTGGCCTTCATCAACCATGGGATTGAGTTTAAGTGCAGAGAGGTAATGTCACAGCTATATAGGACCCTGGTCAGACCCCACTTGGAGTACTGTGCTCAGTTCTGGTCACCACACGACAGAAAGGATGTGGAAACCATAGAAAGGGTGCAGAGGAGATTTACAAGGATGTTGCCTGCATTGGAGAGCATGCTTTCGCATGCCATAGGTTGAGTGAACTTGGCCTTTTCTCCTTGGAGTGACGGAGGATGAGAGGTGACTTGATAGAGGTGTATAAGATGATGAGAGACATTGATCATGTGGATTGTCAGAGGCTTTTTCTCAGGGCTGAAATGGCTGCCACAAGAGGACACAGGTTTAAGGTGCTTGGAAGTAGGTACAGAAGAGACGTCAGGGCAAGTTTCTTTTAAATGCAGAGTGTGGTGAGTGTGTGGAATGGGCTGCTGGCAATGGTGGTGGAGGCAGATACCATAGGGTCTTTTAGATAAGTATGAGGAACTTAGAAAAATAGAGGGCTATGGGTAACCCTAGGTAATTTCTAAAGTAAGAACATGTTTGGCACAGTATTAATGGGCGGAAGGGCCTGTATTGTGCTGTAGCTTTTCTATGTTTCTACGTGTATGGCCAAAGAACAGGATAGGTGGGGAGGGAATCCCAGTGGATTACAATCAGGTACTCGAAGGCAAGGTCACTTGTGATGGGACACACAAATTCGGGAGACTTCGAGATACCATGTAGAAGGGGTTGGGGGTTGCGGTGGGGGGGATGCAGCACAGAAGCTTAGTGCTTGGAGCATCACTTTACCCTGCCAAAGATCACTGATCGGGGTTCAATTCCCGCTTGGTCTGAAGGAGTTTTAGATTCCCCTGTGACCATGTGGGTTTCCTCTGGGTGTTCCGGTTTCCTCTCACATTCCAAGGGTTAGAGTTAGTGAGTTGTTGGCATGCTATTCTGGTGCTGGAAGTGCGACAACACTTGTTTATTTTGATTGTTATTTATTGCGATACAGTGCAGAATAGGTCCTTTCAGTCCTTCAATCACATCGCTCTGCAATCCCGATTTAATTCTAGCCTAATAAGAGTCGTAGTCATGGAAAAGTGCAGCACAGAGACAGGATCTTCGGCCCATCTAGCTCATGCTGAACCATTTAAACTGCCTACTCCCATCGACCTCTGGTACTGCATGTAAATCATTGTGCAAGCCAGTATAGTACTGTGTGACCTGGGCTGCCCCCAGCACATCCTCAGTACATTTCACTGTATGTTTTAATGCGCACGTGACATATAAAAGCTAAAGCTGAACTCATTACCTGCCCATAGGTCCCCAGAAGAATTTCCTTCACTCCATCGAAGTCCACATCAGCCACAATAGCACAAAGGACACTGTCATACTGGTCACTCTCTGGAAGGATGGCCTGGTCACCGAGGCCATTCTTCAGCACATCCCTGCCGTCAGAAAAGGCAACGAATCAAACGCTGAGGATCAAGTCTGTTACTGTAGCACCAACAAGCCCCCCCCATCTATGATATCTGGTGCTCATGGTGCAGCCTCGACATTGGTGAGACCTAACACAGGCTGGGGGAAGCACTTCATCAAGCCCCTTCACTCCATCCGCAATAGGCAGGCAGTCGCAGTGGCCGCCCATTTCAATTCAACTTCCCCATTCGCATTCTGACATGGCAGTCCGTGGCCTCCTTCACGAGGCCACTTCGTAGTTGGAGGAGCAACAGCTCATATTCCATCCGGGTAGCTCCAACCTGATGTCATGAACATCGATTTCTCCAACCTCTGGTAGTTTCTCCCCCCTCCCCTCCTCTTTCTCCCTTCCCCATTCCAGCTCTTACCCCTTCCCTGTCTTCTTTTTCTCCCATGGTCCACTCATCCCTCCTATCAGATTCCTTCTTCTTCATCCCTTCACCTTTTCCACCTATCACCTTCCAGCTTGTTGGCCAGCCCACATTTGGAGTACTGTGAGCAGTTTCGAGTCCCATAACTAATGGTGTAAGTCCAGAAGAGGTTTATGAAAAGGATCCCAGGAATGAAAGGACTAACCTCTGAGGAGAGTTTGATTATTCAGTGTCTGTACTCGCTGGGTTTAGAAGAATGAGGGGGAAATCTCATTGAAACCTATCTAATATCGAAAGGCCTAGATAGAGTGGGTACTCCCTGTAGTGGGGGAGTCTAGGACCAGAGAGCACAGCCTCAGAATAGAGGAACATCCCTTTAGAACAGAGATGACGCGGTATTTCTTTAGCCAGAGTGTAGAGAGACATGTACATTAGTTGGGTAATTGGTCACTGTAAATTAATGCGTAGGTGGGGGGTAAAACCCATGGGATGAGAATGTGGGGAGAAGAGGTTATGTGTAAATATTTGTGGGGGGAAATGGGACTACACTGAAGACCAGTATTGCTTTAATGGGCTGAAGGGCTACACCACCAGGAATTAGAATATCACATTCAGCCAGTTGGGCATGGAGCTTGAGGTTTGGTATGTTACCAAAGACACTCACAAATTTCTACAGATGTACTGCGGAGTGCATTCCAACTGGCTGCATCAGCGTCTGGTATGGGAGGAGGGGAGATGAGGAGGGAAGACAACTGCACTGGATTGAAACAAGCTGCAGAGAGCTGTAAACTCAGTCAGCTCCATCATGGGCACCAGCCTCCACTGCATCCAGCACATCTTCAAGGAGGAATGCCTCAAAAAGGCGGCATCCATCATTAAGGACATCCAGCACCCTGGGCAGGTCATGCCTTGTTCTCATTGCTACCATCAGGGAGGAGGTACAGGAGCCTGAAGACACACACTCAATGATTCAGGAACAGCTTCTTCCCCTCTGCCATCCCATTACTGAATGGACATTCAACCCATGAACTTTTTCTTTCCTCTCTATTTCCACTACATATTTAACTTTTTAAAATTTATTGATTTATATTTGCATTTGCACAGTTTGTTGCCTTCTATGCTGTACTTGATCTTTCACTGATCCTATTAAAGTTACTATTGTATAGTATGCTGCAGGAAAAAGAATCTCAGGGTTGTAAGCGGTGAGGTGTAAATGTACTTTGAACGTTCCTTACTGTAATGCAGTTTTTATTATTAAGTATTACACTGTACCGCTGCTGCATAACAACAGATTTCACACCACATGCCGGTGAGATGAAACCTGATTCTGAATGGACAGGTGGCTTACCCAATATCCACGCACCAACAACAATGTGCAGGTAGAGGCCCCTTCAACACAATAAAACATCAAAGGAAGTTTGCAAACAAGAGAAGATCTGCAGAAGCTGGAAATCCGAGCAACACACACAAAATGCTGGAGGAACTCAGCATCTATGGAAAACAGTACACTTGACACTCTGTGCCGAGACCCTTCAGCAGGTCTGGAGAAAAAAAATCTGAGGAGTAGGTTTAAAAGGTGTGAGGAGAGGAGGAAGAAACACAAGGAACCGAGAGGGGGAGGGGTGAAGGAAAGAGCTGGGAAGTAAATTGGTGAAAGGGATACATGGAGAAGGGGGGACAGAAGGCCATGGAAGCAAGAACAGGAGGGAGGAGCACCAGAGGGAGGCGATGGGCAGGCAAGGAGATAAGGTGAGAGAGGGAAAAGGGGATGCGGTATGGTGGGGTGGGGCATTACCGGAGGTTTGATCAATTGCTGTTCACGCCATCAGGTTGGAGGCTACCCAGACAGAATATAAGGTGTTGTTCCTCCATCCCGAGTGTGACCTCATTGTGATAGTGGAGGAGGCCATGGATGGATATACTGGAATGGGAATGGGAAGTGGAATTAAAATAAGTGGCCACTGGGAGATCCCACTTGTTCTGGCGGACAGAGCGTAGATGCTCGGCGAAGTGGCCTCCCAACTTACGTTGGATCTCACCACTACACAGGAGGCCACACCGGGAGCAGACACGGTATATGACCCCAACAGTCTCACAGGTGAAGTGTCGCCTCACCTGGACGGACTGTTTGAGGCCCTCAATGGTAGTGAGGGGGGAGGTGTAAGGGCAGGTGTAGCACTTGTTCCACTTGCAAGGGTAAGTGCCAGGATGGAGACCAGTGGGGAGGTACAAATGGACAAGGGAGTCATGTAGGGAGCAATCCCTGCGAAAAGTATGAACTGGGGGTGGGGGGGGACAGGGGAACGACGGAAAGACGTGCTTGCTGGGGGGATCCTGTTTGAGATTGTGGAAGTTACGGAGTATTATGTGCTGGAGGCGGAGGTGGGTGGGGTAGTAGAAGGATGGGGTAAGCACAGATGCCTGTGAAATGGAAGAGATGTGGTTGAGGTAGCGTTGATGGCTGAGGAAGGGAAGCCTCTTTCTTTGAAGGAGGTGGACAATTGCCCTGGTTGGCCAGGATTCCCAGAGACCCTAAAGGAGCAAAGGTTGAAGGGGGACATGAACAACACAAAAGGGCAAACCTCAAGCTGCGGTGAAATCCCAGGCTTTCTTACCGCTTGGGGAATACTCAGGGAGAATTTCCCATAAACTGACCACGACAGATTTAGGTTGTAACAAAAATCCCGACTTCCTCGACAACTAACCTGTACACCACGGAGAGTTCAATTGTGGAGGTCACCAGCAAGTCGTAACTACCCAGACAGTCATGGCCTTCACCAGAGTAGCTACCTGCATGAGGACAGAAAGAAGTAAGATCCTTTCGTAGGATGCTGTTCAAGAAGTCGTATGTCTGAGGGGTGCAGAGGGACATGGGGGGGGTGGGGTGAGAGGTGGGGGGCGAGGGGGCTGGCAGAAAGGGTTGGGTAGTGGAGAGCGGATGGGGGACAGAGAGGATGGGGAGGAAAGAGGGGAGAGGATGGGGTGAGGGTGGTGGGGAGAGTGGGAGAGGGGAGGGGGGAGGGGGAGAGAGGGGGAAGAATGGAGGGGATGAGGGAGAGGGAGAGAGTGGAGAGGGGAGAGGGTGAGGGTGGAGAGAGGGGAGAGGGTGGTGGGGGGAGAGGGTGGAGGGAGAGGGGAGAGGGTGGGGGGAGAGAGGGGAGAGGGTGGGGAGGGAGTTGGAGGGGGAGAGGGTGGGGAGGGAGTTGGAGGGGGAGAGGGGTGGGGAGAGAGGGGAGAGGGTGGGGGTGGAAAGAGGGGAGAGGGTGGGGGAGAGAGGGGAGAGGGCGGGGAAGGAGAGGGAAGAGGGTGGTGGGGAGAGAGGGGAGAGGGAGAGAGGGGAGAGGGAGAGAGGGGAGACGGTGGGGGTGGAGAGAGGGGAGAGGGTGGGGAGGGAGAGGGAAGAGGGTGGAGGGAGAGAGGGAAGAGGGTGGAGGGAGAGAGGGGAGAGGGTAGGGAGGGAGTTGGAAGGGGAGAGGGGTGGGGAGAGAGGGAAGAAGGTGGGGGAGAGTGGGGAGTGGGAAGGGGAGAGAGGGGAGAGGGTGGGGGGAAAGAGGGGAGAGGGTGGGGGAGAGAGGGGAGAGGGTGGGGGAGAGAGGGGAGAGGGTGGGGGTGGAGAGAGGGGAGAGGGTGGCGGGAGAGAGGGGAGAGGGTGGGGGGAGAGAGGGGAGAGGGCGGGGAAGGAGAGGGAAGAGGGTGGTGGGGAGAGTGGGAGGGGGAGGGGGGGAGAGAGGGGGAAGAGTGGAGGGGATGAGGGAGGGGGAGAGAGGGGAGAGGGGAGAGGGTGGGGGTGGAGAGAGGGGAGAGGGTGGTGGGGAGAGAGGGGAGAGGGTGGGGAGAGAGGGGAGAGGGTGGAGGGAGAGGGGAGAGGGTGGGGGGAGAGAGGGGAGAGGGTGGGGAGGGAGTTGGAGGGGGGAGAGGGGTTGGGAGAGAGGAGAGAGGGTGGGGGAGAGTGGGGAGAGGGTGGGGAGGGAGTTGGAGGGGGAGAGGGTGGGGAGGGAGTTGGAGGGGGAGAGGGGTGGGGAGAGAGGGGAGAGGGTGGGAGTGGAAAGAGGGGAGAGGGTGGGGGAGAGAGGGGAGAGGGCGGGGAAGGAGAGGGAAGAGGGTGGGAGGAGAGAGGGGAGAGGGTAGGGAGGGAGTTGGAAGGGGAGAGGGGTGGGGAGAGAGGGAAGAGGGTGGGGGAGAGTGGGGAGTGGGAAGGGGAGAGAGGGGAGAGGGTGGGGGGAAAGAGGGGAGAGGGTGGGAGTGGAGAGAGGGGAGAGGGTGGGGGGAGAGGGGGAGAGGACGGGGAAGGAGAGGGAAGAGGGTGGTGGGGAGAGAGGGGAGAGGGTGGGGGGGAGAGAGGGGCGGGGGGGGGGGGGGAGAGAGGGGAGAGGGTGGGGGTGGAGAGAGGGGAGAGGGTGGGGAGGGAGTTGGTGGAGGGAGGGGGAGAGGTTGGGGAGGGAGTTGGGGGGGAGGTTGGGGAGGGAGTTGGGGGGGAGGGTGGGGAGGGAGTTGGAGGGGGAGAGGGTGGGGGAGAGTGGGGAGTGGGAAGGGGAGAGAGGGGAAAGGGTGGGGAGGGAGTTGGAGGAGGGAGGGGGGGAGGTTGGGGAGGGAGTTGGAGGGGGAGAGGGTGGGGAGAGAGGGGAGGGGGTGGGGGTGGAGAAAGGGGAAAGGGTGGGGAGGGAATTGGAGGGGGGGAGAGGGTGGGGAGAGAGGGGGGAGAGGGGAAAGGGTGGGGAGGGAGTTGGGGGAGAGGGGTGGGGAGAGAGGGAAGAGGGTGGGGGAGAGTGGGGAGTGGGAAGGGGAGAGAGGGGAGAAGGTGGGGGCAGAGAGGGGAAAGGGTGGGGAGGGAGTTGGAGGAGGGAGGGGGAGAGTTTGGGGAGGGAGTTGGAGGGGGGAGAAAGTGGGGAGGGAGGGGAGGGGGAAGGGGAGAGAGGGGAGAGGGTGGGGGTGGAGAGAGGGGAGAGGGTGGGGGTGGAGAGAGGGGAGAGGGTGGGGGAGAAGGGGGAGTGGGAAGGGGAGAAGGGAAGAGGGTGGGGGAGAGGGGAAAGGGTGGGGAGGGAGTTGGAGGAGGGAGGGGGAGGTTGGGGAGGGAGTTGGAGGGGGGAGAGGGTGGGGGGAGAGAGGGGAGGGGGAAGGGGAGAGAGGGGAGAGGGTGGGGTGGAGAGAGGGGAAAGGGTGGGGGCAGAGAGTGGAAAGGGTGGGGAGGGAGTTGGAGGAGGGAGGGGGAGAGGTTGGGGAGGGAGTTGGAGGGGGGAGAGGGTGGGGGGAGAGAGGGGAAGGGGAAGGGGAGAGAGAGGAGAGGGTGGGGGTGGAGAGAGGGGAGAGGGTGGGGGAGAGGGGAAAGATTGGGGAGGGAGTTGGAGGAGGGAGGGGGAGAGGTTGGGGAGGGAGTTGGAGGGGGAGAGGGTGGGGGAGAGAGGGGAGGGGGAAGGGGAGAGAGAGGAGAGGGTGGGGGTGGAGAGAGGGGAGAGGGTGGGGGTGGAGAGAGTGGAGAGGGTGGGGGCAGAAGGGGAAAGGGTGGGGAGGGAGTTGGAGGGGGGAGTGGGTGGGGAGAGAGGGGAGAGGGTGGGGGGAGAGAGGGGAGAAGGTGGGGTTGGAGAGAGGGGAGAGGGTGGGGTTGGAGAGAGGGGAGAGGGTGGGGGAGAGAGGGGAGGGGGAAGGGGAGAGAGGGGAGAGGGTGGGGGTGGAGAGAGGGGAGAGGGTGGGGGTGGAGAGAGGGGAAAGGGTGGGGAGGGAGTTGGAGGAGGGAGGGGGAGTGGGTGGGGAGGGAGTTGGAGGGGGAGAGGGTGGGGAGAGAGGGGAGAGGGTGGGGGGGAGAGGGGATGGGGAAGGGGAGAGAGGGGAGAGGGTGGGGGAGAGAGGGGAGAGGGTGGGGTTGGAGAGAAGGGAGAGGGTGGGGGGAGAGAGGGGAGGGGGAAGGGGAGAGAGGGGAGAGGGTGGGGGGAGAGAGGGGAGGGGGAAGGGGAGAGAGGGAAGAGGGTGGGGGTGGAGAGAGGGGAGAGGGTGGGGTGGAGAGAGGGGAGAGGGTGGGGGCAGAAGGGGAAAGGGTGGGGAGGGAGTTGGAGGAGGGAGGGGGAGAGGTTGGGGAGGGAGTTGGAGGGGGGAGAGGGTGGGGAGGGAGTTGGAGGGGGGAGAGGGTGGGGGGAGAGGGGATGGGGAAGGGGAGAGAGGGGAGAGGGTGGGGGAGAGAGGGGAGGGGGAACGGGAGAGAGGGGAGAGGGTGGGGGGAGAGAGTGGAGAGGGTGGGGGTGGAGAGAGGGGAGAGGGTGGGGGCAGAAGGGGAAAGGGTGGGGAGGGAGTTGGAGGGGGGGGAGAGGGGTGGGGAGAGAGGGGAGAGGGTGGGGGAGAGTGGGGAGTGGGAAGAGGAGAGAGGGGAGAGGGTGGGGGGAGAGAGGGGAGAGGGTGGGGGGAGAGGGGAAAGGGTGGGGAGGAAGTTGGTGGAGGGAGGGGGAGAGGTTGGGGAGGGAGTTGGAGGGGGGAGAGCGTGGGGAGAGAGGGGAGGGGGAGAGGGTGGTGATGGAGAGAGGGGAGAGGGTGGGGGTGGAGAGAGGGGAGAGGGTGGGGGTGGAGAGAGGGGAGAGGGTGGGGAGGGAGTTGGAGGAGGGAGGGGGAGAGGTTGGGGAGGGAGTTGGAGGGGGGAGAGGGTGGGGAGAGAGGGGAGAGGGTGGGGGGAGAGGGGAAAGGGTGGGGAGGAAGTTGGTGGAGGGAGGGGGAGAGGTTGGGGAGGGAGTTGGAGGGGGGAGAGCGTGGTGAGAGAGGGGAGGGGGAGAGGGTGGTGATGGAGAGAGGGGAGAGGGTGGGGGTGGAGAGAGGGGAGAGGGTGGGGGTGGAGGAGGGAGTTGGAGGAGGGAGGGGGAGAGGTTGGGGAGGGAGTTGGAGGGGGGAGAGGGTGGGGAGAGAGGGGAGAGGGTGGGGGCAGAGGGGGAAAGGGTGGGGAGGGAGTTGGAGGGGGAGAGGGAGAGGTTGGGGAGGGAGTTGGAGGGGGAGAGGGTGGGGAGAGAGGGGAGGGGGAAGGGGAGAGAGGGGAGAGGGTGGGGGTGGAGAGAGGGGAGAGGGTGGGGGTGGAGAGAGGGGAAAGGGTGGGGAGGGAGTTGGAGGAGGGAGGGGGAGAGGTTGTGGAGGGAGTTGGAGGGGGTGAGGATGGGGGAGAGAGGGGAGAGGGTGGGGGGAGAGAGGGGAGAGGGTGGGGAGGGAGTTGGAGGAGGGAGGGGGAGAGGTTGGGGAGGGAGTTGGAGGGGGAGAGGGTGGGGTTGGAGAGACGGGAGAGGGTGGGGGTGGAGAGAGGGGAGAGGGTGGGGGTGGAGAGAGGGGAGAGGGTGGGGAGAGAGGGGAGAGGGTGGGGGTGGAGAGAGGGGAGAGGGTGCGGGCAGAAGGGGAGAGGTTGGGGAGGGAGTTGGAGGAGGGAGGGGGAGAGGGTGGGGGCAGAAGGGGAGAGGTTGGGGAGGGAGTTGGAGGAGGGAGGGGGCGAGGTTGGGGAGGGAGTTGGAGGGGGAGAGGGTGGGGAGAGAGGGGAGAGGGTGGGGTTGGAGAGACGGGAGAGGGTGGGGGTGGAGAGAGGGGAGAGGGTGGGGTTGGAGAGAGGGGAGAGGGTGGGGGTGGAGAGAGGGGAGAGGGTGGGGGTGGAGAGAGGGGAGAGGGTGGGGGCAGAAGGGGAGAGGTTGGGGGAGAGGTTGGGGAGGGAGTTGGAGGGGGGAGAGGGAGAGGTTGGGGAGGGAGTTGGAGGGGGAGAGGGTGGGGAGAGAGGGGAGGGGGAAGGGGAGAGAGGGGAGAGGGTGGGGGAGAGAGGGGAGAGGGTGGGGGGAGAGAGGGGAGGGGGAAGGGGAGAGAGGGGAGAGGGTGGGGGTGGAGAGAGGGGAGAGGGTGGGGGTGGAGAGAGGGGAGAGGTTGGGGAGGGAGTTGGAGGGGGAGAGGGTGGGGAGAGAGGGGAGAGGGTGGGGGTGGAGAGAGGGGAGAGGGTGGGGGGAGAGAGGGGAGGGGGAAGTCATCGTCCACTCACCAACACTTGAGCTGTCTCTGCTGCCAGGACGGTCATTGGGTAATGTGAAGAGAAGCACTGTGGAGATCGGGCCATCCTGACCCACATCCCAACTCTGCAGGACAGCTGCTCAAAACCAGAGAGAACAGTGGTGAGTTACTGACACCGGACTGGGGTGCGGAGAGCAGGAGGTCAGGAGGTGGCAGACAGAGAGCGGGTTCAGAGATTTGGCTGAAATATGGTGATGAATAGGTAGTTATTTGAATTAGTTCAGATAAGAGGAGCCAGCAAGTTTCAGCCTCTGCACTTCTTAGCATCTTCACCATGGCAAAACAAGATGTCCAATGGTTTTAGCAAAGGCAGGCTAGCTTAAAGAGTGAACAGTCAAGAACTGAAGATATTCAGGAAAGGAAGTCCAGAACTACAGATGGTGTGACAAGGCCTCCCCCGGCACTGATGAGATTTAGAGAGATCAGTAAATTCTGAAACATGGAGTGGGACAGCTCTAACCTTTAGATTCCTGATCGACATGAGAAACCCTCACGAATCCATTCTGACAGCCAAAAGCAGTCAAACGCCTGGTGGAGTCCGGAATATTGACAACATCGAGCCAGAGGACGCTGCAACAATCAGATGCAGAGTTTAGTAACCAAGACACCAGTGAACGTACATTAATTACACACTACCGCTGGTTAGACTTCAGGAGAAGGAAACCAGAGATCCATCAGCCAGTCCTCATCAGAGAATCAGAGCTAGAGAGTGTCAGGAAACAGTGTTATAATTTCAGAGGACCTGTCCTGAGCCCAGCACACAAGTGCAATTGTGAAGAAAGCACGGCAGCGCTTTTACTTCCCGAGGATTACAAATACCTGGGGATACAAATTAACAATAAACTGGACTGGTCAAAGAACACTGAGGCTGTCTACAAGAGTCAGAGCCGTCTCTATTTCCTGAGGAGATTGAGGTCCTTTAACATCTGCCGGACAATGCTGAGGATGTTCTACGAGTCTGTGGTGGCCAGTGCGATCATGTTTGCTGTTGTGTGCTGGGGCAGCAGGCTGAGGGTAGCAGACACCAACAGAATCAACAAACTCATTCGTAAGGCCAGTGATGTTGTGGGGATGGAACTGGACTCTCTGACGGTGGTGTCTGAAAAGAGGATGCTGTCTAAGTTGCATGCCATCTTGGACAATGTCTCTCATCCACTACATAATGTACTGGTTGGGCACAGGAGTACATTCAGCCAGAGACTCATTCCACCGAGATGCAACACAGAGCGTCATAGGAAGTCATTCCTGCCTGTGGCCATCAAACTTTACAACTCCTCCCTTGGAGGGTCAGACACCCTGAGCCAATAGGCTGGTCCTGGACTTATTTCCTGGCATAATTTACATATCACTATTTAATTATTTATGGTGCAACTGTAACGAAAACCAATTTCCCTCGGGATCAATAAAGTATGACTATGACTATGACTTCCCGAGGAGTCTGTGGAGATTTGGCACAACATCTAAAACTCTGACAAACTTCTACAGATGTGCGGTGGAGAGTACATTGACTGGCTGCATCACAGCCAGGTATGGAAACACCAATGCCCTTGAATAGAAAACCCTAAAATAGGAAAAACCATCAGCACTATTGAGCACACTTACATGAAAAGCTGTCGCAGGAAAGCAGCATCCATCATCAGGGACACCCCCCCGCCAACACCCAGGACATGCTCTCTTCTTGCTGCTTCCATCAGGACTCAGGACTCACATCACGAGGTTCAGGAACAGTTACTACCCCTCAACCACAGGCTCTTGAACAAGAGGAGATAACTTCACTCATCCCCATCACGGAAATGTTCCCAAAACCTACTCTCAAGGACTCTTCTCTTATTCTCCATATTATTTATTTATTTGTTTATTTATTATTTCTTTCTTTTTGTATTTGCAGTTTGCTCTCTTCTGCAAGCCAGTTGAACGCCCAAGTTGGGCAGTCTTTCATTGATTCTGTTATGGTTATAATTCTATAGATTTATTGAGTATTCCCACAAGAAAATGAATCCCAGGATTGTATATGGTGACATATATGTACTTTGATAAAAAAAAAAATTCAATTTGAACTTTGAAAATCTCTAGCTCTTAGATCCTAAGACCATTAAAACCCAAGAGCAGATATAGACCATTCAGCCCATCATGTCTGCTCTGCCATTCCATCATGTCTGATTTATTAACCCTTTCAACCCTATTCTTCTGCCTTCTCCTCATAACCTTTGATGCCAAGACTAATCAAGAACCTATCAACCTCCACTTTAAGTACACCTAATGCCTTGGCCCCACAACCACCTAAGGCAATTCCACAGATTCAACACCTTCTAGCTAAAGAAATTCCTCCTCATCTCTATTCTAAATGGATGTCTGTCTATTCTGAGTCTGTGCCTTCTGGTCCTAGACACTCCCACCATAGGAGACATCCTCTCCATGTCTAATCTATCGAGGCCTCTTCCTTGAAATATCGGTTCTGGGGACTTCCACACCCTCCAGAGTGGACAGAGAGCACCTCTAGTTATGTAGGATTTCCCTTGGCAATGCGCTGAGCTAGCAGCCTGGGACCTTGTGTGAGGACACCCATAGAACAGCCCCGATGTGATGTGGTGAATTCTTACTGGCTGGGCACATTGGTCAGCTCTGGGAAGAAGAATTCTACTGGCTGCTCTTCAAACTGGTGCAGTGTCTCGTTCTGTGGAAGGAAGAGAGAGAAACACTCAGTTAAATTATTGACGGACACTCTGACCTGTGCTGTCACTCTTACACAACACGGAACGGTCCAGCACAGGAACAGGCCCTTCGGCCCACAATGTCATGCTGACCCAGCCAAAAAGCAAATCAAAAACTCCCAAACACCAATTATTTCTCCCTACACCATGTCCATATCCCTCTATCTTCCTCACATTCATGTGCCTATCCAAACATTTCTTAAAAGCCCCTCATGTATTTGCCTCTATCACCATACCCGGCCAGGCAGCGCATTCCAGGCATCCACCACTTTTACTTCCTCTTTTTTTTGCAATTTTATTCTTTATTGAAGTTCATCATCAAAGAAACATTTCCATAAGATGTATTTCAGATACTGCACATATATATCATATAGTCATATTTGCCACAAATCTCCACATAATATTTATACACTTTTCTAGTAGAGGAAAGAAAGAACAAGCAAAAGGAGAAAACTATGTACGGGTAGGGAGTGATCTTTTTTACAACATATTCATTGATTTGTGAGAATAAAATCACGCCCATGAGGTGTTTGTAGTTAAACCATTTTTCCCAGTTTGAATCAAATTGTTCCAACTTATGATTAACAGATGCTGGTGTCTTCTCCATTTTGTAAATGTCCATTGTAATTTCCATCCATACGTTTAAAGTTGGGGTCTCCTGTGATAACCATTTCCTGGTAAGGGTCTTTTTACCAGCCACCAGCAGTACATTCATTAAATATTTATCTCTTTTCAACCATTCTTGAGGTACATACCCAAAATATATGGTCTTACTTCCGAAGGGTATTTCACATTTAAAAATGTCTTGTAGGGCACTGTGTATCCCACTCCAATAGTCTTTGATAATGGGGCATTCCCAGAAAATATGATAATGGTTTCATTTTGATTTCCACAATTTCTCCAGCAAACAGGGAGGTTACTATCATAATGGGATTTCTGAGAGGGTGTAATAAAATATCTTATCAAGTTTTTCCATCTAAACTCCCTCCATTTCTGTGAACTGATACACTTCCATTGATACCTCCATATTATTGTCCATTCTTCCTCAGATATAATTATCCCTCCTTCCTTCTCCCATTTTATTTTAATGTATGAAGTTGAATCCACTCTCGCCATCAATGCATGCCCTCTGGTATTAGACATTTCAACCCTGGGAAACAGATACTCTCTGTCCACACTATCCATGCCTCTCATAATCTTGTAAAATCTATCAGAACACAATGCCAAGTTGAATTAAACCCCTTCTGCCAGCACGTGGTCCACACTGCTCCATACCCTGCATATTCACGTGTTAGATTTATCTAACAGCCTCTTACTCTTCAGCACCACTATTGTAACCTGGTGAAGGTTTCAGCCTGAAATGTTGACTGTTTATTCCCCTCCATAGATGCTGCTCAATCTGCTGAGTTCCTGCAGTGTTTTGTACGTGTTACTACTGTATCCTGAGGAAGGGTCTCAGCCAAGTCGTTGACTGTTTATTCCTCTTCATGGATGCTGCTTGACCCAGAGTTCCTCCAGCATTTTGAGTAACTATTGTACCTCCTTCCACCAAGATTCAAGTTTATTTGCCACGTGTACATCGAAACATACAGTGAAATGCGTTGTTTGTGTTAACAACCGACACACCCTGTCACCACACATTCCAGCACCAACACAGTATTTCCACAAGGCTCAGCAGAACAAAAAACAACAGCAAAATATCAGACACAAAATGCTGGAGGAACTCAGCAGGTCAGTCAGCATCTAAGGAGAGGAATAAAGAGTCGATGCTTCAGGCTGAGACTCTTCCTTCATCAAGCTGTTAACCTCAGGACAGGCCTCCAGTGGATTCAGGCTTGCAGACACCGCACTCCCTGGCAGCCTGTTCCAGGGACACAGCACCCTCTGTGTATAAAAATCCCTGCCCCACACATCTCCTTTAAGGTCACGCACTCACCCACACCCCCCAACTCACCTTAAGTGCATGCCCACTAGTATTGGTCATTTCTTCCCTGGGAAAAAGATCATGTCTGTGCCTCACTTAATTTGATGAACTTCTATCAAATTCCGATGTGAAGCCAGGAAGAAGCTGCTTACCTCTTTATACAGGTGAATCTGGTGATCATGGCCACTAAGCAGGAATACTGTCTCTCGCTGTCTCCTCTCTTTAACCCTTAATCATGAAAAACCAGAAGATGAGACCAGTACACATGGCGGTGCTGCAATGCGTTTTTAGCAATATTACAATCTTAAAATTGCTTGGGGTTTCCAGGGAGGGGCTTGTCGTGTCCATTCTGGGGCAGCTCACTCACCTTTGGGGCCCCACCAGACACTCGTCTCTCAGCTGTGGCTCCAAATAGCTGTTTGCCTGCAGCAGTGGCCACACCCCGGTACACCGCTTCGACAGGCGGGCTGAACCAGGCGAGGGCAGCAGGCAGGCCTCACTCCACCCGCCCCACGCCCCATCATGGTCATCCACTGCAACCAAGGGAGACCCAAGTTGTGACGAATACTTGTACACTAGACCTGGACTTCCGAGGTAGACAGAGTGGAACTGCTCAGGTTCAACGGCCTTGACGCGTCGAAAACTCTCCTGCGCAGCTTTCAAACTCTCATCGCTGATCAATCAATCTTAAAATCACATTGCATTCCTCTCATTTGACAAGCAGGGTGGGGATGAAATTGCTGCGACTGTATGCCTGTGTGGTAGGGTGATGATTAAACTTGAACCTACTGCTTTGAACATGGAAGATTTTATGTTTGAAGAGGAACTGAGGTGAGGCAGTGGGAATATGATGATTTATAATCCGGAAGCCTGATGTACAATTCCCGATCTTTCCCACCTTATTCCCAGGATATGGGCACTGCTGACAAGACTGGGATTTATTACCAGGTCCCTGGAGAAGGTAGTGACATGTAGCCACTGTAAACCCCTGCAGTCTACACTTTCTGGTGGAGATGAGACACAAGAGAGACTGCAGATGCTGAAATCTGGAGCCACACACAATCCACTGGAAGAACTCAGAAGTTCGAGCACCATTAAGAGGGAGGGAGAAAAGAATAGATCAGAAACATTGACTTCCCTTCCCCACCGCCTGACAGATGCTGTTTGACCTGCTGAGACCCTCCAGGAGGTTCTGAGTTGCTACATTCTGTGGTGGTTTGACAGAGCTGAGTGGTTTGCCAGATCACCTCAGGGGCTCTTTAACTTTAACCTTCACCCACACTGCCATAGGACCGAGAGATCTTTCATGTTATTTTTTTCCATGTTACTTAAAGAAGTATTCAGTCAGAGAGAGATAGTGGGTTGATATAGGGCTGTACGGAGTGAAATTTGAAAAGGAGAAGCTAAGGTCAGATGTATCAGCATTTTGGTGGAGTAAAGGGAATTACAGAGGCATGAGAGGAGTTGGTCAGAATTGATTAGAAAAGAACAATGGCAGGGATGACAGAAGACAGCAATGGCTGGAATTTCTAGAACATATCCAGAAGTCACAGAATATATACATCCCAAAGAAGAAGACAATCATAGCCAACAAGGGAAGTCAAAGCCAATATAAAAGCCAAAGAGAGGGCACATAATAGAGCAAAAAGGAAGTTAAGAGGATTGGGAAGCTTTTAAAAACAAACAGAATGCAACTAAAAATGTTATTAAGAAGGAGGAAAATCTGCAGATGCTGGAAATCCAGAGAAACACACACAAAATGCTGGCGGAACTCAGCAGGTCAGGCAGCATCTATGGAAATGAGTGTAATAGACGTTTCAGGCCAAGGCCCTTCATCAGGGCCCAAAATGTCGACTATACTCATCTCCATAGATGCTGCCTGGCCTGCTGAGTACCTCCGGCATTTTGTGTGTGTTGATTACGAAGGAAAAGGTGGAATACGAAAGTAAGCTAACTAATATAAAAGAGGATACCAAAAGTTTCTTCAGATACATAAAGTGTAAAACAGACCCTAGAGTGGATATCAGACCACTGGAAAATAATGGGGGACGAGGAAATGGTGGAGAAATTGAAAAAGTATTTTCAGTCTTCACTGTGGAAGGCACTAGCAGTATGGTGGAAGTTCGAGAGTGCCAGGGGTCAGAAGAGTGTGAAGTTGCCATTAGTAGGGAGAAGGTTCTAGGGAATCTGAAAAGTCTGAAGTCATCTGGAGCAGATGGTGCGCACCCCAGGGTTCTGAAAGAGGTGGCTAAAGAGATTGTGGTGGCGTTAGTAATGATCTTTCAAAAATCACTAAGATTCTGGAATGGGGCCTGAAGACTGGAAAATTGCAAATGTAACTCCACTCTTCAAGAAAGGAGAGAGGCAGATGAAAGGAATTTATAGGCCAGTTACTCTGACCCCAGTGGTTGGGAAGATGTTGGTGTTAAGGATGTGGTTTCAGGGTAATTGGAGGCACCATAATCAGCACGTCTTCCCCAAGGGAAAATCTTGCCTGACAAATCTGTTAGAATTTTTTAAAGAAATAACAAGCAGGATAGATAAAGAAGATTTGGTTGATGTTGTGTACTTGGGTTTTCAGAAGGCCATTGACAAGGTGCCACACATGAGGCTGCTTAATAAGTTAAGAGCCTGTGGAATTACAGGGAAGATACTAGCATGGATAAAGCAGAGTCTGATTGGCAGTCGGCAAAGAGTGAGAATAAAGGGAGCCTTTTCTGACTGGCTGCCGGTAACTAGTGGTGTTCCACAGGGTCTGTGTTGGGACTGATCCTTTGTACATTATATGTCAATGACTTAGATGACAGAATTGATAGCACTGCTGCAAAGTTTGCAGATGATATGAAAATAGGTGAAGGGACGGGTAGTTCTGAGAAAGTAGAGAGGCTACAGAAGGCCTTAAACAGACTAGAAGAATGGGCAGAGAAATGGCATATGGAATACTGTGTTGGGAAGCGTACGGTCATGCACTTTGTTAGAGAAAAAATAAAGGGTAGACTAGTCAAAAATTCAAACAACCCAGGAGCAAAGGGACTTGGGAGTCCCTATGTAGAATTCTCTAAAGATTAATTTGCAGGTTGAATCTGTGGTGAGGAAGGCAAATGTGATGATAGCATTCATTTCAAGAGGACTAGAATATAAAAGCAAGGATGTACTGTTGAGCCTTTATAAAGCACTGGCGAGGCTTCCCTTGGAGTATTGTGAGCAGTTTTGGGCCCCTTATCTTAGAAAAGATGTATTGACAATGGAGCTAGTTCAAAGGAGGTTCACAAAAATGTAGACTTGGTGAGGATGTTTCCTATAGTGGGAGAGTCTATGACCAGAGGACAGAGCTTCAGAGTAGACTGGCATCCTTTTACAATGGGGCTGAGGAGGAATTTCTCTAGCCGGAAAGCAGTGAATCTGTGGAATTCATCATCATAGGCGGCTTTACGTATATTCAAGGCAGAGGTTGATAGGTTCTTAACTATTCAGGGCATGAAGGGATACGGGGAGAAGGCTGGAGATTGGAGCTGAGCGGGGAAATGGATCAACCATGATGAAATGGCAGAGCAGACTCGATGAGCTGAATGGCCTAATTCTGCTCTTACATCTTATGGTCTTATTGTCTTATGGACCTCTGGTTTGGATTTGACTCACAGAAAACAAAAATTGGAAAGACCATGGAAAAAATTTAGAATGATTTTATCAGGGCTCTAGGGTCTGAATTATAGGGAAAGGTTGGACAGGCTAGGATTTTATTCCTTAGATCGGGTCAGGGTGAGTGAGTTGTGGGCGTGCTATGTTAGCATTGGAAGCATGGCGACACCCCCAGCACATCCTCAAACCGTACTGAGTAGCGACACAAAACAATGCAGTTCACAGCGCGTTTCAATGTACACGTGACAAATAAAGTTAATCTATCTTCTTTCAAAAGAGCAAATGAGCACTCTTTTTTAATTCTGGATTGGCTAATCAAACACTAGAGGGCATAGCTTTACGATGAGAGGGAAGAGAATTAACAGGTAGTTAAGGGTCAACTTTTTTTTAAACACAGAGGAAGTGGTTGAGGTAGGTACAAAAACAGCTTTTAGAAGACAGTGGGTTGACGACGTGGATCGTTGCTCCTTTTCACACCTTGTGTGTGGCGCATCAATCGGCATTTTTTGCCATTTCCTTAGCATTTGTCGGTTTTTTTTTACGGGGCCGAGTTGCTAGTTCGACGCTCAAACCAGTACGATGGAAAGCGTGTAAGGAGCCAGCCGGATTTGAACCTGGGACCACTTGCCTCGAAGTCCAGTGCTAACGCAACGACACCACCGGCCAGCTGTACGTGAACTGGAAAGAGTTTAAAGGTTATGGGCCAAATGGGACCAGCTTGAATGGGGCATCTTGGTCAGGAAGGACCAGTTGTGCTAAGGGTCTGTTTGGATGCTGTATATAAAGGGAAAGAGTGGGAATTTATAGAATTAGTTTGTGATAGACACAGGACTACAGAGTAGAGAATTGGAATGCTTATGTTTTGATTTAGGATTACGGGAAAAGAGTGGGACACTGGATGAGCTAAGGATTTAATGGGGCTATAAAGTGGGATTAGTTTCCAATTCATGCAGGATGGGGTTGCTGGGACTGAGACTGATGAGCCATGTGGCAAGAGAGCAGGATAGAAGGATTATTAGTGGATGGTAAGGCATTGGAAACAGAGATGGTGTTAATGTTTGGGCATATTTCTTCACCCAAGAGGAGCCGGCGAGCAAGGAGGGAAGAAAGCCTCGGAAATCGGTCAGCGAAGGACACTCACTCCACGTGGTAAAGCTGGAACGGCGTGAACTGCAGCTCCAGGTTCAGACAGCTCTCTGCAAACACAACAGTATGGGTCAATGTCCCACTGAATGGGTCTAATAGCCATTCCCACACCAACATGCCTGTCCATTGCCACTAGGTTGCAGGAGCAACACTTCATATTCCGTCTGGGCAGCCCCAGCTTGATGGAATGAACATCAATTTCTTGAACTTCCCATAACCACTCCCCTTCGTTTTCCCACATCCCCTCTTTGTTTTTTTCTCTCCCCTATTCTCACATCTTCTTTTCCTCCCCACCCTTTCTCCTGTGGTCCACTGTCCTCTCCTATCAGATTTCTCCTTTGTCAGCCCTTTACCTCTTCCACCTATCACCTTCCAACTTCTCACTTCATGCCATCTACCTTCCCTCTCACCTGGTCTCACCTATCACCTTCCACCTTGTACTCCTTCCCCAACTACCCCCATCTTCTTAAATTGGCTTCTACCCTCTTCCTTTCCAGTCCTGATGAAGGGTCTCAGCCTGAAACATCCACTGAATATTCCCTACCATAGATGCTGCCTGACCTACTGAAATCCTCCAGCATTTTGTGTGTGTTACTACGGTCTCTTTCCCAACTATATGACCCCTTCTGCCACACTGCAGTGGACAACTCTCTTCACCTCCAAGTCAGGAGGTCACAGAGCTGGATCTTCGGAGCACAAGGTCAGTGCCATCAGTCCCAGTGCAATGGAGTCAGAGGTACTGCTGTTCGCATAAGATGTTAATCCCAAGCCTTACTGGGAACAAATGCAGCAGGACTTAAGAAATAGGAGCAGGAGTCGGCCATCTGGCCCGTCGAGCCTGCTCCGTCATTCAATAAGATCATGGCTGATCTGGCCATGGACTCATCTCCACCTACCTGCCTGCCTTTTCCCCATAACCATACTATGCAAAAACCTATCCAACCTCGTCTTAAACATACTGATGTAGCCTCCACTGCTTCATTGAGCAGAGAATTCCACAGGTTCACTACTCTCTGGGAAAAGCAGTTCCTCCTCATCTCCGTCTTAAATCTACTCACTCGAATCTTGATGCTATGTTCCCTAGTTTTAATCTCACCTATCAGTGGAAACAACTATCCTGTCTCTATCTTATCTATCCCTTTCATAACTTTATGTTTCTACAAGATCTCCTCTCATTCTTCTGAATTCCAATGACTATAGTCCCAGGTTACTCAATCTCTCTTCATAGTCTAACCCCCTCATCACTGGAATCAACCTGGTGAACTGCCTCTGCACTGCCTCCAAAGCCAACAATCTTGAATGAGTTCAAAAGAGTTGGAAATTACCGTTTTTTAAAAATAAAACTTTTTATAAGATTCATACATTTTTGACAAACTCATGTTTTTTTTACACTCACTGGCAGAAAGCGGTATAGCAGCTAAACTAACGGTTTATCACCTTTCTCGTTTTTCATTGGCTAAGTGTTAGCAGATTACCCACGTGATGATCTTGTTTAATTATATAGCCTATTAGCTAATTCAATCCGATCCAAGAAATTTTCCTTATCTTATCTATAAAAGTGATGGATTTTTCAGAAGCACCATCTTTACTTTTTGTCTATCCCCTCTTAGCATCATTTCTCAGCTTTGTATCTCACTTGCTTAGAATTTGTATGCTCATATATACTCTGAAATGTTGGAATTAAGACTGCTCGTCATTTTTCAATTCCAGAAGAACCCTAAGGATCAGAAAATAAACAGAGATCCAACAACAGTGATGACATAATAATCCTTTAATGTGATTTACTCACGTGCTATAGAGTCCAGGTTATACTCCGATCCTGGCTCATAGTCACAGTAGATGTTGAGAAATGGACTTGCCTTATCCCCAGAGTCCTAAAGAGAAACAGACAGCAGCGTTAATTTATGGACAGGAAGCCAGGCCTTCCCTCGGACAGAATCCCAGCAGTTAACTGAAGACAGTTCCCACATTGCAACATCATCATCATTATGTGCTGTGTCATATGACATGGGTAATCATAGCCTTTCCGTGACCATGATTGTTCTTGGCAAATGTTGCTGAAAACTCTCATCAGGCCAGGTGGCATGTGTAGAAACATTAAAAGACCAGATTAGCTCTATTTGTCACAAACAGCAAAAAGCATAATTTCCATCAAATCAAACCAGCAAGGATTGCGCTGGGCAGCCTGGAAGTATTGCCACGCTTCTGATGCCAACGTAGCACGTCCAGAACTCACCCATACATCTTTGGAATGTAGGAGGAAACCAGAGCATCATCATTATGTGCCAGGTTGTACAATGTAGGCATCATGGTCTCATGACCATGATTGTTCTTGGCAAGTTGTTGTTGTTTGTGTGTGTGTGTGTGTTTTTTTTTACAGAGGTGGTTTGCCATTGCCTTCTTTTGGGACAGTGTCTTTACAAGATGGGTGACCCCAAACTTTTCGGAGATTTTCTGCCTGGCATCAGTGGTTGCATAACCAGGACTTGTGATATGCACTAGCTGCTCATACGACCTTCCACCACCTCCTCGTCCCATGGCTTCACGTGACCCTGATCAGGTGGGGGGGGGGGTGGAACACATCGTAACAGTGGCTAAAATTCAAAAAGGACCCAAAATAAAACCATCGAATTCTGAAAGCATTCATCAGGCCAGGGAGCGTGTATGGAAAGATTTGTCACATGTACATTGAAACATACCGCGAAATGCATCATTTCCATCGAATTGAATCACACCTCTGGCGCCAACAGAGCACGCCCACAATCAATAACCCTTACAAACCCATGCATCTTTGACATGTAGGAGAAAACTGGAGCACCCGGAGGAAGCTCTCGTGGTCATCAAGCAGAACGTACAAACTCCCTACAGATGGTGGGAATATAACTTGGGTTACTGGCTCTGTAAATTACATGCACTCACTTTATTCTGCAGGGTTATTGTTTTACCCTATTCTAGCTCAACGCACTGTGTAATGGACAGCATGCAAGACAAGCTTTTTACTGGATCTCAGTAAATGTGACAATAATGAACCAATTCCAGAGTGCTTGCCTCACTTGGAATGACTGATTGATTCCCCTGATGGTCCAAGAGGAGAAAGGACAGTTTCATTTCCACTAACTGTAAGACTGTTTTGGTGTCCTTAAAAGAGAAGGGAAAAGTGCTATTGAAATGCAAGCACGTCTTAGTTTCCCCTCTGGAACCGTTTGTTTTAGGGAATGAACGCTGCTTGAACAGAAGTCCCATGCTCTTCTTTGACATGGGATATTAAGTGGTCACTGAAGACAGATGGGAAAAAAACAGAAGGGATTCTGCAGACCGATGCCCACAAAAATCCAGACCGACACACACAAAATGTTGGAAAAACTCAGCAGGTCAGGCAGCATCCATGCAGAGGAATAAACAGGCTTTGGACCACGGCCCTTCATCCAGACTGGACAGGAAGCAGGAAGAAGCCAGAAACATTGAGTTTAATTCCCTCCACAGAAGCTGAACTTCACTTGCCCATTGACTGAACTGTTCCCTATGGTCTCACTTTCAAGGAGTCTTCATCTCATGTTCTCAGTATTTATTGCTTATTAATTTTTTCCCTCTCTCTCTTATTTGCACGACTTGTTGTCTTCTGCACACTGGTTGTTTGTCCCTCCTGACTGGCGCACTGATTGCATTGTGTTTCTTGGATTTACTATGCATGCCCACAAGAGAACGAATCTTAAGGTTCTCCAAGTCATTAGGTACATTTAAAGCAGAGGTTGATAGATTCTTGATTAGTCAGGGCATGAAAGGACACAGGGAGAAAGCAAGGAGATTGGATCAGCTATGATGACATGGCAGAACAGACTCGATGGGCCAAATGGCCTAATTCTGCTCCTATATCTCATGGTCTCACATGGTGACATATATATATATATATATATATATATATACATTGATAATAATTTTAATTTGAACTTTAAAGATAACAGGTGAGACCGGGATTTCACAATATGAAGTTCAACCCCAATAAGTGTGAGGTAGTTCATTTTGGTAGGTCAAATATAATGGCAGAATATAGTATTAATGGTAAGACTCTTGGCAGTGTGGAGAATCAGAGGGATCTTGGGGTCCGAGTCCATAGGACGCTCAAAGCTGCTGCGCAGGTTGACTCGGTGGTTAAGAAGGCATACAGTGTATTGGCCTTCATCAACCGTGGGATTGAGTTCAAGAGCCAAGACGTAATAATGCAGCTATATAGGACCCTGGTCAGACCCCACTTGGAGTACTGTGCTCAGTTCTGGTCGCCTCACTACAGGAAGAATGTGGAAACCATAGAAAGGGTGCAGAGGAGATTTACAAGGATGTTGCCTGGATTGGAAAGCATGCCTTCACATGCCATAGGTTGGTGAACCAGTGGTGTGCCTCAGGGATGTTCTGGGAACCCTACTCCTCATGAATTTTATAAATGACCTGGATGAGGAAGTGGAGGGATGGGTTAGTAAATTTGCTGATGACACAAAGGTTGGAGGTGTTGTGGATAGTGTGGAGGGATGTCACAGGTTACAGTGGGACAGCGACAGGACGCAAAACTGGGCTGAGAAGTGGCAGATGGAGTTCAACCCAGATAAGTGGGTTATATTATCATTGGCTATATTTAAGAGGGAGTTAGATATGGCCCTTGTGGCTACGGGGGTCAGGGGGTATGGAGGGAAGGCTGGGGCGGGGTTCTGAGTTGGATGATCAGCCATGATCATAATAAATGGCGGTGCAGGCTCGAAGGGCCGAATGGCCTACTCCTGCACCTATTTTCTATGTTTCTATGTTTCTAAGTGTGAGGTGGTTCATACTGGTAGGTCAAATACGATGGCAGAATATAGTATTAATGGTAAGACTCTTGGCAGCGTGGAGGATCAGAGGGATCTTGGGGTCCGAGTCCATAGGACACTCAAAGCTGCTGTGCAGGTTGACTCTGTGGTTACGAAAACGTACGGTGCATTGGCTTTCATCAACCGTTGGATTGAGTTGAAGAGACAAGAGGTAGATGCAATTTAATGTGGATAAATGTGAAGTTATCCACTTTGGTGGCAAAAATAGGAAAACAGATTATTATCTGAATGGTGGCCGATTAGGAAAAGGGGAGGTGCAACGAGACCTAGGTGTCATTATACACCAGTCATTGAAAGTGGGCATGCAGGTACAGCAGGCGGTGAAAAAGGCGAATGGTATGCTGGCATTTATAGCGAGAGGATTCAAGTACAGGAGCAGAGAGGTACTACTGCAGTTGTACTAGGCCTTGGTGAGACCACACCTGGAGTATTGTGTGCAGTTTTGGTCCCCTAATCTGAGGAAAGACATCCTTGCCATAGAGGGAGTACAAAGAAGGTTCACCAGATTGATTCCTGGGATGGCAGGACTTTCATATGAAAAAAGACTGGATGAACTAGGCTTGTACTCGTTGGAATTTAGAAGATTGAGGGGGGATCTGATTGAAACATATAAAATCCTAAAGGGATTGGACAGGCTAGATGCAGGAAGATTGTTCCCGATGTTGGGGAAGTCCAGAACGAGGGGTCACAGTTTGAGGATAAAGGGGAAGCCTTTTAGGACTGAGATTAGGAAAAACTTTTTCACACAGAGAGTGGTGAATCTGTGGAATTCTCTGCCACAGGAAGCAGTTGAGGCCAGTTCGTTGGCTATATTTAAGAGGGAGTTAGATATGGCCCTTGTGGCTAAGGGGGTCTAAGGGGTATGGAGGGAAGGCTGGTGAAGGGTTCTGAGTTGGATGATCAGCCATGATCATAATAAATGGTGGTGCAGGCTCGAAGGGCCGAATGGCCTACTCCTGCACCTATTTTCTATGTTTCTATGTCACAGCTATATAGAACCCTGGTCAGACCCCACTTGGAGTACTGTGCTCAGTTCTGGTCACCACACTACAGAAAGGACGATAGAAAGGGTGCAGAAGAGATTTACAAGGATGTTGCCTGGATTGGGGAGCATGTCTTCGCATGCTATAGGTTGAGTGAACTTGGCCTTTTCTCCTTGGAGCAATGGAGGATGAGAGGTGACCTGATAGAGCTGTATAAGATGATGAGAGGCATTGATCGTGTGGATAGTCAGAGGCTTTTCCCCAGGGCTGAAATGGCTAACATGAGAGGGCACAGTTTTAAGGTGTTTGGAAGTAGGTACAGAGGAGATGTCAGGGGTAAGTTTTTTATGCAGAATGGCAAGCGCGTGGAATGGGTCGTGAAGTCTGATACAATAGGCTCTTTTAAGAGACTTAGAAAAATAGAGGGCTATGGGTAACCCCAGGTAATTTCTAAAGTACGTACATGTTCAGCACAGCATTGTGGACCAAAGAGCTTACATTGTGCTGTATGTTTTCTATGTTTCTAATATGTGGTGTTTGTCTTCACCTATTGGTGGCAAAGCAGTACAAGAGTTATTTATTTGTTTACTTATCATTGAGATACAGCACGGATTAGGTCCTTCAAGCAGTGCAGCCTAGCCTGATCATGGGACTATTTGCAATGACCAATTGACCTACAAACAGTACGTCTTTGGACTGTGAGGAAACCGGAGCACTCGGAGGAAACCCATGCGGTCACAGGCAGACCGCACAAACTGCTTACAGGCAGCAGCGTGAATTGAACCCTTGCCATCTGCACTGTAAAGCACTGTGCTAACCACTATGTTACTGTGCTGCCTCAGTTACAAAACAGTTTTTATTTTCCACTGGCTAAGTGTGAACACATGACACACGTGCTGTGACCGTGCATCTTTTAATCGGCTCTCTGTGTATCTCAGGAATGTGGCCTTATTTTAGTATAAAAGTATTGGTTTCTGCAAAAATCACCATCTTGTCTTTGTCTTAGTTCTTGTCTTTAGCTTGATATGCTCGGTAGCTGTTCCTTTGTTTAAACTTTAAAATAAATGATCATAAAGCAACAAGCTTTCACTCATTCTTGGACTCCTAGAAAGGTGGGAGGAGGTGATAGCAGCACGCTGCGTGCGTGCAGCTCTCCAGTGAAAATAATATCATATCCGTTAAATAGGGGCCGTGGACAATTCTGATTTGATGGAGACAGACATGAAAGCACAGAGGAACATTTGGAGAAATTTCTGAAACGCTGGTTCACTGCTGCTGTTACTGTGTGATCGAGAACCTTCCAGAGGGAAGGCCTCAAAATCCCCAGCTTTGCCCGTTGCTGGCAACCGAGATTGAGGTTGAATCGTTCGGATAGAGATGGTGCTTGGTACTCGGTGTCGGAGGGCTGATCGGAGGCTCGAAGTTTTTGGACGACTCAGAGTCGGACTGTGGTCGGGCATGGCAGGGAGAGTTTTCTTCCCTCTCCTGTCTGTGTGAGATGTGGGACTTTCGAGAAACTTTGAACTATTTTACTGTGCCATGGACTTCTTCATCAAGTTATGGTATTGTTGCACTGTTGTAACTATATGTTATAATTATGTGGTTTTGTTAGTTTTTTCAGTCTTGGTCTGTCCTGTGTTTTGTGATATCACACTGGAAGAATATTGTATCATTTCTTAATGCGTGCATTACTAAATGACAATAAAAGAGGACTGTGTGTCCTCATAATCTAATAATCTAATCTAAAAGAACATGGGGATGAGATAATCACCAGATCCGACATTAGGCTAGGGTTAAATCGGAGGCTAGTGGCCTGTTCCGCACTGTATCGCAATAAATAAAAGTTTTAAAAAATGACAACTTAACCAGTCGAAGTGACCTCACCTTAATAAAGGTTATTCCCACAACCAGACCCCTCTTAGGTGGAGATTTGTTGAAAGCATCAATGGACACGATCTCTGCATCAACTGTAGGGAAAGGGGGAGGTGGAGGAGGAACAGAAGGGGGAGGGGGAGGGGAGCAGAAGAAAAACATTCTCAGATGAGCATGGCTAAGCCCCTTTTATCCAGCAAGTCATTTGCCACCCAGGTTACTGGTTAGGCTGCAGCACACAGACTTACCCCATTTTCACCCCAGAATCTCCAGATTTTATGACGTCCCTTATTATGTCTGTAGGTCTGAGAATCCAGGTCCAGGGACTGCAGGCCTGGGGGTTTGGGGTTGGACGCCTGCTTTGGGGTGGGAAATGGGCTTGTTTTGTTGGTGTTGCTTGTGTTGTTCTGATGAACACAGTGGGCATGCTACATCGGCGCCAGAATGTGTGGTGATACTTGCACCCAGCGCCCCCTCAGGTGTGCTGGTTGTTAATGCAAACAACGATTTTCACTGTATGTTTCACAGTGATACAAATCTGACATCTGTATCTGTCCCTGGACCCACTCTCAGTCCTGATCCAGTGAGGCACTCATTCACCTTTAGCTCCGAGGGTCGTGCGTTCCAGAGGCCGGAGCGCAAATCCAGGCAGACGGTCACCATGCTGATGGTCGACAAACCAAGGCCTCACAGGGCTGCCGGCAAACACCCCATGCCCACCCCCCCAATCGCTGCCCCCGAACGGAGGTATGATGAAGTAAGAAGCTGAAAGGTGACAGATGTGTGAGGTAAAGGGCTGAAGGAGGGGGAATCTGCTAGGATAGAACAGTGGACCATGGGAGAGAGGGAGGAGGAGGAACCAGAGGCAGGTAAGCAGAATATGGAATGGGAAAAGAATGGGGAAGGGAAGATGCTCAGGATTTCCTGCAGTATTGGTCTTGATGAACAGCTATGGCCGAAATGTCAACATTTTATTCCCCTCCATGGATGCTGCATGACCTGCTGAGTTCCTCCAGTATTTTATGTATTATCTTGTTATTGTTTTCTTAATTATTCATCTTTGTAATTTATAGTAATTTTACATCTATGCACTATACTGCTGCCAATAAACAACAGTTGTTCAGATGGGGGCAACACAGTAGTGTAGCAGTTAGCCCAACGCTATAACCGCACCAGGGACCTGGGCTCAATTCCCGCTGCCTTAGGTTCTTCCCAGGACCGTGTCAGACAGCTCAGGCTGAGGCAGCCCTGCAGCGTAGCAGTTAGCATAATGTTATCACAGCCCCAGGGGCCTGACTTCAATTCCTACCGCTGAATTTGTACGTGATCGCATGGGTTTCTTCCAGGTGCTCCGATTTGCTCCAACGTTCCAAAGACGTACCGGTTAGTAGGCTAATTGGTCACACGGGTGTGATTGGACAGCGCGGGCTCGTTGGGCCAGAAGGGCCTGTTACTGTGCTGGATCTCTCAATAAATAACGAACTTCACACACTGCTTGACTCGCTGAGTTCCTCCGGCATTTTGTGTGTGTTGCTCAAGATTTCCAGTACCTACGGCAAGGTTTCTCAACAGGGGCTCCTCGAGAGGTCAGTTGGGGTTCCGGTAGAGATTGTGATAAAAAAAATCATTTTCTGAACTTCAGTCAAAGCGCGATGTTAGCACTCAGTGCAGCCCTGTCAGCAATCTCATTAGAGCTTTCTCAGCCCGGGGTGATACTGCTCAGTACGACCACGTTTCTTTGGTTGTGTCCATTCTCCGTTTTTGACACGAAATAGGGGAGGCCGTTGATAATCGGTGACCACTGTATCCCACAGAGGGGAGACTGTTGATAATTGGTGACCACTGTACCACACAGAGAGGAGACTGTTGATAATTAGCGACCACTGTATTGCACAGAGGGGAGACTGTTGATAATTGGCGAGCGCTGTATTCCACAGAGGGGAGACTGTTGATAATTAGCAAGCGCCATATCAGACAGAGGGAGACTGTTGATAATTGGCGAGCGCTGTATTGCACAGAGGGAAGGCCGTTGATAATTAGTGAGCATTGCATTGCACAGAGGGAGACGGTTGATAATTGGCGAGCGCTGTATTGCACAGAGGGAGACGGTTGATAATTGGCGAGCGCTGTACCACACAGAGGGGAGACGGTTGATAATTGGCGAGCGCTGTACCACACAGAGGGGAGACGGTTGATAATTGGCGAGCGCTGTACCACACAGAGGGGAGACGGTTGATAATTGGCGAGCGCTGTATTCCAGGCTGATGAGCATGAAGTGCATTTTCTGAGCATTGAATGGACTCACCCATTTTTATATTTTATTCACTCTTGTGTTTTACAGATGTGTCTGATGGTCCAATGCGGCCCTTCTTGAATTACAATCTTCTGGGTCATCTCGCTCCACAAATGCAGTAATGAACACAAAAAGGTCTGTCTTTTTAATGAAAGCTACTTATCAATGGGTTTTACATGGACTGCTGATCCAAGTTGTCCCATTCCAACATGCTAATCTGTGGCAAACGACTTACAAATGCAGTAATGGCTCCAGCAAAATTGAAAATACACCTAACTACAAATCCCAGCCATATGGCACATAAAAGTGCTGATTATTTTAAATGCCTATTGGAATCTCAAAACAGAGTAAAGCTTCTGTTAATAAAGTCACAGTCAGTAAAAAAAATCCAGGAAGCAAGTTATTTAGTAGTAGAACTTATTACCCAGAAAAGGAAAAGTCACACAGCTGGTGAGAACTTAATAATGCCAGCATGTAAAATTATAGTGGGTAAAATGCTAGGACAAGTTGCAGTATGAGAAATTGAATGATGATGATGGCTGGTTCTTCGCTTGCGAAGATCAGGAGGGAAGAGTCCTCAGGAGCAACGGCACGATCGTTGGTGACTGTAAAGGCCGATTTGGGATCTACAGACTCTGGAGCAGGAGGGACGTAGGAACGGCTGGGATGTGGTCACTTGGGTAGCAGGATCTTTCCTGTGTCTCCTCTTCTCTTCAGCTATCAGTCTTCTGGATTCCTCAACGTTTTTGGGTGCTCTGTGTATCAGGGTTCTCCAGTGGTCTCTGTCACAAGCCACTGCTACCACTCATTGACCTTGATATTTGCCTGAGAGAGCTGCTACTTAAGTAGATTTCTCTTGCCCTGAGAGAGTTCTCTGTACAGTGCTGCTTTCGGTAACCTGGAGTTGTCCATGAGAGACAAGTGGCCTGACTAGCGAAGCTACCTGAGCAGCAAAGTGGTTTCAATGCTTGGAAATTGAGCCTTCTCCAGGACGCCATTGTTGGAGACATGATGCAGCGCTGATTTGCTTGCGGTACAAGTCCCAGGCGTCGGAGCCATAAAGTAATGTGACAACGGCAGCCCTGTACACCTGGACAGACGCAGCTGGTGGTTCTTCCACACGTTTCTGGAGGCGTCCGAAGGCACTGTTAGCTCTGGTGAGTCGATTGTCAACGTCCCTTACTTCCGTACCGTCGCTGGAGATGACGCTGTTCAGGTAGGTGAACTGCTCAACTGTGGTGAGAGGGTGGTCGTCAATGGCGATCCGAGGTGGGATGTAAACACCACGAGGGGGCTTCTGATGGAGGATCACTGTTTTCTTCAAACTGACCGTCAACCCGAAAGCTCTCACAGCCTTGACGAACTGAGTGACTGCAGCCTGTAGCGCGTCCTCTCTGTCTGCGTGAGAAGAGCACAGTCATCCTCATATAGTGCTCGAGAACGGGCTCTGGCATGATTTTTGTTCGGGCGAGAAGGCGGCCACTCTCAAACAGTACGATAAGTCAACGTATTGATGACATGCCACACGATGCTGAAGAGGTTTTCTGTGATAAACTGAAAAATAACAGCTTTTCTATCCAGGTTGATCAGTCAACAGATTTCACCAATAAATATAATGTTGCAGCATTTGTAAGATTTGTGGATGGTGAAATTCAAGAAAACTTTTTCTGTTGCAAAGAGCTGCCCAAAGCAAAGACTATTTAATGTTTTGTCTTATATGTGGAAACAGAAGGTCTGTCTTGGAGGAACTGTGCTGGCTCCTGTACTGATGGTGGCCCATCAATGGGTGGCTCCATGAGAAATTTTGTTTCTCTTGTAAGAAACTACCCTATTTCGCAGACATTTTTCATGATATGAACCAGCTGAGCAAGTCTCGACAAGGCCCTGGAGAAAATGTTTTGATTTCAAATGACAAAATTCTTGGATTTAAAAGGAAACTGAATTTTTGGAAAAATTATGCAAAAGGAAATCTTGAAATGTTTCCACTGCTGCTTCGGTTAAGAGTGAGGAAGGATCAGAAAGTCTTGAGTCTTATTGAAAACCATCTGGAAGAGCTGCAGAATAAAACTGAACAATATTTCTCCTCCCTTTCAACACAAATGTATGACTGGGTGAAGGACCCTTTCTCTGAATCTTCTGCTCAGCCTGAGAACTTGATTTTGAGAGAAGAGGAAGAACTTCGTGAGATACGGTCTTATTGTGCACTCAAGATAAGATTTTCTGACCTGCCCCTGGATAAGTCTGGATTTCTGTGAAAGAAGAGTATCCTGCCATTCATAGGAAAGTAATGAACATTTTGCTGCAGTTTTAAACTTCTTACATCTGTGAGTAAGCTTTTTCTTGTTTAACAAGCATCAAGAGCAAGGATAGAAATCGTCTCATTTTAGTTGAAGGTGAAATCCAGGAGCATTTATCTCAACTTCGACCCAGAATTAAATATTTGTGCAGCAAAATACAAGCACAGGTTTCACGTGATCATTTGAGCCTGATCACTGATCATGTCACTTAGTAAGAAAAATTTTTTTCCCCCAAAGTCTTGTATAAAATTGTGTCTTAGGCTATATTTTCATTCATATGGCTTTGGCTTATAATTTTTAGTAGGTTTACCATTCAACATTGTCAATAAATTTTCAGGTTGTAAATACGAGGGGTGACTAATAAGTTCGTGGCCTAAGGTAGAAGGAGTCAATTTTAGAAAACCTAGTACATTTATTTTTCAACAAAGTCCCCTCCTACATTTACACACTTAGTCCAGCGGTCGTGGAGCAATGATTATGCAGGAAGTTTGAAGGTAATAACTCATCTCGTTCTACCTTAGGCCACAAACTTATTAATCACCCCTGATGCGTTATTAACTTTAAACTTTCTGCATAATCACTCAAAGAGTTGAACTGCATGTGCACGTAACGAGAGCTGTATAAATCATCTCCTCCTACCGTGGGCCATGAACTTATCCATCACCCCTCATAGCATGAATTAAAAATCAAGTTACGTTTATTTAAATTAAATCTACTGAACCTACCGTTAGAAAAATTAAACCCCATTTTGGCTTAAGCCATTTAGTTAACTGAAATTTATTATATTTGCCTTATGAGTTTTTAAAATTTATGAAAGGAAAAGAACAGATTAATTTCAAGAAAGGTAAGCTAACCTTAACAACCTGTTTTTTCAAGAAAGGTTGGCTAAAAATTCATTCTCTACTCAAAAGAGCATTGACAATTATTTTTGGATTATTATATCAACAACTTACAGATCAAGCTAACATACCGTGAGCTGTAGATATGATTTTTATGCAGGGGTTCCCTGAGACCTGAATATTATTTCAAGGGTTCCTCCAGGGCAAAAAGATTGAGAAAGGCTGATCTACAGAATCTGGGTTTGAAAGTTCATGTCATACAAATCAGTGATTCTGCTATCATGGCTGTTATTTTATTTACTTATTGATTCATGGCTGTTATTTTATTTATTGATACACATAGTGGAACAGGCCCTTTGAGTCACACTACCCAGCAACCCTGATTTAACCCCAGCCTATTCTCAGGACAATTTACAATTACCCTGCTGACCAGTATGTCTTTGGACTGTGGGAGAAGCCCACGCGGAGAACACACAAACACCTTACAGGCAGCGGTAGAAATTGAACCTGGGTCACCTGTACCGTAAATGTTGTGCTAACCACTAAGCTACCACACCACCCCAAGCAGTAGCGCACACATCTTCCCAGCTTTAAAGATCAGCCCCTCACCTGGATCCACCTGTCACATAGAACAGGCCCTTTTTACCTACTTTAAGATCAAACTAACCCTTCCCTCCGACACAGCCCTCTAGTTTTCTTTCATGCACGTGCCTATCTAACAGTCCCTAATGTATCGGCCTCTACCAGCACCCCATTCTGTGCCTGGGAGAATCTGAAGGGGAGGGATAGGTTACTGGTTCAGCACAACACTGTGGGCCAAAGGGCCAGTCCCTGTGCTGTACTCTTCTATGCTCCAGAAGAAACACACGTGGTCACAATATCAAAATCTGAGAGGGAAGGGAATCCCATGACAGTTTGCAAGATCATTAACCATTAGGGTTGGGAAGGCTGGGAATCTGGAGATGGGGCCACACATGGAGTCCGCGGGTGGGATTGTGAATTTACTGTTGGAACGGGGAACCTGGTGGCAGGACTGCCCTAGGAATCTGTGGGATGGGATTGGGAATTTACTGTTGGAACGGGGAACCTGGTGGCAGGACTGCCCTAGGAATCTGTGGGATGGGATTGGGAATTTACTGTTGGAACGGGGAACCTGGTGGCAGGACTGCCCTGGGAATCTGTGGGATGGGATTGGGAATTTACTGTTGAAAAGGGGAAACTGGTGACAGGACTGCCCTAGGAATCTGTGGGATGGGATTGGGAATTTACTGTTGAAACTGGGAACCTGGTGGCAGGACTGCCCTGGGAATCTGTGGGATGGGATTGGGAATTCATTAGTGTGTGGCCTTCCTGGGCGGGCCTGGGAGAGCAGAGCAGGGCACGGCGAACCGGACCATTACCTGGGATGTAGGTGAACTGCACCTCCTTGGCCACAGGCCTGATTTTCTGTCGGAGGTTCTGGTACCTGAAGCAGATGACTTTCCCTTTAAGTGTGGCGGTCAGCAGGTCGCAACCACCCTTGGGCTTGGAGAAGGCGGTCAGGCCGTACATATTGCTCTGCGAGGAGAGGCGGCTGAAACTGTCTTCCACAAAGGGACAAGAGCCACAGAGACTTCTAGGCGGCCCTTCCATGATAGGAGAGTCTCACAGCTCTGGCACATCCACGGCCTAGCAACATGCGGGGTCTTCCACTGCCAAGCGGATGCTTTATGACGTTAACAAAGCCTGTTTGCCCCTAACAAAGACCTGATGCAGGTATCGTCGCCTTAAGATGACGATTCTTTGCCCCTATCAAAGATGGCGACGTTTTATTTAATCGAAATACTTAAGTGTTATTTCAGAAATCAGAATCTGGTTTGAATATCACCGGCAAATATCGTGAAATTTGTTGTTATGCTGCAGCAATACATTGCATACATATTAAAAACTTAAATGAGTAGTGCAAAAAAAGTACTGAGGTATTTGTTACTGATGTCAATAGTTAATTCTTTGAAATTATGCTACAGTCAAGAGCCGAGCTATTAAAATTCAAATTGAAACTTAATGTTAGTTACTTTATGCAAAAACATCAGATAAAATCCACATTAGACTATTAGGAATTCACAAGATCAGAATCAGGTATAATATCACTGACATATGTCATGAAATTTATTAACTTAGAGGCAGCAGTACAATGCAATACATGATCATATAGAAAAAAATAAATCAATTACAGTAAGTATAAACAAGTATATTAAAATAGTTAAATTAAAAATAGTGCAAAAACCAAAATAATAAAGAAAGTAGTGAGATAATGTTCATGGGTTGAATGTCCATTCAGAAATCGGATGGCAGAGGGAAAGAAGCTATTCCTCAGTTGTTGAGTGTGTGACTTCAAGCTTCTGTACCTTCTTCCTGATGATATTAATGAAAAGAGGGCATATCCTGGGTGATGGGGGTAAAAGTAATAATAAAATCCGCCTTTTTGAGGCATCATCCTTGAAGATGCTGGGGAGGCTAGTGCCCATGATGGAGCTGACTGAATTTACAACTCTCTGCAGCTTCCACTGTGGGTAAGCTCAAGAAAGCTTACCAACATCCCTACTTCCTTAGGGATCTAGAGAAATTTGGCATGTCCCATTCGACTCACCGCAGAGAGCATCCTATCTGGACACATCATGGTTTGGTTTTGGAATCGCTCTGCCCGTGACCGCAGGAAACTGCAGAGTTGTGGGTGAAGTTCAGCACATCAGAGAAACCAGCCTCCTGCCTACACTTCCCACTGGGAAGAAAATACAAAAGGCTGGAACACATACCACAGGGCCAATGGACAGCTTCTGCCCTGCTGAGCTGCTCCCTAGTATAATAAGATGGACTCTTGACCTCGCAATCTCTTGTTATGATCTGCACTTTATTGTTTACCTGCCCTGCACCTTCCTTATTGTTTTACCTTCTACTGCCTCAATGCAACGCTGCGATGTTTTGATCTGTATGAAAGTATGCAAGACAAGATTTTCATTGTACTGTACCTCGGTCATCATTATGTGCCATGTCATATGAAATGGATGACCATGGCCTTTCCATGACTGTGACCATAATTGTTTTTGCCAAATATTTTCTACAGAACTGGTTTGCCATTGCCTCCCTCTGATAGGATCTCAGTGCACATGACAGTAACAAACCGATTTACCAGTGCCTTTTAACCAAGGGTTTGTATGATCTCTGATGTGTTCCAGTCCATCAGCTGGTAGGACCAGAATCACCTCATTTTAACGACTCCATTGTCAGTGTTCTTCCAGAATATTGTATTTCAAAGTTCAAAGTAAATTTATTATCAAAGTACACATATGTCACCGTATACACCTCTGAGATTCATTTTCCTACGGGCATACTCTATAAATCTAATAACCATCACAGAATCAATGAAAGACCGCGCCAACTGGGTGGACAACCAGAGTGCAAAAGGCAACAAAGTGTGCAAATATAAACAAACAAACAAACAAATAAATAAATAAACAAACAAGCAATAATCATCAAGAACATGAGATGAAGAGTCCTTGAAAGTGAGTCCATTGGTTGTGGGAACATTTCAGTGATGGGGTGAGTGAAGTTGAGTGAAAAGTTATCCCCTCTGATTCATAAACCTGATGGCTGAGGGGTAATAACTGTTACTGAACCTGGTGGTGTGAGTCCTGAGGCTCCCGTACCTCCTTCCTGATGGCAGCAGCAGGAAGAGAGCATGTCCTGGGTGGTGGTGGTCTCTAACGATGGATACTGCTTTCCTGCGACAGTGTCTTGTATAGATGTGCTCAATACCTCTGATGGACTGGGCTGTATCCACTACCTTCTGTGGGATTTTCTATTCATGGGCAATGGTGTTTCCATACCAGGCCATGATGCAGCCAGTCACCACACACGTGTAGAAGATTGTCAAAGTTTTAGGTGTTGTGCCGAATCTCCTCAGACTCCTGAGGAAGTGGAGGTGCTGCTGTGCTTTCTTTACCCATAGTAATGCACACATTGTCTCTGCTGTCTCTAGCTTTTTATCAGTCAAAGTGTTAGAAAATTAAAAATTAAGCACTCTTAATCTTAAATGTTTGGATTTTGATTGTTGCATAATCGCAAATGCCAATTATAAAATTATAAAATGCCGATTATAAAATCTGTATTAAACATTTAGAAAATTCTTTCTTCTTCAGCCTGTGACCTTGCCCACACATCTGGCTTCACCTATCATCCTCCCTACTGCCCCCCACACCCCACTTTTTATTCTAGCATCTTCCCCTTTCCTTCTCAATCCCGAAGAAAGGTCTCAGGCTGAAACATCGATACTGCCTCCCTCCAGGTTCAGGGGTTCAGCTCAGGGCTAACAACCCTGACTGGTCAAACAAAACTGTTACAGAAACAGCAATGAAGAATCCTTCAACATCCGAGTGTGACAGTATTCCTGAGCCTCCACCCGGGATTGGGTGACTGACAGCAGCGAATAGTGAGAGGAAGCTACTGACATGATGAAGGAAGCCCTGAACACCGCTAGGGACGAAGAATCTTCATCGCTGCCCTAAACGGCGGCAGTGTAACGGCCCGGAAGTATAGATACTGCCTGACCCGCGGAGCTCCTCAAGCATTTTGTGTGTATTGCTGAGCACCTCTCTGTTGTAAACACGGATATTACACTAGAACGTTTGTATCTACACTCAGCATGCTGACACTAAACAGTAGCGTAACGCTTCACAGCACCAGTGAGTGCCGATCGGAGTTCAATTCCCGCCGCAGTCTGTACATTCTCCTCATGGCTGCATCGGTTTGCAAAAAAGAGAGAAAAATATTAGTCGCTGAAGTAAAACTATTCCATTGAAAATGTTTTAAAAGTAGATGAAACACATAAGTTTTCTCATATTTGCTTATAACAAAGGAGAAGCCAGTTGAGTCCTTTGAATCAGTGTTACATAGAAACATAGAAAACCTACAGCACAATACAGGCCCTTCGGCCCACAATGCTGTCCTTACCTTAGAACTGCTTAGGCTTACCCATAGCCCTCTATTTTTCTATGCTCCATGTATTCATCCAGGAGTCTCTTAAAAGACCCTATCGTTTCTTGTTTGTTCACAAGAATTCTTATCAGTCCAATTGGCCCAGTTATTTCCCCTGACCCTCTCTCACACACGCCTATCAACTGCCCCAATTCTCCTGTTATTTACCTACACCGAGAGCTCACCTGGTGGGGACACGGTAGCACGGCGCAGGTGACCCTGGTTCAGTTCCTGCCGTTGTCCATAAGGAGTTTATATGTTCTCCCCGGGCTTCCTCCGGGTGCTCCAGTTTCTTCCCACAATGTACGAGTTAGGGTTAGTCAGCTGTGGGCACAGGAGGCGTGACGACACTGGCAGGCTGCCTCCATAATTCCTGCTGATTTTATTTGATGCAAACAATGTATTTATACCACGGAGAGCATTCTAACTGGCTGCATCACTGTCTGGTAGGAAGGTGCAGTAAAAGCTACAGCACAGGATCGAAACAAGCTGCCGAGAGTTGTAAACGCAGTCAGCTCCATCATGGATACCAGCCTCCGTAGTGCCCAGGTCACTTCAAGGACGATGCCTCAAGAAGGCGGCATCCGTCATTAAGAACACCCGCCACCCAGGTCATGCCATGTTCCCGTTGCTGGATGGACTTTAAAACCGTGAACACTGACTTACCACTTCTTTATTTTGAGTTTTAGTATGACTTATTTAATATAAAAATACTATATTTTCACTGCAATTCAGCTTTTTTCTCCATTATTATGTATTGCATTGTACTGCTACTGCAAATTCAATACATTTTGCAATATATGCTGATGATATTATACCTAATTCTGATTTCACTATATGTTGTTTCAATACACATGTGACAAATTACGCCTAATCTTTCTTTCTTTCTTTCAATCTGTCTTTGATAATAAACCATTGTGAAGTTGCTTGTGCCTCGTCTCACACCATGAAATTTGTGTGGTCACAAAACTTGACTATTAGTCATAGTCATAGTCATAGTCATACTTTACTGATCCCGGGGGAAATTGGTTTCCGTTACAGTTGCACCATAAATAATTAAATAGTAATAAAACCATAAATAGTTAAATAGTAATATGTAAATTATGCCAGGAAATAAGTCCAGGACCAGCCTATTGGCTCAGGGTGTCTGACCCTCCATGGAGGAGTTGTAAAGTTTGATATTCCAACATCTTTCTAGATGCGTGACAGAATTTTAATGTCAAGCCACATCTATGTCACCAAGCCCCAATCACCAGTGTGCTTGTCGCTGGATCCACATTAAAAATGTTCACTTTGACCTTCCCCGATAACGTTAGGGTCTGGAATTTCTCAGATCCTTGCTGAGAAAAGCTCAGATTAGTTCCATATCCTGGAATCTGCTGTCCTCTAACTCCAGACTTTATAGCAACTCACGCAAAATGCTGAGGAACTCAGCAGGTCAGGCAGTGTCTATGGAAATAGTTGATGTAATAGATTATAGATGATGTTTCAGGGCAAGCCCTTCATCAGGACTGAAGGTCTCAACCTGAACATCGACTGTTTACTCTGACCATCGACACTATCTGACCTGCTGAGTTCCTCCAGCATTTTGTGTGTGTTACTCTGAACATCGACACTGTCTGACCTGCTGAGTTCCTCCAGCATTTTGTGTGTGTTACTCTGACCATCGACACTGTCTGACCGGCTGAGTTCCTCCAGCATTTTGTGTGTGTTACTCTGACCATCGACACTATCTGACCTGCTGAGTTCCTCCAGCATTTTGTGTGTGTTACTCTGACCATCAACACTGTCTGACCGGCGGAGTTCCTCCAGCATTTTGTGTGTGTTACTCTGGCCTCAGACACTGTCTGACCTGCTGAGTTCCTCCAGCATTTTGTGTGTGTTACTCTGGTCTCAGACACTGTCTGACCTGCCGAGTTCCTCCAGCATTTTGTGTGTGTTACTCTGGATTTCGAGCATCTGCAGATTTTCTCTCTTCACACTTTTTCTAGTAAACGATCCCTACAAACAGTGGCCTGTTCCCTGTTGGAGTTGAGTGTAATCGCCTGTATGATCTGGCATTTTTGCGGTTTGACTAGAGTCTCGCTGAGCAGGACAACAGCATATCCGGCCTGGAGAGGAATTGGTGCCAACTCAATATGGCAGAGCTGAGGCGTGGAAAGATCCGAGGTTTGATCAATTTAAGAAACTAGACGAATTGGAAAAATCAGGTAATTGATGAGGCAGAGCTGAGGCGAGGCAAAGTGAAGAGTGATCTGAGATTTGATCGATTTACCAGATGAGCCATATTGGAAAGTTCAGGTACTGGCCTTATCGAGGTAGCATAGCCCGAGCCTGTGGGCGAGGAATGGCCTGGGGTTTGTATGATTTAAGCACTGGGCCAGATTGAAAAAATCAGGGTCAGAGGTGAGAGACAGGCTGGTTCAGCTCACTGCTCTGCGGGGGTTTGCTCGACACTGCTTGACTGGGGCCTTCTGAATTGGCTGCAGTGATGCCTGCCACCGTGAACTTCAGTTCTGAATGCTGTTTGCTTGCTTTATTGTTTGCACTATTTGTATTTGTTTCTCTTCCCTGCACACTGGGTGTTTGATGGCCTTGTTTTGCTCTAATGGGCTTCTTTGTAAGGAGATAAATCTCAAGGTTGTGTAAAGTATATACACTTTGATCTAAATGTATTTTAAACTTTAAGACATGGCTAAACTGGCTGAGTGGGCAACAAGGGCAAAATGATAGAGTGTTTAAAACCAGCTCACCGGCTGAAAAAGAAGGTATCAAGGACTTAACCAGTATGCTGCGGGAAAAGCTGTGCAAACTCCGGAGGGCGGAACATCTGCGACAGCAAAGAAAGAAGAAAGAGAACAGGCAAGTGCAGTTTGTGAGAGATCCATTCAGCTTCACCAGGACTCCTCTCGGCCAACAAAAATTTGGTATACTATTCAGCTTGAAGACAGAGGTAGAGGAGTTCCTGCGGGAGGCACACAGCGATCCACGGAGCGGTCAGGGAGTAGGAACCAATCGGCCTGTGCGTAGACTGGAAAATCCATCAATTGAGCTGAATGTGAAGGAGCCTACATGGCAGGAAATCCAGGACATCATCCGGAAAGCTAAAGCATCAGCTGCCCCAGGCCCAAGCGGCCTACCTGATAAAGCCTAAAACTTCGGAGGCTGTGGAAGATCATGAGAAAGAGCTGGGCCAAAGGTACTATTCCATCAAGTTGGAAATTGGCAGAGGGATGCTTTATTCCAAAGGAAGAGGATTCTTCCACAATTGCACAGTTTAGGACAATTTCTCTCCTGGATATGGAATGTAAGATTTTCTTTTCTGTGCTCACAAGGAGGCTGATTTCTTACATGACGCAGAACTGCTATATCAACACATCCATCCAGAAAGGCGGTATTCCAGGCCTTTCAGGGTGTCTGGAACACACCTCAATGATTAGCCATTTGATCCGTGAGGCCAAGCAGAAAAAAGGCGACTTAACAGTTGTCTGGTTAGACCTCGCGAACACCTACGGGTCTATTCCACATGACCTCATCCCAGAAGGACTCAACAACTACTACATCCCTGTGGCTATTCGAGACATGACCACCAGCTACCTAGGAGGATTCAAACTCAGATTTACTGCAGCCCATTTCACAACTAGTTGGCAGGCCCCCCAGAAGGGGATTCCAACAGGGTCCACCACCTCCCCCGTCCTATTTATTATGGGAATGAACAGCAAAGATGTAACCCGTGGCCTGACGCTGGAGTCGGGCATTGTTCAGCCGGCTCTACGAGGGTTCATGGACGACATCACTATAACAACTGTGTTACATGTCCAAGCAAGATGGGTATTGGAAACCCTGGGTAATGTAGCCACTTGGGCGAGGATGTCTTTCAAGGCCAAGTAGTCCAGGTGCATGGTGATGAGAAAGGGCAAAGTTACTAGCAAGTTTAGCCTCCAAGTTCCGGGTGAGGTCATCCCTTTCATCGAAGATAATCCGATAAAACGTTTGGGGAAGTAGTTTAATGTGTCACTGACAGATGGGGCCAATGTCACCAATGCTGTGAAGCAGACAGACGAATGGTTGAAGAAGATCGACAAATCCAGACTTCCCGGTACATTCAAGACCTGGCTGTACCAATACAGCCTTCTGCCCAGGCTTCTCTGGCTCTTCACACTTTATGAGATCCCCTGACTGCCGTAGAGGGCATCAAGAGGAAAACCAACAAGCACCTGCGGAGATGGTTGGGAGTTCCCCCAAGCTTCTCTTCAGTGGGCCTCTACATTTGTTCTGGGCAACTGCAGCTTCCCCTGTCATCTGTTGTGGAGGAATTCAAGGTGGCAAAATACAGAGCTTTATTAAGCTTGGGAGATTCCAATGACGCCTTGGTAAAGCAAGCAGGCGTTACAACCAGATCTGGGCAGAAGTGGGCAGCCAACGCAGCTGTGGAGGAGGCAGTGTGTTCTCTGAAGCTGCGAGATATCATTGGCAACCCCTGCGTCGGGTGGCAAGGCCTCGGCTCAGTTCACTTCCAGCAGTGGGGAAACGCAAGCATAAGGAACAGGTGAGACATGATACAGGCAGAAGTATGGATCTGTGAGGAAGAGAAGCGGATGTCAAAGGCAGTGGAACAAAGGTCCCAGGGTGCCTGGACAAAATGGGATCTGCCCAAGTGCAAGATCTCATGGGCAGAGTTATGGAGACTGGAGCCCCTCCGTATTTCCTTCCTCTTGCGATCTGTGTATAACACCCTTCCTTCACCATTACATCTGTACACATGGGGGATGAGAGAGGACCAAACTATAAGCTCTGTGGTCAAGAGGGGACACTTGCTTATATACTGTCCGGGTGTAAAACATCTCTAACTCAAGGACGGTATAGGTGGCGCCATGATAAGGTGCTTCTGGCTCTTGCTGACACACTAGAGTGGGAGAGATGCAAGAAGAGGACGGCTGGCACAGATTTGAGGCCATCACCTTCATCAAAGGGGGAGCCAGGCCTTTCATAACCAAACAACCAAAGCCCAATCTGCTGCTAACAGCCAGGTCCTGGGAGATGAGGGTCGATGTGGGAAGGAGATTGCAGTTCCTGGATGTGGTGCACACAACCCTATGCCCGGACATTGTACTGTGGTCAACTGAAGACAAGAAAATAATTCTGGTTGAGTTGACTGTGCCATGGGAGGACGGATGGGAAGAGGCCCACGAGATAAAGGCCTTGAAGTACCAGCCCTTAGTGCAGGAGTGTAAAGACGAGGGATGGTAGGCATGGTTGTTCCCTGTGGAGATCGGCTGCAGAGGTTTCCCAGTCAAATCTGCATGGTGGTTGTTGTCAGATCTGGGCCTGGACGAAAGGAGCAAAAAACAAGCAGCTCGTACGATGGGGGAAGAGGCAGAAGGAGCCTCTTGTTGGATTTGGAGTAGGCGAGAGGAGGGGAGCTGGAAGCCAGGAGCAGATGGGCAATGATTTGGCCACCACTGCCGGCCCACCAACTGGCGAGTGTCGTGGTTAAGGTTCGAAACACTCGGTGAAGGTTGGGAATCACCTGATGACATCTGAAGGCTACGGTTACCTTATAAGGTAACTGGAGAATGCACCCTAACAGGAGTATGTAACAAGTTCATGACTGCAGCTGGAGAGACAGAGGTATTTAACACTGATTTAGGCTATGTTGGTGTGAAGATCTAGATGTTTGAAATTATGTGCAACTCAAAGGAAGCGTTATGACTGGATTGTAACTGTAGAAATTGTCCCCGTCATTACCTTTGTTCTTTAACATAAAATGTGATATAATATTGCATGAGGAGGCCTCTTCTTCCAAGAATATCTGCTTGTTCCTCTATCAGCAGCTTCAGTGTCCCTCTGGTGACTTTCTTCACCTTCACAGCTCTCCTAAGGGGTCATTCCCTTAATGGAGAATGCCTGTGCATGACTTTGTCTAACGTGGGGAGCCTGATGCACGGGCAGTTGCCACGCAATCTTGACAGATCGGGGCCAGGGTCCAGTAGCACGGAGTGCAAGACAACTGGGGACTATAATGAAGTGATCATGATGAAGACTGCAGCAGTGGTGATGGGTAATCATTTTCTGCCAACTCAGACGACTGGGGATCCTTCACTGCTGTTGCGATGTGTCGTCATCTTCCGCCAGCTCCACTGTTGAGATCTCAATTAGATCGACCTTTGTTTGGGACCTGCCCCTTGCCCTTACCACCGTGGGTGTCCCTACCAGGAGCTAAACTCCAGGCTGCATCTGTCTCGGAATCTCAGGATCTCACAAGCCTCTCCACCATGACAAGGTGATGATCCTTAGAGAAGAAAAAGATTAGGTAAGTGAGAATAACTTGCAGCTCTGTACAGAAAGAACTGGGTTAATTGGATTACTGTGCTGGGAGCTGATGCTCTTAATGCCAACTTGTGCCATTATAACACACATAAAATGCTGGAGGAACTCAGCAGGTCGGGCACCTTCTATGGCAGAGGTTCCCAAATTTTTCATGGTGGTTAGCACAATGCTTTACAGTACCGGCAACCCAGGTTCAATTGCTGCTGCTGTCCGTAAAGAGTCTGTATGTTCTCTCCCTTGACCTCTCGGGTCTCCTCCCACAGTCCAAAGACCTCCTGATCAGTAGGTCATTGTAAATTGTACCATGATTCGGCTCAGATTAAATCGAGGGGTTGCTGGGCAGCAAGGCTCAACGGGCCGGAATGGCCTATTCTGCACTGCATCTCAATAAGTAAATAAAAGTTTTATGGCATGGATCACTACCATTAAGCAAAAGGTCCATGGACCCCAGATTGGGAACCCCTGGTCTATGGAGAGGAATAAACAGTCAACGTTTTGGGCCCTTATCAATCATTATTACAGTGAGTAAAGGGAATTACGAAGGCATGAGAAAGGGGCTGGCCAGAATTGACTGGAAAAGAACACTGGCAGGGATGATGGCAGAGCAGCAATGCCGGAATTCCTGAATGCAATTCAGAAGTCATAGGATATATACATCCCAAAGAGGAAACAGTATTCTAAAGGAATGATGACACAACCATGGCCAACAAGTCAAAGCCAACACAAAAGCCAAACAGCAGGCATATAATCGGGCAAAATTATTGGAAAGTTAGAGGATTGGGAAGCTTTTGAAAACCAACAGAAGGCAACTAAAAACATAACTAAGAACATAAAGATGGAATAAGAAGTAAGCTGGCCAATACTATTAAAGAAGATACTAAAAGTTTCTTCAGATACATAACGTAGAAAAGTGAGGCAAGAGTGGATATTGGACCGCTGGAAAACAACGCTGGAGAGATAGTAATGGGGGACAATGAAATAGATGAACTGAATAAGTATTTTGCATCAGTCTTCACTGTGGAATACACGAGCAATATGGTGGAAGTTCCAGGTGTCAGGGGTCATGAAATGTGTGAAGTTACCATAGTTATGAGAGAAGGTTCTTGGGAAACTGAAAGGTCACCTGGTAGATAAGTCACCTGGACCAGATGGTGTACACTCCAGGGTTCTGAAAGAGGTGTCTGAAGAGATGATCTTTCAAGAATCACTAGGTTCTGAAATGGTTCTGGAAGACTGGAAAATTGCAAATGTTACTGCATTCTTCAAGTAGGGGGAGAGGCAGAAAAAAGGAATTTATAGGCCAGTTACTCTGACCTGAGTGGTTGGGAAAATGTTGGCATCTATTATTAAGGATGAGCTCTCAGGATACTTGGAGACACATGATAAAATAGGCCGTAGCCAACATGATTTCTTCAAGGGAAAATCTTGCCTGACAGATCTGTTGGAATTCTTTGAAGAAATAACAAGCAGGATAGACAAAGAAGAATCGGTGGATGTTGTGTACTTGGATTTTCATAAGGCATTTGACAAGGTGCCACACATGAGGCTGCTTAACAAGCTATGAGCCCATGGTATGACAGGGAAGATTCTAGCATGGATAAAGCAGAGGTTGATTGGCAGGAGGTAAAGAGTGGGAATAAAGGGAGCCCTTTCTGACTGGCTGCAGTGATTAGCGGAGTTCCGAGCAAGCAGCACTGACCGCGCGACACAGGGGTTACATTGCCAGTACTCAGCAGGAGCTCAAGGAGTGCAGCTACAATCTGCACAAAGTCATCAAGGAGGCGAAACAACGATACAGGGACACGATCCAGACACAGCTCTCTACCAACACCCAGCTTATGGCAAGGTATGCATATCATCGCAGACTTCAAAGCTAAACGCAGTGGTGTTTCCAACACTGCTGCCTCTCTCCCAAACAGGCTAAATCTTTTTTACGCTTGATTTGATGTTGCCAACACTGAGCCTCTGAGGAGACCTACAGCTGATGTGACCTGCAGCTCGGTCATCTCTGAGGCCGAAGTATGCAGGCATTTCCAACGAGTGGACAGTCACAAGGCTGCGGGACTGGACGGCATCCCAGGGCAGGTACTCAGGATGGTGTGGCACAACTGGCTGGTGTGTTTGCAGACATTTTTAATCTCTCCCTCTCCCAGTGTAGAGTGCCCTCCTGCTTCAAAACATCCACCATTGTTCCAGTACCTAAAAAGACCAAGGTAACATGTCTGAACGACTGGCGTCCTGTCGCACTCACCTCAATAATAAGCAAATATTTTGAGATGCTGGTCAAGGCCCACATCTGCAGCATGCTACCACCCACACTGGACCCCCTACAATTTGCCTAACAACACAACCGATCCACGGATGATGCAATAGCCACAGCTCTACACACTGTCCTTACACACCTGGAGAAGGAGGACGTTTATGTGAGAATACTGTTCTTGGACTACAGTTCAGCATTCAACACCATAATTCCCTCCAGGCACGACAAGTAGCTCAGAGGAATTCCACCTTCACCCTGTCTTGTGTAGCTGGATCCTGGACCTCCTGTCAGATCGCTGGCAGGTGGTAAGAGTGGACTCCCTCACCTCTGCCCCTATACACAGGTGCCCCTCATGTCTGTGTACTAAGCCATCTCCTTTACTCTCTGTATTCCCATGACTGTGTCGCCACCCACAGCTCCAATCTGCTAATTAAATTTGCTGACGACAGTACACTGATTGGCCTAAATCTCAAATAATAAAGAGGCAGCCAAACAGAGGAGAAGTCATCACCCTGACACAGTGGTGTCAAGAAAACAACCTCTCCCTCAAAGTCGCAAAAACAAAGGAGCTGGCTGTGGACTACAGGAGCAATGGAGACAGGCTAACCCCTATAGACATCAATGGATCTAGGGTTGAGAGGGTGAACAGCTTTAAGTTCCTTGACATCCACATCAACGAGGACCTCACGTGGCCTGTATGTACCAGTTGTGTGGTGAAAAAGGCACGACAGCACCTCTTTCTCCTCAGACGGTTGAAGAAGTTTGGTGTGGGCCACCAATTCCTAAGAACTTTCTACAGGGACACAATTGAGAGCATCCTGACTGGCTGCATCACTGCCCGGTATGGGAATCACAGGACTCTGCAGAGAGTGGTTCAGACTTCCCAGCGTCTCTGTAGATGTGAACTTCCCACTATTCAGGACATTTACAAAGACAGGTGTCTAAAAAGGGCCCAAAGGATCATTGGGGACACAAGTCACTTCAATCACGAACTGTTCCAGCTGCTACCATCGGGCAAATGGTATCGCAGCATAAAAGCCAGGACCAACAGGCTCCAGGACAGCTTCTTCCACCAGGCCATCAGACTGATTAATTCATGCTGATACAATTGTATTTCTATGTTATATTGACTGTCCTGTTTGTCATACTATTTATTACAAATTACTATAAATTGCACATTTAGGCAGAGATGTAACGTAAAGATTTTTACTCCTCATGTACAAACCCCATTTCCAGAAAAGTTGGGATATTTTCCAAACTGCAATAAAAAAAATCTGTGATATGTTAATTCACGTGAAACTTTATTTAACTGACAAAAGTACAAAGAAAAGATTTTCAATAGTTTTACTGACCAACTTAATTGTATTTTGTAAACAAACACAAATTTAGAATTTGATGGCTGCAACACACTCAACAAAAGTTGGGACAGAGTTAAAATAAGATTGAAAAGTGCACAGAATATTCAAGTAACACCGGTTTGGAAGACTCCACATTAAGCAGGCTAATTGGTAGCAGGTGAGGTATCATGACTGGGTATAAAAGTAGCGTCCATCAAAGGCTCAGTCTTTGCAAGCAAGGATGGGTCGTGGCTCACCCCTTTGTGCCAAAATTTGTGAAAGAATTGTTAGTCGGTTCAAAAGGAACAATTCTCAACGCAAGATTGCAGAGAATTTAGGTCTTTCAACATCTACAGTACATAATATCGTGAAAAGATTCAGAGAATTCAGAGACATCTCAGTGCGTAAAGGGCAAGGTCAGAAACCACTGTTGAATGTGCATGATCTTCGAGCCCTCAGGTGGCACTGCCTAAGAAACCGTCGTGCTATTGTGACAATTATAGCCACCTGGGCTCGGGAGTACTTCGGAAAACCATTGTCACTCAACACAGTCCATCGCTGCATCCAGAAATGCAACTTGAAACTGTATTACGCAAGGAGGAAGCCATACATCAACTCTATGCAGAAACGCCAGCGAGTTCTCTGGGCCCGAGCTCATCTCAGATGGACCGAAAGACTGTGGAACCATGTGCTGTGCTCAGATGAGTCCACATTTCAGCTAGTTTTCAGAAAAAACGGGCGTCGAGTTCTCCGTGCCGAAGATGAAAACGACCATCCAGATGGTTATCAGCGAAAGGTGTAAAAGCCAGCATCTGTGATGGTATGGGGGTGCATCAGTGCCCACGGCATGGGTGAGTTGCATGTATGTGAAGGTACCATTGACTCTGAGGCGTATATTAGGATTTTAGACAGACATATGTTGCCATCAAGGCGACGTCTCTTCCCGGGACGTCCATGCTTATTTCAGCAGAACAATGCCAGACCACATTCTGCACAGGCTACAACAGCGTGGCTTTGTAGACACAAAGTGTGTGTGCTTGACTGGCCTGCTGCCAGTCCAGATCTATCTCCTATTGAAAATGTATGGCACATCATGAAGAGGAGAATCAGACAACGGAGACCACAGACTGTTGAGAAGCTGAAGTCTTATATCACGCAAAAATGGACAAAATTTCCAATTGTAACTCTACTACAATTAGTATCCTCAGTTCCAAAACGATTAAAAAGGGTTATTAAAAGGACAGGTGATGTAACACAATGGTAAACATGCCTCTGTCCCAACTTTTGTTGAGTGTGTTGCAGCCATCAAATTCTAAATTTGTGTATGTTTACAAAATACAATTAAGTTGGTCAGTAAAACTATTGAAAATCTTTTCTTTGTACTGTTGTCAGTTAAATAAAGGTTCACCTGAATTAACATATCACAGATTTTTGTTTTTATTGCATTTTGGAAAATATCCCAACTTTTCTGGAAATGGGGTTTGTATATGAAGGGTGTAAGTAATAAAGTCAATTCAATTCAATAGGGGTCTGCGTTGGGACAGATCATTTTTACGTTATATGTCAATGATTTGGAAGATGGAATTGATGGCTTTGTTGCAAAGTTTGCAGACGATATGAAGACAGGTGGAAGGGCAGGTCATTTTGAAGAAGTAGAGGCGCTACGGAAGGGCTTAGACACATTGGGAGACTGGGCAAAAATGCTAGATGGAATGTAGTGTCGGGAAGTGTGTGGTCATGCATTTTGGTAGAAGAAATAAAAGGGTTGACTAGTTTCTAAATGGAGAGAAATACAAAAATCTGAGGTGCAAAGGGACTTGGGAGTCCTTGTGCTGGATTCCCTGAAGGTTAATTTGCAGGTTGAGTCTGTGGTGCTGAAGGCAAATGCAATGTTAGCATTGATTTCAAGAGGAACAGAATATTGCAAAGTTTAAACTTTATAAAGCACAGGTCAGGCCTCACTTGGAGTATTGTGAGTGGGTTCTGGCCCCCTATCTTAGAAAGGAAGTGTGGAAACTGGAGAGGGTTCAAAGGAGGTTCACGAAAATGATTCCAGGATTGAATCGCTTGCCATATGAAGAGCGTCTGCTGGCTAGAATTCAGAAGAATGAGTGACCTCATTGAAACCTATTGAATGGTGAAAGGCCTCGATAGAGTGGATGTGGAGAGGATGTTTCCTATAGTAGGAGAGTCTAAGACCAGAGGACGGAGCCTCAGAATAGAGAGGGATCCTTTTACAATGGAGATGAGGAGGAGGGTGGTGAATCTATGGAATTCTTTGCCACAGGCAGTTGTGGAGGCCAAATCTTCATGGATATTTAAGGTAGAGGTTGACAGATTCATTACTGGTTGGGGAATGAAGGGATACGGGGAGAAGGCAGGAGATTGAGGTTGAGAGGAAAATTCGATCAGTCATGATGAAATGGGGGAGCAGACTTAATGGACCAAATAGCCTAATTCTGCTCTATCTTATGGTCTTATCCAGACTCTCATCATGATAGAGAGTCTCAGCCTGAAATATCAACTGTTTATTCCTCTCGATAGATGCTGCCTGAACTGCTGAGTTCCTCCAGTATTTTCTGTTACTCCAGATTTCTAGCATCTGCAGAATCTCTTGCGTTTGTGCCATTATATTTCTGCCTTTCAAGAATTATTGACCAAATTTTTCGTGACTTCACAGATGCCTGCAAATTGTTTGATAATTATGGTGGTTGAGAGAAGCATTATACTATGCAAAGACGCTTAGAAATTCTAAGCTCTCTTATGCACAAAAGAAAAAGAAATGCATCATGACAGGTCTGACTCACAGCTTTTGTCTAATCTCTCAAACCCTACACTAATGGAAATTTGTTCGTGGGAAGGAAACAAATGCATTTACACTAAACAACTGAACTTTTTGAAAGTGCTTCCTCAGAATTCTTTTGTGGTTATGATGGATCATTTGAACCTGAACAAAAATATAATTTCAGACTACTTGTATCACGTAGGAAATTGGAGAAACAAGAAATTAACTTTTATTTAATACAATGCATTTAATTGCATAACCGTGCTGATGCTTTGCATTAGTTCAATTAAGCTATAAATGTTTTGTTAATGATTTTCATTTGTACACAATGTCAGAGGCTTCTTGCTTAAGTGTCAAACAATAATCAGCCAGCATTGATGGATTTCAGTGCCCTGATACCGTTTCTCCATGACCACAGAGTCCTGGTGACCACCATGCTTGTCACTGACAGTGCCAAGATTTGCAGGAAGGGAGCAGCCCAAAATCTGTAAGATACACCTTAAAGTATTCAGGAAGCTAAATATTGGTTGTCCAGTGTAATTATGGTGTTTGAGAGAAGCATTGTGTGATGCACAGATGCTTAGAAATTCTGAACTTTTGTCAATTATAAAGGAAAACGTTATGATGACAGGTCTGACTCACACCATGTCCATTCTCTCACCACATGTCACAACTATACCAATGGAAGTTTGTTACTGGGAAGGAAGAGGATGCATTGACTGTTTGGAAGTGTGATTTGCTGATAACAGGCTGGACAAACTTGGGTTGCTTTCTCTGGAGTGCTGGAGGCTGAGGGAAGATCTGAGGGTTTACAAGAGTAAGAGAGGCATAGATGGAGAGTATTTGTTTCCCAGGGTTGAAACGTCTAATATCAGGGAGCATACATTGAAGGTGAGAGGGGGTAGGTTCAAGGGGGATGTGAGGGGCAAGTTTTTTTACTCAAATAGTGGTGGATACCTGGAATATGCTGCCTGGTTGGGGGGGGGGGGAAGGCAAATACATTAGAGGCTTTTAAGAGACATTTGGATAGGCACATATGAGGAAGATGGAGGGATATGGACATTGTGTAGGTAGGAGGGATTAGTGTTTGGGTGATTTTGATTTGCTTTTTAGCTAGTTCAGCACAACATCATGGGTCAAATAGCCTGTTCCTGTGTTGTACTGTTCCATGTTCTAAAATGGTCTCATGAGGTCTCAGATGTTAGAGGGTAGATTCCCAGCATCTGCAGTTTTGATTTCCAACAACTTGCCTTGAAGTAATGTCCACTTCTACAGATTATAAAATAACCATTGCAAAAAACTTCACAAGATGGTACAGCTTTTATCATTTATTCAGATCTAAAAATGATAATATTTGTATATTTATACATGGGTGCACCTACTTCAGCTTGTAATCACACACAAGGACTCGCTCTCCCGGCTATCCAGTTGGGCTGCCTGGACACTTGTACACCTGCCCACACTCATGACATGAGCTATTGTAAATACTTTCCAAAATAACTTAAGTGCACAAGAAATGCACCAAGTAGCAAACAGGAATATTCAAATTAAAATGTTTTACTTAATAGTGTAACATTCCAAAACACTTCATACTAGCACCTCCCACCCCCCCCCCCCCCAGTTTTCCGAATAAAACTATTATGCTACTTTCCAGGTGAACTGACCCCAGGGATGAACGCGAGCAAACCTGAAACAGCACAGCCAGCTATTCAACTGTAGTAGGCACCACAACCAAGGCTGACCCAACCTATAATCAGCTCTTACATTCTCAGCCGGAACTGGTGAACAGCAGGCCAACTTGTGAAATGCATGATCACAAACTGAGCAGAACAGACAAGATCATCGTGAGGCACTCTCTCAATCTCCATGCTATACCTGGAGTAATTTTTTAAATAGCTACAGTTATATCTAGTTAATGTCATAAATATAATGGGCAAATTACATTTATACATAGAACTCCTGCCAGAATATAGGAAAAATTGTTGGGAAAAATTTAAGGTTCAAGGGAATGCATCAAAAATTACAGCTCAATCCGCAAGCAGAAGATTTATCATAAATGCGAGAAACGTTCAAACATTTCCATTTCTGGAATGCTTCTTCATTGTTTAATTTGCAAAGTTTTGTGTTTTTTTAAAATCAAAAACCACCAGTTTCCCTCCCTCCCCCACTCGCCCAAAGCTGGAGAAGTTTGACCAGAGATTGTTAGTGATACATCGACGTGTCTGCCTTAGCGCAGGTCACTCTCCTCTGCCTGAATGGCCTTCTTGATCCGCAGCAACATTGTCGTCAGCCACTGGTCCAGCCGGGAGATGGAATCGTATTCCTTCACCTGCGAGGAGATTTTAGATTTTGTTTAATGCGCAGCCATCCAGACGTATGGTGAAATGAGTCGTTTGCATAAACAACCAACACAAACTAAGAATGTGTTGGGGGCAGCCCACAACTACTGCTACCTCCTTCCCATCCACGTATATACACAGTCCTCCAATTGCAAGACTCTAGCCTCTAGTAGATTTGCAGACACTGGGTCACCCAGTGAAGTCTGGGCTTCGGCCATTAGGCCTCAACTTCTGGACCCACCATGTAAATGCAATTACAAAGAGATCATGGCAGTGCCACTATTTCCATGGGAGTTTGTGGAGATTCCGCATGACATCCAAAACTTTGACAATCTTTTATAGATGCGTTGTGAAGAGTTTACTGACTGGCTGCATCATGGCCTGGAATGGAAACACCAATTGCCTTTGAACAGAAAATCCAAAAGATGTAGTGGATCTGGCCCAGTACAACACAGGGTAAAACCCTCCCCACCATTGGATGCCGCCTTCATTGAGCACATCTACTGTCATAGGAAAGCAACATCCATTATCAGAGATCCTCACCACTCAGGCCATGGTCTCTTCTCACTGCTGCTATCAGGTAGAAGGTGTCTCAGGACTCGCATCACCAGGTTTAAGAAAGTTGCTACCCCATAACCATTAGGCTCTTGAACAAAGGGGTAACTACACTCACTTTCCCATCCACTGAGATGTTTCCACAATCAATGGTCTTGCTTTAAGGATCTCCCATCCCTTAGTGAGAATTGGCTCATGGACTCCCAGCTTTTGCCTCCTGTGGATGATAAAGAGCTCTTTGACAGAAAGGAACGTGCACAAAATGCTGGAGGAACTTAGCAGATCAGGCAGCATCGAGAGAAGGGAATAACCGGTAGATGTTTCGGGCCGAGACCTTGAAGGGCCTGAAACATCCACTGCTTATTCCTTTCCATAGATGCTGCCTGACCTGCTGAGTTCCTTCAGCATTTTCGATGTGTTACTCTGGATTTCCAGCATCTACAGAATCTTGTGTTTATCTTGAGTGAAAGGTTGTTGTGGTACACTCAACCAGATTTCCAATCTCCCTCCTACATGTCAATTATTAAATTAGTTATCATCTTTTCCATATCGCAGTAGAGATGACAACATCTTCTGTGAGGTTCCCGAGGCACAGGAAATGCTGTTCCCAACAGCAGTGCTTTCATGCATTGAAGCATCGTGTGGGTGTGGAAAGCCCTGATGCTTTGTGATCAGCACAAGTGACCCATCCTCAGCAGGAACTCAGCAGGCCAGGCTGCGTCTACGGACAAGGGCAAACAGTCGATGTTTCAGACCAAGACCCTTCTTCAGGACCAGGAAGAAAGCAGGAAGGAGTCAGAATAAGAAGGTGGGGGGGTGAAAGTAGTACAAAGTAGCAGGAGATAAGTGAAACTGGGAGAGGGGAGGGTGTGAAGTATCAAGCTGGGAAGTTGATTGGTGAAAGAGATAAAGGCTGGAGAAGGGGGAGGAGCACCAAAGAGAGGTGATGGGCAGGTAAGAAGAGAAGGTGTGAGAAAGGAACAAGATTGGGGAATGATGAAGGAGAGGTGGGGGGAGGGCAATTACTCAACGTTTGAGAAATTGATGTTCATGCCATCAGGTTAGAAGCTACCCAGATGGAATATAAGGTGTTGCTCCTCCAACCTGAGTGTGGCCTCATCGCAGTAGTAGAGGAACTATGGACTGACATGTTGGAATGGGAATGGGAAGTAGAATTGAAATGGGTGGCCACTGGGAAATCCTGCTTCTTGTGATGGATGGAGCAAATATGCTCGGTGATGCAGTCTCCCAAATACTCTGGGTCTCACCGATATACAGGAGGCCACACCAGGAGCACCGATACAGTAGATAACCCCAAAAGACTTGCTGGTGAAGTGTTGCCTCACCTGGAAGGTCTCTTTGGGGCCCTGCATGGTAGCAAGGGAGGCGGTGTAGGGGCAGGTGTGGCATTTGTTCCACTTACAAGGATAAGTACCAGCAGGGAGATCAGTGGGGAGGAACAAGCGGACAAGGGAGTCATGTAGGGAGCAATCCCTGCTGAAAGCAAAAAGTGGATATTTCCAGTATCTGCAGATTTTCTTGTATTAGTGATCCATTCTCAATACATTTAAAGGAATCTCTACCCACCACCTTAACCAATAGGTTATTCCCATTTCAGGCACAGCTGTCTAAACAATCAAAGGATGGATTCCTCGGAACGTTCTGTAGTGATAACAATTTCAGGTCAGGTGAAGGGTACCCAACACAAACACTAACAATTTCTTTCATCTCAGAGGCCATACAACCTCAGTGGGAGAAGAGAAGCTGTAGGTATCACAGGTTGGTCATAAAGTGCTTTTGGCTCATTGGCCTTCATAAAACAGTGTATTGAGTACAGGAGATGGGATGTTATGTTGAAGTTGCACAATATGTTAGTGAGGCCAAATTTGGAGTATCGTGTGCAGATCTGCTCACCTACCTCCAGGAAGGATATCAATAAGATTTAACAAGTACAGAGAAAATTTACACGGATGTTGTTGAGACCTGGGGACCTGAGTTATAGGAAAAGGTTGACTAGGTAAGACTTTATTACCTAGAGCACGGGTTCCCAACGTTTTATGCCATGGACCGCCTACTGTTAGGTACCCCTGCCCTAGAGTGTAAGAAAATGAGGAGAGATCTGATAGAATTTTATACAAATTTATGAGGGGTATAGATAAGGTAAATGCAAGAAGGCTTTTTCCACTGAGGATCGGCGAGACTAGAGCTAGAAGTCATAGGATGAGGTGAAAGGTGAAATATTTAAGAGGAACTTCTTCACGCAGAGGGTGGTGTGAATGTGGAATGAGCTACCAGCAGAAGTGGTGGATGCTTTTTGATAGAAATGTTTAGAGAAGTTTGGATAAGTACCTGGGTGGGAGGGGTATGGAGAGGAATGGTCCAGGTGCAGGTAGATGGAACTAGGCAGAAAAACAGTTTTTTATGGACTAGGTGGGCGAAGGGCTCTGTTTGCAGGCAGTGGTGTTTTATGACTGTGACCTGTTGAGTATCTCTCGTACTTGTTGCATTTCTCATGTTTTCAGTATTTGTTCAAGTCACTTAGTAGGATGGAAATACTACCTCTGGCTGCTTGCAACTGCAAAAACTTACTGCATCGGTGTAGCCGTCAACATTCTGGTCTTCAAAAGCATCCAGGAGTTTCTTGACTAGTTTATACTCTCTGGAATCTGAGAAGGCTGGGAACATCTCCTCATACTTGGTTACTGCCAGCTGCAGAATGAAAAGCATTTCTGGATGAAATTTACTTTAATCTACTCTAAGATCAGTCTAACCCCTCCCTCCGTTTTGCTATCATTCGTGTGTTTATCAAAGTACCTTGGTTCCATCTGCCACATGTGGACCTTCCTGCTGGCAAAAATTTTAATTCCTATTCCCATTTTGACATGTCAGTCCATGGCTTCCTCTTGTGCCAAGATGAGGCCACCTTAATACCTTATATTCTGTCTGGGTAGCCTGCGGTCTGATAGCATGAATATCGATTTCTCCTACAAGTTTAAAAAAAATCATTCCCCCCCCTTTACCTCTTCTCACCTGCCTATTACTTCCCATTGGGTCCTCTCCTCCTTCCCTTTCTCCTATGGTATACTCTTCTCTCCTATCAGATTCCTTCTTCTCCAGCCCTTGACCTTTCCCACCCACCTGGCTTCACCTATCACCTTCCAGCTAGCTCCCTTACCCTCCCCCCACCTTTTTATTCTGACTTCTTCCTGGTCTCAGCCTGAAACGTTGAATGTTTATTCATTTCCACAGATGCCGCCAGACCTGCTGAGTTCTTCCAGCATTTTGTGTGTTGCTAAGAATTTCTTAAATGTCCCCAATATAGCTGCCATCACCCCCAGCAGGGCATTCCAAACACCCACCACTGTGTTTAAACAAAAAACTACATCTGACTTTCCCCTATAATTTCCTCCAAACGGCTTTAAGTTATACCTCCTTTCATTAGCCCTTTCCACCCTGGGGAAAAAAGGTCCCTGGTTGTCTACTGAAATTCTGCCTCTTATGATCTTCTACATCTCTATCAAATCACCTCTCATCCTCCTTTGCTCCAAAGAGAAAATCCCTAGCTTGCTCAACCTATTCTCCTATCTCTATTCTCTAGTCTAGGCAGCATCCTCGTAAATCTCCTCTGCACCCTCTCTAAAGATTCCACATCCTTCCTATTGTTAGGACATATTCTGGACTTCGGAGTACAAAGCAAAATATTAACTTCACAACCCATCTTTAGACCTGAAAGTGGATTGTAGATTAAACTTCAAATACAACTCTGGACAACAAGTTGCTGGAGCTGTGGTAGGACATACTTGAAAAACCAAACAACGATGATTAACATTCATTTTAGGTGTCTGGAGCGTGAGTGCTAAGTAGGTGTGAAAATTTTATGTAATTCAAAGGAAGCATTGTAGATACATTGTAAATATATAGGACCATAAGACATAGGAGCAGAATTAGGACATTTGGCCCATCGAGTCTGCTCCGCCATTCAATCATGGCTGAATCTTTTTTCCCCTCCTCAGCCCCACCTCTCCAGCCTTTTCCCTATAAACATTGATGCCATGTCCAATCAAGAACCTCTCTGTCTTAAATACACCCAACGATCTGGCTTCCACAGCTGCCTGTGGCAACAAATTCCACAAATTCACCATCTTCTGGCTAAAGAGATATATCTGCATCTCTGCTTTAAATGGACATCCGTCTATCTGAGGCTGCGCGCTCTTGTCCTAGACTCCCCCACCATGGGAAACATCCTTTCCACATCTACTCCGTCTAGGCCTTTCAACATTTGAAAGGTTTCAATGAGATCCACGCCCTCATTCTTCTAAATTCCAGTGAGTACAGACCCAGAGCCATCAAACATTCCTCATATGATAAACCTTTAATTCCTGGAATTATCTTTGTGAGCCTCCTATGGACCCTCTCCAACGCCAGCATATCTTCTCTTAGACAAGGAGCCCAAAACTGTTCACAATACTCAAGGTGAGGCCTCACCAATGCCTTATAAAGCCTCAGCATCACATCCCTGCTCTTGTATTTTAGACCTCTTGAAATGAATACTAACATTGCCTTTCCTTCCTCACCACTGACTCTACCTGCAAGTTAACCTTTAAGGTGTTATCAGATTTTTGGATTTTCTCTCCATTCAAAAAATAGTCCACACATTTATTACTACTACCAAAGAGCATGACCATGCATTTTCCAACATTGTATTTCATTTGCCACTTTCGTCCCCATTCTCCTATTCTGTCTAAAGGCTGACTTATACTTGTGCGTCAAGCTTGTGCCATAGCCTGCGCAAGCGGCCTACGCCATTGTGAGCATTTATACTTGTGCATTGGTGTGTCTGCGTCTCTCTGCAATTCGTGCACGTCACGCATGTGCACACACCTGCCCATGCAAGGCTTCATGGTCATGTTAGTCTTTCTCGGGGTAAACAAGTTTAAAACGAGCGTCTTTTCTCGTAAAAGCGAAATGTGTCCTCCATAATTTCGGAGGTCTGTAAAGCTTTATGGAAAGCATTGCAGCCAGAGTTCCCTCCCTGCCCTTCAGTTGCCCAATGGGAAGCTATTGCAGGTAGGAGGAAATGCGATGCTACCAGGCGGACCAATCACAGTTGTTGCGATCTGCCTTGCCGTGACGCGTAGTCACATTTTGGGAGAGGTGCGCGTCAGGCTACGGCGTAGGGATCCGCGTAGGCACTGCGTAGGGTTCACGGCTACACCGTACCTATGGCATCAATTTGACACAGAAGTATAAATCAGCCTTTAGTCCCTCTGCAGCCTTCCTGTTTCCTCAGCAGTACCTGCCTCCTCCACCAACCTTTGTATCATCTGCAAACTTGCCAGCAAGGCCATCTATTCTATCTAAATCACTAATATACAGTATTTTAAAAAAAACAGTCCCAACACTGACCCCTGTGGAACCCCACTACTCACTGGCAGCCAACCAGAAGAGATCCTTTTATCCCCACTCGCTGCCTCCTACCAATCAGCCAGTGCTCTAACAATGTCAGTAACTTTCCTGTAATACCATGGGCTCTTAACTTGGTAAGCAGCCTCATGTGTGGCACCTTGTCAAAGGCCTTCTGAAAGTCCAAATATACAACAACGACTGCATCCCCTTTATTTATCCTACTTGTAATCTCCTCAAAGATTTCCAACAGGTTCATCAGGCAAGATTTTTCCTTGAGGAAACCATGCTGACTTTGACCTATCTTATCCTGCGTCACCAAGTCCTCCATAGCCTCATACTTGACAATTAACTCCAACATCTTCTCAACCACTGAGGTCAGGCTAACGAGTCTACAATTTCCTTTCTGCTGCCTTGCTACTTTCTTAAAGAGTGGAGTGACATTTGCAATAATGCCAGAGTCCAATGATTTTTGAAAGAACATTACTCAGGCCTCCACAATCTCTACCACTACCTCTTTCAGAACCCTAGGATGCAGTTCATCTGGTCCGGGTGGCTTATGCATCCTGAGGTCTTTCAGCGTTTTGAGCACCTTCTCCCTTGTAATAGTAACTACACCCACTTCTCTTCCTTCACACACTACAACATCTGACATACTGCTAATGTCTTCCACAGTGAAATACTCATTTAATTCCTCTGCCATCTCCTCATCCCCCATTATTATTTGTCCAGCCTCATTTTCAAGCAGTCCTATATCCACTTTCATCTCTTATTTATTTTACATACTTAAAAATGCTTTTACTGTCCACTTTGATGTTGTTTGCTAGCTTGCTTTCATATTGCATCTTTTCCCTCCTAATGATTCTTCTGGTTGCTCTCTGTAGGTTTTTACAAAACTTCCCAATCCTCTACCATCCCGCTGATTTTTGCTTTGTTCTATGCCCTCTCTTTACCTTTTACGCTAGCTTTGACTTCCCTTGTCAGCCACGGTTGTACTATTTTGCCATTTGAGTATTTTGTTTTTTGTAATACATCTGTTCTGCACCTCCCTCATTTTTCCCAGAAACTCAAGCCATTGTTGCTCTGCTGTCATCCCTGCCAGCATTTCCTTCTAATTTACTTTGGCCAGCTCCTCTCTCATACTATTGTAATTTCCTTTACTCCACTGAAATACTGCTACATCAGACTTTACTTTCTCCCTCTCAAATTTCAAGTTGAACTCAATCATTTTGTGATCACTGTCTCCCAAGGGCTCTTTTACCTTAAGCTCTCCAATCACCTCCAGTTCATTACATAACGCCCAATCCAGTATAGCTGATCCTCTAGTGGGCTCAACGACAAACTGCTCTAAAACGCCATCTCGTAGGCATTCAACAAACTCACTCTCTTATATAGTTACCAACCTGATTTTCACAATCGACCTGTATGTTGAAATCTCCCATGACTATCATAAATTTGCCTTTTTGACACGCCTTTTCTATTTCCATTGTAATCAGTGGTCCACACCGCAGCTTTTGTTGGGAGGCCTGTATGTAACTGCCATCAGGATCCTTTTACCCTGCAGTTTCTTAGCTCAACCCACAAGGCTTCAACATCTTCTGATCCTATGTCTTATCTTTCTACTGATGTAATGCCATTCTTTACCAGCAGAGCCACACCACCCCCTGACTACCTTCCTATCCCTCCGATACAAACTACAACCATCCTTCAGCCATGATTCAGTGATGGCCACAACATGAGACCTGTCAATATGTAATAGTACAAGAAGATTACCCACCTTATTTCTTATACTCCATGCATTGAGCTATTACACTTTGCGTACTTTATTTGATTCTGCATCTGAAATGCACCGATACTTACCATGCTGGCTGCAATCATGTCCTATCATCTGCCTGCCCTTCCTGACAGTCTGACTGCACACTATCTTTGTTTTTTTACCAGCTGCCCTATCCTGAATCCCTTCACTCTGGTCCCCATCCCCCTGCCAAGTTGTTTAAACTCTCTCCAACAGCTCTAACAAACCTGCCCGTGAGAATATTGGCCCTCCTTGGGTTCAGGTGCAACCCATCACTTTTGAACAAGTCATACGTCCACCAGAATAGATCCCAATGATCCAAGTTCTGGAGCCCTGCCCCCTGCCGCCTGCCCCAGCTTCTCAGCCAAACATTATTCTGGCAAATCATCCTGTTTCTACCCTCACTGGTGCGTGGCTCAGGCAGCAATCCAGAAGTTTCTACCCTAAAGGTTAAAATATAGAATTGGTCAATGAATTGTTCATTGTTCATTCAAATATAGAATTGTTCTTTGATCTGTAGCATATAAAATGTCATGTAATGTTGGGTCAACAGGCCTCTTCCTCCAAAACGGTCTCAATATGATGCCTGCTGCTTGTTTTGGTTGAATAAATCACTTCTGTATCCACTAGCTTCAGTCTTTTTCTGATGACTTTGTTCACATCACAACAGTATAATGAGGGGACCTGAACTGACCACAATACTCCAAATGCGGTCTTACCCAGATTTTATGGAGCTGCAACATTATTCCGCGGCACTATACTCAATCACCCGACTAATGAAGGGCAATAGAGCATACACTTTCTTTAGGATGCCCATAAATTTGCATTAATTGCAAACTTTCCTCATTTAACTACAGTGGCTTGAATTATTCACCAACAAATCCTGGCCTTGCCAGAAAGACCTACATCCTATAATTAGCATCTCTAGTCAAATCTCACCTAAATTCCAGAGGTGCAGCATGTTGTGCATTTGTCACCATTAAAATCAACACAGAATACTGCCATCAAATCAGTTCCAACTCTCTCAGGTAGAAGTTAATCCTAGAATCATAAAGCACCGAGTCCACACCAACTACCAAACACCCATCTACACCAATCTCCAGTGTACTCTCAAACATAGAACATACAACAGAACAGCACAGGGACAGGTCCTCCAGCCCACAATGCTGCACCGAATCAGCTGAAAAGTAAATCAAAAGCACCCACACACTAATCCCTCCTCCCTACACTATGTCTATATCCCTCCATCTTCCTCACATCCATGTGACTATCTCAACATTTCTTAACAGCCTCTAATGTATTTGCCTCTATCACCGGACCAGGCAGCACATTCCAGGCATCCACCACTCACTGAGTAAAAAACTTACTCCTCACATCCCTGGAACTTACCCCCTCTCACCTTCAATGCATGCCCTCAGGTGTTAGATATTTCAACCCTGGGAAGCAGATACTCCCTATCCACTCTATCTATGCCCCTCATAACCCTGTAAACTTCAATCAGATGTCCCCTCTGTCTTCACCGCTCCAAAGAAGACAACACAAGTTTGTCCAGCCTCTCGTGATTGCACATGCCCTCTAAACCAGGAAGCATCCTGGTAAACCTCTTCTGCACATTCTCCAAAGCCTCAACATCTTTCCTACATTGGGGCGACCAGAACTACATGCGATACTCCAGATGCGGCCTAACCAGAGTTTTACAAAGTTGCGATACGATGGGGGAGACAGTGATGTCGAAGTGTTGGGATGGACAGTAGTTTTTGATGGACTCTAGATCATGGTCTCTGTGGGCTTTGCTATTGCTTGCATGGTGGGTGGTGGTGGGGGGAGGGTTGCTGCTTTTGCTGCTGCCTGTGCGTGGGTGGGGGAAGGGGGGTTTTGGAGTTCTAACATTTTCAGTCATTCATCCTTTGGTTTTTTTCCCTTCTATCTGTTTGGTAGATGTCTACAAAGAGTTTCAGGTTGTATACATTCTCCTGATACCAAATTGAACCATTGAACATAACCTCCTGACTTTTGAACTCAATGCCCCAACTAAGAAAAGCAAGCATTCCATAAGCCTTCTTAACTACCGTATCAACCTGTGTAGCCACTTGTATGAAGCCATGAACTTGAACCCCAAGATCTCTCTGCTTATCAACCTCCATTAATTCTGCCACTTACATAAATATCCTGGCAATTTACAGAGGCTAATTAATGCCTTATAGGTGTGGGAGGAAACGGGATCACACAGATGAAACCCAACACAATCACAGAAAACCTGCAAACTCCACAGTCAGCACCAGAGGACGGAAATTCTATTTGTCACATGTACGTTGAAACAGGGAAACACGCAAGTTGCATCAATAACCAACAGTCCCAGGATTGTGCTGGGGGCAGACCGCAAGAGTTTGGCACCGACACAGCAGGGCCACAAGTTATTAACTTTAATCCGCATACCTTTGAAATGTGGGAGGAAACCAAAGTACCTGGAGGAAACCCATGTGGTCACCGGGAGAACGATTCAGGAACATTTTCTTCTCGAAGTCCAACTCCGATTTGACATACTCTGACTCGCTTGATGTACCGTTCCCTGTCTCAGCAAGAATCACCAGCCGTGACCTAGCCTAGGACAAAACTCTCTCTCCTTGCACCTTTTATACTTTTCAAAAGCACTAACACTGGTATTTGGTACCTACGCCGGCACAATGACCTTGCCTTCTGGTGAAAACCGGATTCTGATTCCATTCTGGACAGCAGCGGGAACTGAGCCCGGACTGCACCCACTGCACCACCATGTTGTCTCAAGAGTGAACCCGAGGGCTGCAGGCAGCAGAAGCTGAGAGACAGCAGATCTATTAACTGTACCACCGCACTGTTCACGAGCAAGCAGACGGGACTTTTCCAGGATTCACGTACCTTGGCATTTAGCATGTCGACACAGAAATGGCAGAGCGCTGCTTTGAAGAAGTATTCTTTTGCACTGTACTTGAGTAGTGGGCTGTCCATGGCATTCGTGCCTACCTGTGGTGAACAGAAGCAAAAAGTCACAAAAGGAATTAAGCCCTAAGTTGATGTGAATTATAAACAAAAACAACAAGCATTAAAGGAAGTGCAGCTGACAGGCTCTTGATTAGTCAGGCGTCAAAGGTTATGGGAAAAAGGCAGGAGAATGGAGTTTATTAAACAACCGTAATATAATGGCAGACCTCCAAAGAGGACCACAACCTGATCCTAGGGTTTGGAGGTTTGCGTGTCTCAATAACCTAGAGTGCTATGTTGGCTGGAATCAAGGCTTCATGCTTTGGTTCTTGGTAGAGTCACCCATTGCCAAATTGGTCAAAAGTAGCTGTCAGACTGAGTGATCTCCAGGCTAAAAACCCTGACTGGTCAAACAAAACTGTTATGGAAAGAGCAATGAAGAATCCTTCTACATCTGTGTGCAATCCGGGACTTTCATGACCTACAGAACAGAAAACCGAGAGGAAGCCACAGACACCGGAAAGGAAGCCCTGAACACTGCCGGGGATGGAGGATCTTGATTGCTGCTCTAAATGCCCACAGCAGAATGAGCAGTAAGAATGGCAGAGTGGACCCCAGGGGCTGAATGAGCTAATTATGCTTTTATGTCCTATGATCTACATATGGCAATTTCATACCTTTCAGAGAAGCTTAGATAAGTACGTGGATAAGACAGCTATGGTCCAGGTAAGGGTTTTTGGGACGAGGCAGAATAACAGTTTGCCACCTGTTTCTGTGCCGTAGTGTTCAAGCAAAGCAATCGCTTCAAAGATAACATCAAAATGAGCCTGAAGAAATTCCACATCACATCTTAAGAACTGGGAAGACATTGCACTCAATAGATACCCATGGAGGAAATCTGTTAGAGGCAACCTCCGCAGTGCCGAAGAGAACAAAAGGTAGCTGCAAAAGGAAAGACTAAGCAACCATACAGCTCAACCACTAACCACAGCAACCATCCAGTGCAGTGTGGAGAACAGTACGTGGATGGCGGATTGCCTCTACAGCCTGATGTGGACCCACCAATAGACTACCTCTTAGTAGAACATCACACTCCACTTGAGTGATTGCCCAAGTAATACTACTGCTAGTGCTCTGTAACTCCATCGATAAAGACATCGCAAAAAGTTGGGAGAAAGTCAAAAGATATTTAAGATACATTACAGAGTACAGACAACCCAGAGACATCGACTTTAAGCCAATTTTACTACCAAAGGAGAGGAAAGGGTAGGAAAAATTAAATACTCATCACTTCATCATATAATGACATATGTACTTTGATCATAAAATTTACTTTGAATTTTGAACATTCTACTCTTACCAGACACCACCTGAACACACAATCTTTGTTTTTAAGAATAAGTATTTACTCCAGGTTCACCTCAGCCAAGCATGTACAATTTACACTCATGGCCGCGTTACGAAGTATTGTACCTCTTGTACCTAATAAAGTGACCACAGAGTGTACGAGGGGTGATTGATAAGTTCGTGGCCTAAGGTAGAAGACGCCGATTTTAGAAAACCTAGCACATTAATTTTTCCTACATTTGCACATTTACTCCAGTGGTTGTGGAGCATACGGATCCCTTCTTTGTAAAAGTCGGCGTCTTGGACCTCCAGTAGTGGCCCACAGCAGGGGTGATTGATAAGTTCGTGGCCTACGGTAGAAGGAGATGAGTTATTAACTTTAAACTTTCTGCATTTTCACTCAAAGAGTTGCCACGTGCATGTAATATGAGCTGTATAACTCATCTCCTTCTACCTTAGGCCACGAACTTATCCATCACCCCTGCTGTGGACCACTTCTACAAGGAAGGGATCCATATGCTCCATGACTGCTGGACTAAGTGTGTACATGTGGGAGGGGACTATGTTGAAAAATAAATACACTAGGTTTTCTAAAATTGACTCTTTCTGCCTTACGCCATGAACCTATCAATCACCCCTGGTATGTTTGTCTCTTCTGCTGCAGTAGCCTATCCATTTCAAGGTTCGACATGCTATGTGCTACGTGTTACATGCTGTGTGTTTGGAGATGCTCCTCTGAACAGCCCTGTTGCAACGCATGGTTATTTGAGTTACTGTCGCCTTTGATGGGTTGCACTTGAATCCAAAGGAGACCTATATTCTTGTGGGTAGATTTACTAGAGCCGTTGGGAGTGGTTTAAATTAATATGGCAGGGGGATGGGAAACGATATGATAGAGCTGAAGATGACCCAGCAGGTTTACAAGTAGATGATGGATCTACCATGAATGTAAGGAAGGACGAGCTAATGATTCGGTACAAGTGCAGACACAGCGAAGAGTCAAATTGTACCACAGAGGGCGAAGAATCCAGGAGTGAAGGTGCTGTATTTAAACGTAGCATTTACACGTAGCATTGGGAATAAGGTGGACAAACTTGTGGTGTAGATTGGTCAGTATGACACTGTAAGCTTCGCTGAGTTGTGGCCGACACAATGCCACAGTTGGGAGCTTAACGTTAAAGGACATACTTTGTATCGAAGGACAGACAGGAGGGCAGAGGCAGTGGTGTGGCTCTGTTGGTAAGAGATGGAATTACATCTTTAGAAAGAGGTGACATAGGGTCAAAAAATGTCGAATCTTTGTGGATGGAGTTAAGAAACTGCAAAGGTGAAAAAAACATAAATGGGAATCATATATAAGCTTCCAAATAGTAACTAAGATGTGGGACTGAGATTGCAAATGGAGCTGGAAAAGGCACAATTGTAATGGGGTAATTCAATATGCAAGGAGATTGGGGAAATCAGGTTGGTGTCAGATCGCAAGAGAGGGAATTTGTTGAATGGTTACGAGATGGCTTTTTAGAGCAGCCTGTGACTTGAGCCTACTCAGGGAAAAGCTATCTTAGACTGGGTGTTATGAAGTAACCCAGATCTTATTAGTTAGCTTGATGTAAAGGAACTCTTAGGAGGCAGTGATCATAATGATTGAATTCGTATTGCAGTTTGAGAGGAAGAAGCACAAGTCAGATGTATCAGTACCACAATGGAATAAAGGGAATTACAGAGGCATGAGAGAGGAGCTTGCCCAGGTGGATTGGAGGAGGATACTGGTGGGGATGACGGCAGGGCAGAGATGGCTGAAGTTTCTGGGAATAGTTCACCAGGCGCAGGTTAGATATGTCCCATAGACGTAGTAGTTCTCAAATGGTAGGGGTAGGCAACCGTGGCTGACAAGGGAAGTTAAGGACTGCATAAAAGCCAAGGAAAGGCATACAAGGTAGCAAAAGTGAGTGGGAAGTTGAATGGTTGGGAAGCTTTTAAAATTCAACAAAAGGGATCTAAAAAAAAGCTAAAAGAAGGGAAAGATGAAATGTGAGGGCAAATTAGACCATAATATAAAGCAGCATACTAGAAGTTTTTTTTTCAGTTATATAAAGAGTAAAAGGGAGGCTAGAGTTGATACTGGACCATTGGAAAATTATGCTGGCGAGGTAGTAATGGGGGACAAAGAAATGGCAGATGAACTTAATGAGTACTTTGCATCAGTCTTCACTGTGGAAGACACTAGCAGTGTGCCAGAGGTCCAAGAGTGTCAGGGGGCAGGACTGAGTGCCATCACTATTACAAAAGAAAAAGTGTAGGCAAGCTGTATGGTCTTAAGCTGGATAAGTCACCTGGACAAGATGGACTACATCCCAGAGTCTCGAGAAAGGTTGCTAAAGAGATAATGGATGCATTGGTTATGATCTTTTAAGAATCACTTGATTCTGGCATGGTCCTGAAGGACTGGAAGATTGCAAATGTCACTCCACACTTTAAGAAGTGAGGAAGGCAAAAGAAAGGAAATTATGGGCCAGTTAGCCTAACCTCTGTGGTTGGGAAAGTGTTGGAGTCTTTTATTGAGGAGGTGGTTTCGGGGTACTTGGAGACTAAAATTAAGTCAAAGTCAGCATGGTTTCTGTAAAGGGAAATCTTGCCTGTCAAATCCGTTAAGAGTTCTTCAAGGAAGTAACAAGCAGGGTGGATAAAGGAGAGGCAATGGATGTCATTTACATGGATTTCCAGAAGCCATTCAATAAAGTGCTACACATCAGGCTGCTTAACAAGATAAAATCCTATGGGATTCCAGGAAAGATGCTGGCGTGGATAGAGGAATAGATGACAGGCAGGAGGCAGCCAGTGGGAATAAAGAGGGCCTTTTCTGGTTTGCTGCTGGTGACTAGTGGTATTCCTCAGGGGTCAGTTTTGGGACCACTACTTTTCACATTGTTTGTCAATGATTTGGATAAAGAAATTGATGGCTTTGTGGCAAATTTTGCAGATGATACAAAGACAGGTGGAGGGGTAGGTGGTGCTGAGGAAGCAATGTGACTGCAGCAGGACTTAGACAAATTCGAAGTATGGGTAAAAAATGTGACAGTGGAACAAGGTGTTGGGAAGTGAAATGTATGATAATGCATTTTGCTAAAAGGAACTATAGTGCCGACTATTATCTAAATGGGGAGAAGGTTCAAACATCAGAGGTGCAGAGGGACTTGGTCTTCATGCAAGACTCCCAGAAGGTTAATTTACAGGTCGATCCTGTGGTAAAGGTGACATGTGCAATGTTGCCATTTATTTCAAGGGGAATAGAAATAGAAGCAAGGAGATAATGCAGTGGCTTTATAAGACACTAGTCAGGCCACACGGAGTATTGTCAACAGTTTTGGGCCCCATATCTCAGAAAGGATGTGTTGTCATTGAAGAGAATTTAGAGGAGGTTCATGAGGATGATTCTGGGAATGAAGGGGTTAACATAAGAGAAGTGTTTGGCAGAAACAGAAGTAAGGAGGAATTTTTTTTTTTAGCCCAAGAGTGGCGAATCTGTGGAATGCTCTGCCACAGACTGCGGTGGAGGCCAATTCCATGGGTATATTTAAGGCAGGAGTTGATAGTTTCTTGATCAGTCAGGGCATCAAAGGATAAGGCGAGAAGGCAGGTGTATGGGGTTGAGTGGGGTCTAGGATCAGCCATGATGGCATGGTGGCGCAGACTCGATGGGCTGAATGCTTTAATTCTGGTCTTATCTCTTATGGTCTTCCTGTCTGTGTGAACCAGTCTGGCCATTCTTCTCTGACCGCTCTCATTAACAAGGCATTTTCACCCACAGAACTGCTGCCTACTGGATTTTTTTCCCTCGCAACTCTAGAGACTGTTGTGCATGGAAATTCCAGGAGATCAACAGCAGTCCAACAATCATTCCACAATCAAGTCACTTCAATTACTTTCTCCCCCCAGTCTGATATCTAGTCTGAACAACTGAACCTCTTGACCTTGTTTGCATGTTTTTATGCATTGAGTTGCTACCACATGATTGGCTGATTAGATAGTTGCTGATTAATGAGCAGGTATTCCTAATAAAGTGATCACTGAATGCATGAAAGGTACTAAGGATTAGCTAGTCAGCTATGCAACTAAAAACAACAGAAAACTGGAAACGGTGTGGGGGAGGGGCAGAATACAAGGACACCAATGAAAGATTAACAATTACTTTGAGGAAACCAACACAAACAAGGCACAGCAAGATCGGACCAATGTTACTGGACTGGTAAAACAGGCTGGACTAATGACAGTTAATTAAATCTGCAATGAATAGCTAACATTAGCCATGGTGATTGAAACTACTAGTCTTAAGAATCCAGCTCACTGATGTAATTTAGAAAAGGAGATGGGGCCTTGTCCACTATGACCTCTCTGAAGCACCATGATAGGATCAAATCTTACACTCAGTGGCCACTTTATTAGGTACTCTTGCTCATCCATGCAAATATCCAATCAGCCAATCATGTAGCAGCAACTCAATGCATAAAAGCATGCAGACATGTCAAAAGGTTCAGTTAATTGTCAGACCAAACATCAGAATGGGGAAGAAATGTGATCTAAGTGACTTTGACTGTGAAATGGGGCAGTTTGAGTATTTCAAAAACTGCGACAGCATCCTGGGAATTTCACGCACACTCTGTAGAATTTACAGAGAATGGTGCGAAAACAAAAACAAAAATCCAGTGAGCTGCAGTTCTGTGGGTGAAAGTGCCTTGCTAATGAGAAAGGTCAGTGGAGAATGGCTGGATTGGTTCAAACAGACAGGAAGACAACAGTAACTGATGTTATAACTGTGGTATGCTGAAGAACATCTCTGAACGCACATGTCAAACCTTGCAGTGGATGGGCTACAGCATAAACATTCGCTCAGAGGCCACTCTGTTGGGTACAGGAGGTAACCAGTGAAGTAGCCACTGAGTGTAGAAGCAATTGGTAATGGCTAAGTGAATGAATACCAGAAATTAACTCTGAAATTTGGAAAGCAAAAGGGAAGGTAGGTCAATGACAAACCTGGAACTTCAGGGCATTTGATTCCCTTTCCTCCACCCAGCCACCCACCCAACTATTGACCTTGTTTAAACCCTTCATTAGTTTCTACTTCAGAAGATGGTAACCATGTTTGGGAAGCTGGCAAGAAGCTACGCAGCAAGCATTCATATCCCACCCCCCCATTCCCTACTCTGACCTTCCACTTCTTTTCACTTGCTTATTACTTCCCTCAGGTGCCCTCTTCCTTCCCTTTCTCCTACTGTTCACTCTCCTCTCCCATCAGGTTCTTTCTTCTCCAGCCCTTGACCTTTTCCACCCACCTGGTTTCTGCTTTGGTTGAAGGCATTGCTTCGTTTCAGTAGCTGGTGACTATCTCAGTCTCTGCCATAGCTCCAGGCCTTTCTCGCTTCTGCCTGTCATGGACCTCTCCAAAACCCCTCTTCCTCCCCCTTCTCCTATTATCCACTCTCCTCTCCAGCCCTCTACCTTTCTCATCCATCCGACTTCACCTATCAACTTCCAGCTAGCTGCTTTCCCCTCCCCCCCCCGTCTTTTTATTCTGGTAGCTTCCCCCTTCCTTCTCAGTCCTGATGAAGGGTCTCGTCCCAAAACATCAACTCTCTACTCTTTTCCGTGATGCTGCCTGATCCGCTTTTTGAGTTCCTCCAGCATTCAGTGTGTGTTGCTTCAGTTTGTTTATTGTTGTTATTCACAGGGGAACTGCAGCACGGGTCAGAGGAGTAGTCAGGAGTAGGAATACAAGTAATTATTCACCCACCATTTTTTATTTTCAGATACAGCATAATAACAGGCCCTTCCAGTTCAACGAGCCTGCTCTGCCCAATTACACGCATGAGACCTTTGGAATGTGGGAGGATGTTTCCTGTGTAACACCAGAGGGCACAGCCTCAGAATAGAGGACCACCCCTTCTGAACAGATACGAGAAGGAATTTCTCAGCCAGAGAGTGATGAATCCGTGGAATTCGTTGCCACAGGTGGCTGTGGAGGACAAGTCATTGAGTATACTTAAGGCAAAGGTTGATAGATTCTGGATTAGTCAGGAAATGAAGGGATATGGGGAGAAGGCAGGCTATTGAGGCTGAGAGGGAAAATGGATCACCCATTATGAAATGGTTGAGCAGACTTAATGGACCAAATGGCCTAAAATATTCCTAGATCTTATGGTATTATATTCACCAGATCACTGTAGCAGCCATCTGAAAATTGCTTGGTGCAGCTTCCAACGTGAAACAGAGGGAGAGACAAAGAGTAATCAGATGAACTGTAACTATACAGTCATACACAGCTCATACTGTATGTACTATGTTTCGCAGCTTGGCCCCAGAGGAACGATGCTTTGTTTACCTGCACACAGGAATGACAGGAAAGTTGAAAGCAAACACTCACCTGCTCATATATCTCGATGGCTTTGGGATACTGCTCCAGCTGCGCGGCATATGTGGCGACTTTCAGCAAACACTTATTCGCAGAGCTGCGGAGCAAAACACAATCTGTAGGATTATATATATACACAATACACAAAACACAATCTGTAGGATTAATATATTCTCGAGCATTCCACACGATTTCTGCACCTAAACAAGAATAGTATCAGCTGATCTGCAGACCGCTGGAAAGAATCAATGAATAGAAACACTTAGTGTGATGTCATGGTGTTTGCCGAGCTTGGCGAATAGCTTGCAGACATTTCATCACCAGTTGAGGAGACATCCTCAGTGCGCAGTTGCTGGTGTTTCTCTCTGGGAGTGCTCGTGTTTATATAGCAACCACCCCCCCAACACGTAATGCATGGGAGTCTGTATAAACACAAACACTCCCAGAGAGAAAGGCCAACGACTACACACTGAGGGTGAAACCTCGGCTGCTGATGAAACGTCTGCAAGCTCAGCGAACACTAACATCTAATGCCTCAACTCGAGCTACCAACATTCACCACCATTTCTGTTCTTCAGCAAGAATGGCTAATATAAGGGCCATAACTTTCGAAAGCATAGGGGGATGCCAGAGGTATCTTTTTTGTATAGACATAGAGAGTGGTGGGTACGTGGAAATGCCTCGCCAGTGATGGCAGTAAAGGCAGATAAATTAAGGGCATTAAGAAATGCTTAGATAGGCATACGGATGATAGAAAAATGGAGGCCTATGTAGGAGGGAAGGGTTAGGCCAGGGATTCCCAACCTTTTAAATGCCTTGGACCAATATCAGAGTCAGGTTTAATATCACAGCAATATGTAGTGAAATTTGTTGCTTTTGCAGCAGCAGTACAATGTAATATACAATAATAAAAACTGAATTACAGCAGGTTATTTATACATGCACTTGTTCAACATAAATATTTACATAAAACATAAAAATAAATTTACTGTATATATATATATACACACACACATTATATATATATATATATATATACACACATACACACACACACACATATATATAAATTAATTAACTAGTTAAGTTAAAATAAGTAGCACAAGAGTAACTGAAATAAAAAAGTAGTGAGGTAGTGTACATGAGTTCAATGTCCAGTCAGAAATCAGGTGGCAGAGGGGAAGAAGCTGTTCCTGAATCGCTGAGTGTGTGTCTTCAGGCTCCTGCACCTCCTTCCTGATGGTAGCAATGAGAAGAAGGCATGACCTAGGTGAAAGGGGTCCTCAGTGTTGGACGTTGCCTTTCTGAAGTATCGCTCCTTGAAGGTGTCCTGGATGCTAGAGACCAATGCCCATGATGGAGTTCAGAACTTTCCGCAGCTTTATTAAGCAAGGAGTCTGATGACTCCAGGTTGGGAACCCCTGGGTTAACTGATCTTAGAGTTGGTTAAAGGAGGGAGCTGTAATGCTCCAGGTTCTAGAAATTGTAAGTAATAAGACTCTAATGTTTATTTTTGCAAACTGCAATCTGAGACTGAGGAATACTACAGATATTAGAAAATAGGTTCCAAGCCACTCACAATATTTACCTGTTCGATTCTTCACCCTTGTAGTAGTCCGCTGCTTGTTCATAGTGTGCGATTGCCTGAAAAATAAATTCATGCTGTGATGAGTCTCAGGTGGGAAATGACACATCATTAATGGGAAATCTCTGCAGGAACAAGGGAGTATTAGAACAGAAACAAATTAGTGATGGTAATATCGTGAAGAATCCCACCCACTCTGCTCACGGACTGTTTGTCCCACTCCCATCAGGGAGGAGGCTATGTAGTATCCATGCCAGGACCACCAGACTCAAAAGCAGTTACTCTCCCCGAGCAGAAAGGCTGATCAACACCTCCTCCCACTAACCTACCATCACCACTTGATCATTTCCTGTCTGTCACCCAATGTACAGCCACTCCTGTGCCTAGCGTCACTTTATGGACATTCAATCAATCTAGGTAAATACGGTACTGTGCAGTGGCTTGTCCTGCCGTGGCTTCTGGTCTTCTGACACAAGAAAGCCCTACCAATGGCTGGAAGTGGCAGGGCTGAGGGACGGCAGAGGTGCTGCTCATGGCTGCACCAGAAGAGGTGCTGAGCACAAGAGCAACAGAAGCAGAGGTCTATCACACCAGACAAGACCCAAGATGCAGACTGTGCAAGGAATCTGCTGAAACCACCCAGCACATAGTAGCAGGGTGCAAGATACAGGGAGGGATGGCACACACCAAACAGCACAACCAAGCTGCAGGAATTATGTACAGGAACATCTGTGCTGCATAGGGACTGGACACTCCCAAGTCCAAATGGGAAACACCTGAGAATGACAGAGCTAAGATCCTGTGAGACTTCCAAATACACACTGATAAGCAGGTACTGGCCAACCAACCAGACGGAGTGATACTGGACAAGGAACAGAAGAAAGCAATAATAAGAGATGTGGCAATCCTGAATGACAGTAGCATCAGGAGGAAAGAATACCAAAAGTACCAGGGTTTGAAAGAGCAGATAGGAAGGGTGTGGAAGGTTGAAGCCAGAGTAATCCCAGTGGTGATAGGGGCACTTGGATCTGTGAAACCTGGACTGGGAGATTAGCTCCAACAAGTCTCAGGAACAACAACTGAGATCTCAGTCCAGAAAAGTACGCTACAGGATACAGTACCAAACCCTCAAGCTCCCAGGGCTCTGGTAGAGGACCCAAGTGAAGGAAAAATACACACACACACCACCCATAAGAGGTGAGAAAAATAAATAAATAAAAAATAGGGTGGCCAAGACTTTTGTACAGTACCTGAGTAATTCTATGTATTGCACTGTACTGCTGCCACAAAATAAAAACAAATTTCATGAGATATGTGAGTGATGATAAACCTGATTCTGGTATGGATCTCTATTGAGGACTGAGAGTGGGGAGAGGAGAGAGAGAGGGGGGATCATGGCTGGGAAAGGGGAAGCAGCAGGAAATACTAGAGACACCTTTCGTAATGATCAATAAACCAATTGTTAATCAAATGACCTTTTCAAGGTGTGTCTGCATGCGCACCAAACACAACCCCCCCGCCCCTGCCGCTGGCACTCCCTCTCTGCCACCTGTCCCACACCCCTCTCGCGGCACTCTAACCTTGCCATTCCCAATATTCCTTGCTCCTGCCAGATTTACAGACTCGCTCTCTGCTCCACGTTGATACATACAGTACTGTGCAAAAGTCTTAGGCACCCTAGCTATATATACCCAAGACATTTGCACAGTACTGTGTAAAATATACTCTATATATTTATATTCATTGTGCTTTTCTTTTGTTATTATTATATTCTTGGACTGCATTGGAGCTGGAGTAACAATTATTTCTTTCTCCTTTACATTTGTGTACTGGCAATGACATCGAACAATCTTAAGTCTTGAAACCAACTTGATTCAGCTCCATCACAAAGACTCCTTAAACAGCTTTTCAAAGCCATGACCTCGCCTAGCTTGAAGACAAGGACACTTGGAAGCTGCCCTCCGAGACACAACCATCCTGACTTCACCATCACTGCGTCAAAGTCCTCGAACTCCCTCCCTGAAGTGTCACGTGGGCCCAGGTCACCAGACTCAGAGGTCAGTGTAAGTCCAGAGGTCAAGGCCCAAAGGTCAAGCCCGTAACCAGCATCGTGGGTGAAGTCAAAATCTGGAGGTTTTATGTCTGAGAATCTGGGGGGGGGGGGCAAGGTTTGGAGGCCTAGGGGCAACCTATCCTGGAGTCAGATGCATATCTGCGTGTGTGTATGAAAAAAAGTGGCTTGTTTTGCTGTTGACTATTTTTGTTTCCCAGCTTGATTGTGCTTTGCTGAACCTTATGGGCATACTATGTTGGCACTGGAACGTGTGGCGACACTTGCAGGCTGCCCACATCACATTCTTGGGTGTGTTGGTTGTTAACACACAAAACACATTTCACTGTATGTTTTGACGATATGTGATAAAAAAAAAATCTGAAACTAAGTGTTGTGGGGATTCTCACACTTGGAGTGCAGTGATTCACTAATGCAGCCCAATACCTTCAAGTACAACTTCCTTCCTTACTGCGCATTACACCGCTGGTGCTCAGGGCAGCAATGAAGGTCCTCCATCTCTGTGTGTCCTCTGCCATCTTCTCCATTGTGCCCCAGCTGTGTTTTAGGGGCCTCATTTCTGCCTCTACGGTACGGCACCAAGTTGTCTTTGATCTCCCATCTTTCCTCCGCTGTTCAGGGGACCAATGAAGGGTTGTCTTGATGATGGAGTCGGCCTCGTCACATGCCCAATCAACCTCCAAAGTTTCCTCATGATGATTGTGGCCTTGGTGACACAGAAGGAGAAGGGCGTGGTTGGAGATCAGTCGGAAAATACAGAGGATCTTCCGGAGGCTCATGCTGTGGAACGATGACAGCTTGGAAAGATCGCTCTCTGTCACGCGCCAGTATTCTGACGGGTACAATAGTGTGGACAGAACATTGCTCTGGTACTGCTTCACCTTGGCATGGATGCTTTGTCTGATCGATTCTCACATTTTAGTCATTGATCTGAAGATGTTTCTAGCTTTTGAGTCTGCACTGGATGTCGTCGTTAGTCCCACCATCTTGCTGAATGATGCTACCCTGTTAGGTGAATCTGCTGGTGCTGGGTAAGACAACGCCATGTGCCTTGACAGGAGGAGGAGACTCTACACCAAGGGTCAAGGTCTCAGACATTCTCCAGCTGAGTCCAACCTGCCAACCAAAGGTACACAGGTGCTGTGTGTATGTCATAGTAATGCCAGGTCATCCACAAAGTCGAAGTCTTCTAAAGTAGAGAGTAGAGTTCACCTAACACCTCTCTGCTTATCTTGCATGCCTCGAGTAAAAATCTATCCTTTCTTAAATGCATTTATTCACTTGACTTTTATTACCCACCTCCAAATCTTTATTCTGACAATCAAGGTGGCAGTTGATTGGTCAGATTGGGAAAAGATTGTAATCCAGACAGTATTTTATAATCGCAAACATGAGGAAATCTGCAGATGCTGGGATTTCAAGCAACACACATAAAAGTTGCTGGTGAACACAGCAGGCCAGGCAGCATCTCTAGGAAGAGGTACAGTCGTCGTTTCGGGCCGAGACCCTTCGTCAGGACTAACTGAAGGAAGAGCTAGTAAGAGATTTGAAAGTGGGAGGGGAAGGGGGAGATCCAAAATGATAGAAGACAGGAGGGGGAGGGATGGAGCCAAGAGCTGGACAGGTGATTGGCAAAAGAGATATGAGAGGATCATGGGACAGGAGGCCTAGGGAGAAAGGGGAAGGGGAGGAAAAGCCCAGAGGATGGACATGGGGTATAGTGAGAGGGACAGAGGGAGAAAAAGGAGAGAGAGAGAAATAATGTGTCTGTATATAAATAAATAACGGATGGGGTATGAGGGGGAGGTGGGGCATCAGTGGAAGTTTGAGAAGTCAATGTTCATGCCATCAGGTTGGAGGCTACCCAGACAAGTTGTTGTTGTTGTTCCTCCAACCTGAGTGTGGCTTCATCTTTACAGTAGAGGAGGCCGTGGATAGACATGTCAGAATGGGAATGGGACGTGGAATTAAAATGTGTGGCCACTGGGAGATCCTGCTTTCTCTGGCAGACAGAGCGCAGGTGTTCAGCGAAACGATCTCCCAGTCTAGTGTCAAGTCTCGCCAATATATAGAAGGCCACATCGGGAGCACTGAACACAGTATATCACCCAGCCGACTCACAGGTGAAGTGTTGCCTCACCTGGAAGGACTGTCTGGAGCCCTGATTAGTAGTGAGGGAGGAAGTGTAAGGGCATGTGTAACACTTGTTCCGCTTACAAGCATAAGTGCCAGGAGGGAGATCCGTGGGGAGGGATGGGGGGGGATGAATGGTCAAGGGAGTCGCGTAGGGAGCGATCCCTGCGGAAAGCAGAGAGAGAGGGGGAGGGAAAGATGTGCATAGTGGTGGGATCCCGTTGGAGGTGGTGGAAGTTATGGAGAATTATATGTTGGACCCGGAGGCTGGTGGGGTGGTAGGTGAGGACAAGGGGAACCCTATTCCTAGTGGGGTGGCGGGATGATGGCGTGAGAGCAGATGCGTGAAATGGGGGAGATGCGTTTGAGAGCAGAGTTGATGGTAGAGGAAGGGAAGCCCCTTTCTTTAAAAAAGGAAGACATCTCCTTCATCCCGGAATGAAAAACCTCATCCTGAGAGCAAATGCAGCGGAGATGGAGGAATTGCGAGAAGGGGATGGCATTTTTGCAAGAGACAGGGTGAGAAGAGGAAAAGTCCAGATAGCTGTGAGAGTCAGTAGGCTTATAGTAGACATCAGTAGATAAGCTGTCTCCAGAGATAGAGACAGAAAGATCTAGAAAGGGGAGGGAGGTGTCGGAAATGGACCAGATCAACTTGAGGGCAGGGTAAAAGTTGGAGGCAAAGTTAATGAAGTCAATGAGCTCAGCATGCGTGCAGGAAGCAGCGCCAATGCAGTCGTCGATGTAGCGAAGGAAAAGTGGGGGACAGATACCAGAATAGGTTTGGAACATAGATTGTTCCACAAAGCCAACAAAAAGGCAGGCATACTCACAATGCACTGGAGGAACTTAGCGGGTCAGTCAGCATCAGTTGAAAAGATTAGTCGACGTTTCGGGCCGAAACCCTTCGTCAAGACTGAAGGAAGAACTTTGGGGAGGGTTTGAAGAATGCTGGTAGTTGAAAAAAACAGTAATTTGAAAGACAAAGGGGTGGGGGAGGGGAAGCAGGGAGGTGATTGGCAGGAGAACAATGCGCAGTAGTAGAAAGAGGCGGAACTATGAGGGAGGTGATGTGAAATGGGGATAGAGGAAGGGAGGGGGAGGGAATTACCAGAAGTTGGAGAATTCTATGTTCATACCAAGGGGCTGGAGACTACGTAGACGGTATATGAGGTGTTGAAAAGGTAGGCATAGCTGGGACCCATACGGGTGCTCATGGCTACATCTTTAGTTTGGAGGAAGTGGGATGAGCCAAAGGAGAAATTATTAAGAGTAAGGACTAAATCCGCTAGATGGAGCAGAGTGGTGGTAGAGGGGAACTGGTTAGGTCTGGAATCCTTCCTGATGGGGGATGGAAGTATATAGGGACTGGACATCCGTGGTGAAAATAAAGCAGTGGGGATTTTATAAGTATTTTATAATAATCAGATATACCGAGTGGCCTCCTGTTCCTAATAAAGTGGCCACTGAGTTTATGGTCACAGTCTTCTGCTGATATAGACCATCCACTTCAAGGTTTTGACGTGTATTCAGAGGTAATTTTCAGCACACCACTGTGGTAAGGCGTGATTTTGAGTTACTGTTGCCTTCCTGTCAGCTTGAACTAGGCTGGCCACTCTCTGCTGACCTCTCTCATTAACAAGGCATTTCCAACCATAGAACTGTCGTCACTGGATTTTTCTTGTTTATCACACCATTCGCTCTAAACTCTAGAGCAGGGGTTCCCATGGTCCCCTTGGTTAACGGTAGGGAGTCAATGGCAGAAAAAAGATTGGAAACCTCTGTTCTAGAGACTGTTGTGCATGAAAATATATCAAGTTATACCACGATTGGCCAATTAGATACTTGCATTAACGAACAGGTGTACCTAAACAAGTGGCCACTGAGAGTAGATTAAATGGACCTTTCCTTTCGTTCCTCAAATTTAATTTCCCTAGGTGTCAGGATTAGATTTGCATTGGCACCTCTGACTAAACTACAGGCCTGGGGCTTCTAGTAATAAAACCACTGCTAGACTTACACCGTTAGCAGGTAGAGGCAAAGAAATCTATTTCCCTTCATGGAGAAACTCCATTAACCTGACCCACCTGGAAGGCTGGCATCTTATAGCCACACCAGTAAAATGCCTCGAGGCACTCAGCACAATGTTAGGCTGTTGCTCAGCTCTTGTGCAAAAAATACATGGAGCCCAGGCATGTAGAAGTGAAGAAAACACAAAAACTAAGCAGCATGAAATCCATCCAAATTATGTTTCATTTATTGCAGCATCTGAATGTTGTAGGTCAGGTACCAAACATAATTTAAAGATTAGCTTTATTTATCACATGTACATCGAAACATGTTCACCAGATTGATTCTTGGGATGGCAGGACTTTCATATGATGAAAGACTGGATCGACTAGGCTTATACTCGCTGGAATTTAGACGATTGAGGGGGGATCTTATTGAAACATATAAAATTCTAAAGGGATTGGACAGGCTAGATGTAGGAAGATTGTTCCCGATGTTGGGGAAGTCCAGAACGAGGGGTCACAGTTTGAGGATAAAAGGGAAGCCTTTTAGGACCGAGATGAGGAAAAACTTCTTCACACAGAGAGTGGTGAATCTGGGGAATTCTCTGCCACAGGAAACAGTTGAGGCCAGTTCATTGGCTATATTTAAGAGGGAGTTAGATATGGCCCTTGTGGTTAAAGGGATCGGGGGGTATGGAGAGAAGGCAGATACAGGGTTCTGAGTTGGATGATCAGCCATGATCATACTGAATGGCAGTGCAGGCTCGAAGGGCCAAATGGCCTACTCCTGCACCTATTTTTTATGTTTCTATGAAACATACAGTGAAATGCGTTGTTCACGTCAACAGCAACCAAAAGTCCAAGGATGTGCTGGGTGCAGTCTGCAAATGCTGTCATACTTCTAGCGCCAACATAGCATGCTCACTACCTCACTAACCTGTACGTCTTTGGACTGTGGGAGGAAACCAGAGCACCCGGAGGAAACCCGCGCAGTCGCAGGGAAAATGTACTAACTCCTTACAGCCAGCAGCAGGAATTGAACTGCATCGCTGGCGCTATAAGTGTTACACTAGCCGCTACAGTATCATGCCACCATTTATTGATTTATTAGGAGGTGAATATCACTGGCTTTTAATTATTCATCCCCAAATGCCTCTGGGTTAAGACCCTCAACAGTCAACTACATTTTGATGAGCCTGGAGTCACACAGAGTCCACTTTCAACCCATGGACTCTACAATCCGTTCTCAGTATTATTTACTAACTATTTTTATTTGCACAATTAGTCTTTTGCACATTGGTTGCCAGTCTTATGTGTAGTTTTATTTTATTGATGGTTGCTTTTGCCTGCAAAAAAAATGTATCCCAGGGTAGTATATGGTGACACGTACTGTACGTACTTTGAACATCAAGCCAGATCAGGACACAGTGGTGGCCCGGCAGTTAAATTAATGGATCAGTAAGGCAGACTGGGGCTACATCTGCATAAGGACAAAGTTCAAATCACATTTATTATCTTTCTTTCCAAATCTTTTTATTGTTATATTATACAGAAAAAATAACATGAGTACATTGAGGTAATGTCTTAAAAAAGACATTATCTTAAAGATTGAAAAAAAATTTTGTGATAACAGAAAAAACCTACTAAGCAGAAAAGTGAGAAAAAAAAGAACCCATTAGGTGTACAACCCCGCAGTCATGTGTCATACAAAAAGCTTCTGAAAAATAATCATCAAACTGCTAGCAAGAAAAGAAAATATGCTAAAAAATTTACAATTAGATCGTGGAAAGATTACATCAATTAGCTCAAATGATAATAACAAGCAAATAAGCCCCATTTTTTCTCAAAATCAAATAAAGGTTCAAAGGTTCGACTTCTAATTTTCTCCAAACTAAGGCATAGCATCACTTGAGAGACCGTTGTGACAAAGTGGGAGCCGATGTATCCTTCCACTTCAACAAAATGGCCCTCCTAGCAATGCAACAAATGCAATAACATGTTGGTCAGACACAGAAATACCATGAATATTTTGAGGAATTTTTCCAAAAAGCAGAGTTAATTTATTAGGTTGTAGATTAATTTTAAGTGCTTTAGAGATTGTTGAAAAAACCAACTTCCAGAACTGTTGCAATATAGAACAAAACCAAAACATATGTGTCAGTGTAGCTAGCTCAGTTTTACATCTATCACAATGACTATCAACATTAGAAAAGATTTTAGAAAGTCTCTCCTTCGTCAAATGATAATGATGTGCAATTTTAAATTGAATCAATAAATGGCTAGCACAAATTGAAGAAGAGTTAGCCAACTTCAAAATTCACATTCAATCCTCCATCATAAGAGTCAAATTAAGTTCCTTTTCCCAATCCTGTTTAATCTTAGATAAAGGACGCTTATCCCATTGTAATAATAAATTATAAATTCTTTATTGCATTTGTTACATTGATAGCTAGGAGGGCCATTTTGTTGAAGTGGAAGGATGCATCAGCTCCCACTTTGTCACAATGGTTCTCTCAAGTGATGCTATGTCTTAGTGTGGAGAAAATTAGAGGTCGAACCTTTGAACCTTCATTTGATTTTGAGAACAGATGGGGCTCATTTGCTCATTATTATCATTTGAGTTAGTTGATATAATTTTTCCACGATCTAACTGTAAATTTTTTAGTATATTTTCTTTTCTTGTTGGTGGTTTGATGTTTATTTTTAGAAGCTTTTTGTATGATGCATGACTCCAGGGTTGTACACCTAATGGGTTCTTTTTCTCTCTCTCACTTTTCTGCTTAGTAGGTTTTTTTTGTTATCACAAAATTTTTTTCAATCTTTAAGATAATGTCTTTTTTGATACATTGTAAGTGTTGTTACTTCAATGTACTCTTGTTATTTTTCCTGTATAATATAACAATAAAAAGATCTGAAAATAAATTATAAATTCTTCCAATAGAACCCTTAATCAAAGAATTCATACTCATAATAGTATCTAACAGGTCAGCCTCCAATATGTAAGGAAAATTACTTAAATATTTTTTGTAAAAAATGTCTAACTTGAAGGTATTGCAGAAAGTATATGTATGAAAGAGAATATTTATCAATTAATTGTTCAAAAGACATCAATCTTCTTCAAATAAATCCAAAAAAGAATTAATACTTTTATTTTTCCAAAGTAAAAAAATTGGATCACTCAAAGAAGGCTTAAAAAAGTAATTTTGATAAACTAAACTACAAAGTTTAAATTTTTTAAGATTAAAAAAATTGCGGAACTGGAGCCAAATTTGTAAAGAACACTTAATCACAGGATATAGGTTTAATTGAACAACTTCAACTAATTGCATAGGTAAAGGAGCTCCCAATAACGAGGTTAAATAAAACTGTTTTACAACTTTCAGTTCCAGGTCTACCCAAATTGGCCAATCACTCTTATCAATACAGTATAACCAAAAAGACATGTATCGCACATTAACAGCCCAATAATACATTCTTAGATTAGGCAAAGCAAGACCGCCATGTTTTTTCAATTTTTGTAAGTGACATTTACTAATTCTTGGTCTTTTATTATTCCAAATAAAAGATAAAATAATAGAATCAATCCCATCAAAAAACTTCCTAGTCAAAAAAACAGGAATATTCTGAAATAAATATAAAAATTTTGGTAAAATCATCATTTTAACTATAAGAATACGACCAACAAGTGAAAATGTAAGTGGACTCCATCTACTAAATAAATACTTCATAGAGTCTACTAAAGGAACAAAATTGGCTTTATAAAGATCCTTTTATTTTTTAGTAATTATAATATCTAAATAGCTAAAAGAGTCTGCGACTTTAAAAAGAGTATTATCATATATAGAGACAGAATCATTTAAAGGAAACAATTCACTTTTATTAAAATTTATTTTATATCCTGAAAAACCTCCAAATTCATTAAATAATTTTAGCAAGGCAGGAATGGATTCGTCAGGGTTAGATATATAAACCAATAAATCTTCAGCGTAAAGAGAGATCTTATGCATGGTCTCATTCACAAAAATCCCATTGATATTTTTAACGTCACAAAGAGCAATAGCAAGGGGTTCTAATATTAAGTTAAACAACAAAGGACTTAATGGACAGCCTTGCCTTGTCCCCCATGAAAGCTGAAAAAAAGGAGACCTACAATTGTTAGTAACAACAGTAGCAATAGGGGCTTTATATATCATTTTAATCCAATTATTAAAATTAGCACCAAAGCCAAATTTCTCTGAAACATTGAATAAATATTTCCATTCGACTCGATCGAACGCTTTTTCAGCATCCAAAGATACAACACATTGTGGAGTTTTAAAAGAGGATGAATAAATAATGTTAAATAGTCTCCGAACATTATTTGAAAAAGAATAGCGACCCTTTATAAGGTCTGTTTGATCTTTAAAAATAATTTTACCCAAAATATTCTCCAACCAATTGGTCATTATCTTTGACAGAATCTTAGCGTCAACATTCAGTAATGAAATAGGTCTATATGAATCACAGTCAGTAGGATCTTTATCTTTTTTAAGAATTAAAGAAAAAGAAGTCTCATAAAAAGTAGAGGGTAAGTCACCTTTCACAAAAGAATCCTTAAACATTTCCAAGCATATACGGAGAAAGCAACTTTCCAAATTTTTTCTAAAATTCTACAGGATAGCCATCAAGTCCTGGGGACTTACCAGATTGCATTGAAAAAATAGCTTTATGAATTTCGGATTCAGTGATCAAGAGTTTTTTGATCCTCAGCCGAGATTTTAGGAAAAACAATCTTTTGTAAAAAAGCATTCATTTCAGAAGAATCTAACGGACATTGAGATTTATAAAGTTCAGCATAAAAATCTTGAAAAATCTTATTAATTTCTTCATATTCCTGAGCTAAGGTACCATCTTTCTTAAGAATTTTCATGATTTGCCTTTTGGCTGCAGCCATTTTTAATTGAGATGCCAGCAGTTTATTATTTTTACCTCCAAACATAAAATTGGCTCTTTAACTTAAGCAAATATCCTCCAATGGGATGAGTTAATAACAGGTTATATTGTGATTGAAGTTCCACCCTTTGTTTAAATAAATCAGTATTGGGGGAACTTGCATAGATATCATCTAAATCTTTAATTTGTTTTGAAATTCTATCTAATTCTGCTTTAGTTTGTTTTTTAAATTTAGCTGAATAAGAAATAATCTGACCACGTAAAAATGCTTTAAATGTATCCCATATAACTAATTTAGACATACCCCCTATATCATTAAAAAGCAAACATTCTTTTATCTGCGTTTCAATGAAACTGACAAAGTCAGAATTTTGCAATAATGTCTGGGACATGCGCCAAGGTGGGCGGACAAGAATGACATCATCAAATTCAAAAGACAAACTCAGAGGCGCATGATCAGATATAGCAATAGCGTCATATTCGCAAGTTTTAACATTAGGCAAGAAGCAGGGATTGATTATAATATAATCTATCCTGGAATATTTTTTATAAACATGTGAGAAGAAAAAATATTCTCTATTATCGGGATGAAGATACCTCCACAAATCAATCAATGCAAAATCAATCAAAAAGGAATTAATAAATGATGTGGATCAATTTGGAAGTCACTGATTGGTTGAACTCTTATCAATCATAGGATTTAAGCAGCAGTTAAATTCCCCGCCCATTATCAGCATATATTCATTTAAATCAGGCAGTAAAGTAAATACATTTTAAAAAAAGGATCATCTAAGTTAAGACCATACAAATTAACCAAAACAATTTTTCTGTTACAGATTGTTCCTTTAATAATTAAAAATCTACCATTAGAATCTGATTCAATATCCTCTTGAATAAATATATTAGGTTTAATAAAAATAGACACGCCTTTTGTTTTACTCTGAGAAGTAGAGTGGAATTGCAAACCATTCCACCATCCAAAAAATCTATTTTGATCTCCCGCCCTGATATGTGTCTCTTGAGCAAAAATTATATCAGGTTGAAATCGGCTAATAATTTTAAAAGTCTTTTTTCGTTTAATAGGATGATTCCAATCATATACATTCCAACTTATTATATTAATCCGTTTAAATACCATACTATAATTTTATTCTACTTTATACAAACCCCCTTTCCAGAAAAATTGGGATATTTTCCAAAATGCAATAAAAAAACTGTGATATGTTAATTCACGTGAACCTTTATTTAACTGACAAAAGTACAAAGAGAAGATTTTCAATAGTTTTACTGACCAACTTAATTGTATTTTGTAAACATACACAAATTTAGAATTTGATGGCTGCAACACACTCAAAAGTTGGGACAGAGGCATGTTTACCATTGTGTTACATCACCTTTCCTTTTAATAACACTTTTTAATCGTTTTGGACCTGAGGATACTAATTGTAGTAGATTTGCAATTGGAAATTTTGTCCATTCTTGCTTGATATAAGACTTCAGCTGCTCACCAGTCCGTGGTCTCCGTTGTCTGATTCTCCTCTTCATGATGCACCATACATTTTCAATAGGAGATAGATCTGGACTGGCAGCAGGCCAGTCAGGCATACGCACTCTGTGTCTACAAAGCCACGCTGTTGTAGCCCATACAGAATGTGGTCTGGCATTGTCCTGCTGAAATAAGCATGGACGTCCCGGGAAGAGACGTCGCCTTGATGGCAACATATGTCTCTCTAAAATCCTAATGTACGCCTCAGAGTCAATGGTACCTTCACATACATGCAACTCACCCATGCCGTGGGCACTGATGCACCCCCATACCATCACAGATGCTGGCTTTTGCACCTTTCACCGATAACAATCTGGATGGTTGTTTTCATCTTCGGCACGGAGAACTCGGCGCCCGTTTTTTCCAAAAACTAGCTGAAATGTGGACTCATCTGAGCACAGCACATGGTTCCACAGTCTTTCGGTCCATCTGAGATGAGCTCGGGCCCAGAGAACTCACTGGCGTTTCTGCATAGAGTTGATGTACAAATCCCATTTCCTCCTTGCATAATACAGTTTCAAATTGCATTTCTGGATGCAGCGACGGACTGTGTTGAGTGACAATGGTTTTCCGAAGTACTCCCGAGCCCAGCTGGCTATAATTGTCACAGTAGCATGAAGGTTTCTTAGGCAGTGCCACCTGAGGGCTTGAAGATCACGCGCATTCAACAGTGGTTTCCGAACTTGCGCTTTACGCACTGAGATGTCTCTGAATTCTCTGAATCTTTTCACAATATTATGTACTGTAGATGTTGAAAGACCTAAATTCTCTGCAATTTTGCATTGAGAAATGTTCCTTTTGAACCGACTAACAATTCTCTCACAAATTTTGGCACAAAGGGGTGAGCCACGACCCATCCTTGCTTGCAAAGACCGAGCCTTTGATGGACGCTACTTTTATATCCAGTCATGACACCTCACCTGCTACCAATTAGCCGGCTTAATGTGGAGTCTTCCAAACCGGTGTTACTTGAATATTCTGTGCACTTTTCAATCTTATTTTAACTCTGTCCCAACTTTTGTTGAGTGTGTTGCAGCCACCAAATCCTAAATTTGTGTATATTTACAAAATACAATTAAGTTGGTCAGTAAAACTATTGAAAATCTTTTCTTTGTACTTTTGTCAGTTAAATAAAGGTTCACGTGAATTAATATCTCACGGATTTTTGTTTTTATTGCATTTTGGAAAATATCCCAACTTTTCTGGAAATGGCGTTTGTACATGAACAGAGCACATACCAATACGGGATGATCAAAGATGGCGGTGATGAAGAATACAACCACATAAAAAACACGCATGCTCCGGAACCACCCAACGGGTAAAAACTCCTAACTCTAAACCCACCCACCCACACCCGGAAGCCCGAAAAAGGCAAGCGATCTATGATAGAGTTCAAAGCTACTGACCGCTCTATCTGTGTTTTCTTTCCCTCCCCCCAGTTAGTAAAAAGGTAGAGTGACCTTGTAAAAAAAACAATAAAGTCTTAGCAAAAAAAGGTATTTACATTCCATCAACTAATAAATAAGAACCAAAATAATGTTATCTCTTAGAGAGAAAAACCAGCGCCATCTTTAAGTTTAATATTAATTCCCTAAAAAAGCTTTAAATTCAATTATAAAATGTTATAATAAAACAGAAAATATACATAAAAAGCCCTATTAATAGGAAAAAACTACCAATTAGCTGATTAAAAAAAGAAACAAACCAAGTATTAAGTTAAAGGAACAAATCCCCCTATCTTCTTCTCTCAGTCGTCGAATGTTCAGATGATCATTTAGACAGACATACTTAAGCCATAAATCTTTCCAAAGGAAAACCAACAGTATGCAATAATGAACAACTCTCCTTGTCTTCTTTAATTAGTCTCTCAATGAAATATACAAATGACCTTCATAAATCTTCTTTCCGAAATGCGAATAATATACAGATAGCCAAATAGCCTTTCAGATAGTTCATTCAGCAGCGGCGTCAGTAACAGTGGCGGGTATAGCCTGAACAAAGTCCAGTGCAGCTTTTGGATCAAAAAAAGTACGAGGAGGAGAATTAGCAGGAAAAAACTTTAATTCTTGTCGGGTACCTCAAAGAGGGAAAAAGTTTTTTTATCATATGCTTGTTTCATTACCAGGGCAAATTTTGATCTTTGTTCCATTATCTCCCTTGGATAATCTTCGTAAAAGCAGAGCTCAGATTCCACAGATCTAAAACTCTGTTTTCTTGCCTGTCGCATTATTTGATCTTTAATTTTAAAGTGATGAAAGCAAATCAGAACAGATCTTGGTTTACTAGAATCCTTCAATTTCGAGATAAATGCCCTGTGTGCCCTTTCTATAGCAGGCGGCTTTGACAGAACGGTGGGAAATAAAGTGTGGAAAAGCTTACCAAAGTAAGCAGTAAGTATCTTCAGCTCCTTCTTGCAGCCCAACAATTTGTATATTCCTTCGTCGAGTCATAGTTTCCAGGTCTATAATCTTATTTTGATATCTTTCCAAACGAGTTGTAGCTTCAGACAACTTTTGCTTAGTTAGCTTCAATTCCTCTTCACGTGTAATAACTTGAATTTCCAGGTCATTATGTTTTCCCAGAAATGACTTCATTTCATTACTATTCTTTTCGAGTTGGTCTTTAATTGATCCATTCTGATCCTTAATTGAATTCAGTGTCCAAATGATATCTTCAGCCCACGATGGCATTTCATCAGATCTTTCCTTTTGCACCTTTCCTTTCCCATTACCTTTATCACTGAGTTCAGGTAAATTCTTCCCACTTCTCATAGACATATTGTTCCCCCTCAAGAATCAGCAAGTAAAAATTTTAAATTCAAAGCTTAAACTAGAGGGAGAGTAAGAAAACTAAAAGCAGCACAAAAATACTGCTACTCCATCTGCAGACAGGGGCTGTCCTCAATCACATTTATTATCCAAGTATGTATACATTATATAATGAGATTTGTCTCCCTAGAGGCAGCCACAAAACAAAGAAACCAAAACCATCAAACACCCAATGTGCAGAGAGAAAAAAAATGAATCATGCAAACAATAAAAGTACGTAAATAGCTCAGAAGTCAGATCAGAGGTGGGTCCTCAGACACAAAGCCTGGAGGAGGCCACAACCTCTGCCTCAGTTCTGTGCAGACCCAAGTAACCTGGAAAAATATTGACTACTAATGGACTACTGTAACCAATTCCACAACCTACAAGCTCATTGTCAATATTCACAGTATTATTTTACACATCGGCTGTTTGCCGTGTTTTTCATAAATTCTATTGTATTCTTTATTTACCTGTAAATACCTGCAAGAAAATGAATCTCAAAGTAGTATATGGCAACAAACTATATGGCAATCATTATCATTATGTCGTACATGATGTGGGCGATGATCGTCTATTCATGACCATGACTGTTCCTGACAAGTTCTTCTACAGAAATGGTTTACCATTGCCAATGGCATGAATATCGACTTCTCTAACTTCTGCTAATGCCCCACCTCCCCCACATACCCCATCCGTTATTTATTTGTATACACACATTCTTTCTCTCAATCTCCTTTTTCTCCCTCTGTCCCTCTGACTATACCCCTTGCCCATCCCCTGAGGTCCCCCTGCTTGTCTTTCTCCCCGGACCTCCTGTCCCATGATCCTCTCATATCCCCTTTGCCTATCACCTGTCCAGCTCTTGGCTCCACCCCTCCCCCCGCCATCTTCTCCTAGCATTTTGGATCTCCCCCTCCCCCTCTCAAATCTCTTACTAACTCTTCCTTCAGTTAGTCCTGACGAAGGGTCTCGGCCTGAAACGTCGACTGTACCTCTTCCTAGAGATGCTGCCTGGCCTGCTGCGTTCACCAGCAACTTTGATGTGTGTTGCTTGAATTTCCAGCATCTGCAGAATTCCTGTTGTTTGCGTTCAATAAAAAAAAAAATCTACTTTTTGAACTTTGGTATTTTTCAGGCGAGAAAACTTCATATCTGGTCTGGCCTAAGTGCAATTGCAGACCCATCAATGAAATGGACTCGAATCCACTGGATATCTCATCTACCTGCAGCACAGCTATACTATTACTTCAACCTTTCAAACAACTGATCAACAGCAGATGGATCAGCTGGCATCGGTCTTGGACAGGGCAGAGTAGCCTCAGTCCAGTCAAGCTTGCAAAATCCGCCTCATCAACACCTAGATACTGATGTCTGAATTAGAGGAGTGATCACTCAGTCACTGACATTGCAAGGTAACGATTTCAGGTAGAACGTACCAGTCTGCTCTTTTGCATTCACTGGCACAACAGACCCAGAGGCACACAGGGAGGGAGGGAGGGAGCCAAATGAAGGCTGCAGGTCCCACATGGTCCCAGAGCTTCAGGACAAACAGAATCACCTCCCGCTACCATAGTGATGGTGGCACAGTAGCACAGTGGTTAGCGTAATGCTATTACAGCACTAGCAAGCCAGGTTTAATTCCCTGTAAGGAGTTTATATGTTCTCTCTGTGACCGTGTGGACTTCCTCCCATTGCTACAATTCCCTCCCACGTTGCAAAGACATACAGGTTGGTAGGTTAATTGGTCAATGGGGGTAATCAGGCAGGGGGTGGGGGGTCATTGGGCCAGAAGGGCCTGTTATCATGCTGAATCTCCAAATGCCACCTACCACCCTTCAGTAGACAAATTAGTTCTCTTCCGTACTGAGCAATATATCAAAGCATCACAGGTGCAGAACGAAAAAGCAAAATAACCCAGAACGTGAAGAACATGCAGCTTATTGGACACTTACTTTCTCGATGTCCACCAGCTCGCTCTCGTAAATTTCTGCTATTGATATATGATGCTTTGCTGCAATTGTAAACCGACCCTAAACACAGACAGAGACTTTAATCAGAAACTAGCACTTACAAAATAGAAAGAACACGAAGTCTAGCCTCATTATAATTAGTCACATGGGTGTTACGGTGCGTGTGGATTCGTTGGACTACAGCTCTAATAAACAAACAAATATCCAAATACAAGATTGAGGACAACTGCCCTTTTAATGGGCCAACCCATTCACAATGGACCAGTGGATAGCCATCACCGCGACTGTTAGAAAACTGTCAGACAATTTGACAGAATAGCTGTCACAAAGCCATTTCCTTCATTGAAAAGGACAACTATGAAGCAGTATCATCATCATGTGCATAATGTGTGGGCAATCATTATCTTTCCATGAGCATGATTGTTATTGGTAAACTCTTCTACCGAAGTGGTTTGTCTTTACAAGATGGGTGACTCCAGCCATTATCAATCCTCTTCAGAGATTATCTGCCTGGTGTCAGTAGTCACGTAACCAGGACTTGTGATATGCACCACCTGATCATACAACCATCCACCACCTGATCCCATGGTTTCAAAGGATGACCTGCAGGCTAGCAGAGGAAAGGAGCACCTTACCCCTTCTTCGGTAGAGATGCATCTCCACCCTGCCACCCATCTCAGGGTAAGAAGTCTATTAAGAACAAAAGACCATAAAATATAGGATCAGAATTAAGGTATTTGGCTCATCGAGTCCGCTCCACCATTTCATCAGGCTAATCCATTTTCCCTTACAGCTCCAGTCTCCTGCCCTCTTCCTGTATCCCTTCATGCCCTGATCAATCAAGAATCCATCAACCTCTGCCTTAAACATGTCAAATGATTTGGTTGCCCATAGCAACAAATTCCAGTTTCACCACTCTCCGGCTAAAGAAATTCCTCATTTCTGTTCTAAAAGGATGTCCCTCTATTTTGAGGCTATGTCCTCTGATCTTAGACTCCCTCACCATAGGAAACATCCTCTCCACATCCACTCTATCTGGACCTTTCAACAACCAATAGATTTAAATTCTTCAATGAGGTCACTCCTCATTCCAGTGAGTATAGGCCCAGATCCATTAAACGCTCCTCATTTGGCAAGCCTTTCAATCTCAGAATCATTTTCGTGACCCTCCTATGAATCCTCAGCACATCCTTTCTTGGATAAGGGACCCAAAATTGCTTACAATACTCCAAGTGAAGCCTCAACTGTGCTTTATAAAGCCTCAACATTATAGCCTTGCTTTTATACTCTAGTCTCTCCAAACTAAGGAAAGAAGCTCTCTATTACAACCAATTGCCGCTCAAGTTGATTTTAAAAATATAAATGCCAAGGCATACAATATGGAGTGGAGATCAGTCTGAAGTTCACTGAAGACTTGAAGGACTTGCTAGCCTATTGTTTAAGACTCATTCCCATTGAAAACAGCATGAACTTGTAGTGACAGAAGGAGACGGACACATTTGATCATATAGTCAGGTGTAAGCCATCTGGTTCATCAAGCCTGCCCCACCAATTATCAAGATCATGATAGGCCAAGTGAGCCAAAGCGTTTTTCTCTTTAGACCAAAGGATGGCGAGAGGTGTACAAGATGGTAAGAGACATAGATCAAGTGGACAGCCAGACAGCAAGGATGTAATGTTGAGACTTTATAAAGCACTGGTGAGGCCTCACTTAGTGTAATGCGAGCAGTTTTGGGCCCCTTATCAAAAAAAGGATGTGCTAACATTGTAGGGGGTTCAGAGGAGGTTCACAAATATTACTCTGGGATTGAAAGGCTTATCATTTGATGGGTCTGGGCCTATACCCACTGGAATTCAGAAGAATTAAGGCGGGGGAGGGAATCTCATTGAAACCTATCCAAATGTTAAAAGGCCAAGATAGAGTGCATGTGGAGAGGATTTTTCCTGTGGTGGGGGAGTGGGGGAGTCTTAGACTTGAGGGCACAGCCTCAGAATAGAGCAGGGGTTCCCAAACTAGGGTCCACAAACCCCTCAGTTAATGGTAGGAGTCAATAGCATGAAAAAAAGGTTGGGAACCCCTGGAGTAGAGGGATGTCCATTTGGAACAGAGATGAGGAGGAATTTCTTCAGCCAGAGGGTGGTGAATCTGTGGAATTCATTGCTACAGGTGGCTGTGGAGGTCAAGTCACTGGGTACATTTAAGCCAGAGGTTGAGTGATTCTTGATTAGTCAGGGCATGAAGGGTAATGGGGAGAAGACAGGGGATTGTGACTGAGAGGAAAAATTGATCAGCCATGATGAAATGGTGTAGCATGCTTGAAGGGCCAAATGGCCTAATTCTGCTCTTATATCTTATGGTCTACTTTTTTCCAGGGCGGAAAAGGCTAATACAAGGAGGCATAACATTAAGATGACTGGAGAAAAGTATGAGAGGATGGAAGTCTTTTTTAAACACAGAGTGGTGGGTGCGTGGAAAGCTCTCCCAGGGGTGTTGCTAGAGGCAGATACAGTAGGGATATTTAAGATTAAAAAATGGAGGGCTACATGGGAGGGAACGAAGGGTCCTGACGAAGGGTCTCGGCCTGAAACGTCGACTGCGCCTCTTCCTATAGATGCTGCTTGGCCTGCTGCGTTCACCAGCAACTTTGATGTATGTTGCTTGAATTTCCAGCATCTGCAGAATTCCTGTTGTTTATGGGAGGGAACGGTTAGATTGATCTTGGACTAGGGTAAAAGGTCATATAAACATCGTGGGCCAAAGAGCCAGTCCTGTGCAATATAGTTCCATCAGATGGTGGGGGTTGGTGCTTTTGCTGGTGCTAGTGGGGGGAAGGTTAATACCTTCTATACCATCTACAAATTTGCTGACGATATAACCATTGACAGTAGAATCTTAGATGGTGACGAGAGGGCGTACAGGAGTGAGATATGCCAACTAGTGGAGTGGTGTCACAGCTACAATCTGGCACTCAATGTCAGTAAGACAAAAGAAAGAGCTGATTGTGGACTTCTGGAAGGGTAAGACAAAGGAATACATACCAATCTTCATACAGGGATTAGAAGTGGAGAGAGTGAGCAGTTTCAAGTTCTTGGGTGTCAAGATATCTGAGGACCTAACCTGGTCCCAACATATTGATGCAGTTATAAAGAAGGCAAGGCAGCAGCTATACTTCATTAGGAGTTTAAAGATACTTGGCATGTCAACAAATACCCTCAAAAACTTCTATAGATGTACCATGGAGAGCATTCTGACAGGCTGAATCACTGTCTGGTATGGGGGGGGGGGGCTACTGCACAGCACCAAACGAAGCTGCAGAGGGTTGTAAATTTAAGTCGGCTCCATCTTAGGTACTAGCCTACAAAGTACCCTGGACATCTTCAAGGAGTGGTGTCTCAGAAAGGCAGCGTCCATTATTAAGGACCTCTAGCACCCAGGGCATGCCCTTTTCTCACTGTTACCATCAGGTAGGAGATACAGAAGCCTGAAGGCACACACTCAGTGATTCAGGAACAACTTTTCGCCCTCTGCCATCCGATTCCTAAATGGTCATTGAACCCCTGAACACTACCTCACTTTTTTAATATATATTATTTCTTGTTATTGAGTAGCTCACTGAGCTGGCTTGTTAGCTTGCAGACATTTCATTACCTAGCTAGGCAACATCATCAGTGCAACTTTAATAAAATGTTGGCGATCTACGTAGTTCATCACATGTCTGTGTATATGTGCCATTTCTACTGGTTACCGATGATGTAATCCACAATTGGTTTGTTAAAATCCGATTAGGTGATAATTCCCAGGCTTGTCGTTGACGGGCTTGACCAAAGATAGTGACATTAGTCCAGTCGAATTGATGTGCTTCACTGTCACAATGTATAGATACAAGGGAAAGTTGATCATGACAAGAATTCTTACAGGCTTTGTTCTCCACACAGAATTCTATCAACAAGCACGTCGAAATGAACCCAGTTTACATCCCACTTCAGCGTCAAGTCCTCAGTCCAGAGCCAAGAGGCAATTCACACCTGATTACACGTGTCAATGAGGACGACCTTAATCCTACATAACGGTCGACTGACACAACCTGGAAAACAATTATCACCAAATTGGATTTTAATGAACCAATCGCAGATTACATCATCAGTAACCAATAGAAATGGCACATATACCCCCACACAAATACAAACGGACAGTCATAGTCATACTTTATTGATCCCGGGGGAAATTGGTTTTCGTTACAGTTGCACCATAAATAATGAATAGTAATAGAACCATAAATAGTTAAATAGCAATATGTAAATTATGCCAGTAAATTATGAAATAAGTCCAGGACCAGCCTATTGGCTCAGGGTGTCTGACCCTCCAAGAGAGGAGTTGTAAAGTTTGATGGCCACAGGCAGGAATGACTTCCTGTGACGCTCTGTGTTGCGTCTCGGTGGAATGAGTCTCTGGCTGAATGTACTCCTGTGCCCACCCAGTACATTATGTAGTGGATGGGAGACATTGTCCATGATGGCATGCAACTTGGACAGCATCCTCTTTCCAGACACCACCGTGAGAGAGTCCAGTTCCATCCCCACAACATCACTGGCCTTACGAATGAGTTTGTTGATTCTGTTGGTGTCTGCTACCCTCAGCCTGCTGCCCCAGCACACAAAATATGATAGCACTGGCGACCACAGACTCGTAGAATATCCTCAGCATCGTCCAGCAGATGTTAAAGGACCTCAGTCTCCTCAGGAAATAGAGACGGCTCTGACCCTTCTTGTAGACAGCCTCAGGATTAATCACAGGACAGATAAAAGACAAAGTAGATCACCAACATTTCATTCGAAGTTGCACTGATGATGTTGCCCAGCTGGGTAACGAAAAGTCTGCAAGCTAACAAGCCAGCTCGGTGAGCCACTGAACAACAACATCCTCAACCTGAGCTACAAACCTTTTCCAATATCTTAAATATTACTTCTGGTTTTTCAATGATTTTTAATCTATTCAATATACGTATGCTGTTATTTATTTATTTATTATTTTTTCTTCTATATTATGTATTGCATTGAACTGCTGCTAAGTTAACAAATTTCACAACACATGCCGGTGATAATAAATCTGATTCTGAGGTTGTGATTTTCGCTGCTGCTTGTGCGTAGGAGGGGGAGGAGAAGCTTAGGGGTTCTGATGTTTCTGTCATTCTTTCTTTGGGTGGTTTTTCTGTTGGTGGATGTCTGTGAAGAGTAAGAATTTCAGGTTGTATACTGTAAACATTCCCTGATATTAAATTGAAACACTGAACTTCCACCTTGGCTTTACTTCCCTGCACTATATCCTTAATCCTTCTGCCCTTAATATCCAAATTGCCTGTTTTGAATGAACAATGGTCAACAGTCCTTTAGGATAGAGAATTCTGAATAAACTTCTCATCTCATTCTACCCCTTATTCTGACACTGCGACCTCTGGTTCTGAACTCAGACAGAAATATCCTTTCTGTATCCACCCTGCTGAGCCCAAAGAACTTAGAGTTTATTCACTGGAAGTTAAAAATAGGATACTCTCAAAGTCTCAATGAGTCCTGGGATTTGGACTTTGCAAATTACTTCTCGTTAATGAAAGTGTGTTCCAAAATTCAAGCAATGATGTTGACGTCTTACCATATCTGTGTAAATCTCGATAGCTCTGTTCAAACAATTAATGGCTTCTAAAAAAAAAATAAAAATGGAGAAAACCATTTAACATTAGTTTAAAAGAAATACCTTAGGTTACTAACAATGCACCCATTTCTGCCTGTTCTTTTAAATTTGAATATCATCTTAATATGTGGACACAGGCAGAAATTGTGCATTCAATTATCAAAACTCATCTACTGATTTCATAGACTCACAGGCATTAAAAAGGCATTTTGGCTCATTGTGTTTATACCGACTATCGCTATGATGCTGAGATATATCCTTGGATGTGCTGGGACACATCATCAGTGATGTAATCACAGTGATGTACATCATCAGTGATGTAATCTGCAGTCATCGGGTGTTTCAGGTCTTTCAACATCAGACACCTTCACCCAAGTGACCCAGCCAGTGTTGATCAGGCCCTGGATTGTGTTGGTCTATGGGTCATACCTCTTGATCCAGAACTACCTGGAGGGTCACTCAGCAACCTCTGTGACAGTTCTGGTGGCTCTTTTCTTTACAGCCCCCATAATGCCAAGTATAACATTAAATCCATTTACAGTAATCCCATTTTATTTTCAAGTTCATTTAATTATCATTTAACCATAAATGAATATAGCTAAACAAAACAGTGCTCCTCCAGGCCAAGATGCAAAATACATCACCAATACAGCACACAGCACAAATAGCACATATGGCTATGATTTCAGAAAAACATACAGTCACAGAGAGAAAAAAATATAGCCAAAGTCCTCAAGTGATGTGTCTGTATTGTCCTGATTCAACTTATTTTTCAACCGTGAACACTGGAGAGCAGTACCAACAGAAAGGGCCAGTCTCCAACCCAATGCACCCCACAGAGGCTTTCCCACACTGTCTTGACATCTCCTCTCCTGTTGGCTGTGACAGGCAAACCCTCTACACAGGCCTAGTCCTCCCCACAACCGAGGCAACACAGCTCCCCCACAGCTGACTAATGAACACGTGAAATGGACTTACAGCATTCTACATTACCAACGTCCAACAGGGTCTTGCAATCACAATAAAAATGTCCAAGCCAGTCACTCGCACCTTCTCGGCACAACAGTATATGACAGGTCCAGGTAACAACATTGCAACAGTAAGCAGTAAGTCTAGCTCCATTGCTATCGAGCAACCTGCTGATGGGATTGTCCTGCACTACCTGATAGGCTTAGTATCCAGCAGTGACCGGCTATCTTAAAAAAGACGTACAAGACAAATAAATCCACCTTTGATTGGATCTACAGTGGCTGCTAGGTCTGCAAAGTACCCATTGGGTCTCTAGATTCTATCACTCATCCGCACGTTAGGCCAATCGCAGCAACTAATTAACCAATCAATCTGCAGATTAAATCCACAGAATCTCAGGGAGAACATGTAAACCACGAAGAACTGAACCTGTATCAACTAATGTGTGAGACGGCAGCCTCCTTCCTTTTCAGTCCTAACGATGGGCTCAGCCTGAAACGTCGACTGTTTACTCTTTTCCTCAGAGGCTGCCTGACCTGCTGAGTTCCTCCAGCATTTTGAGAGGGTTGCTTTGATTATAAATGTACTTTGAACCAAGACACCACAGCAAATTCCTGATACATGTAAATGTGTATGGTGAATAAAACTGATCCTTGATTAGATAGGTCAGTTGACTTGTACATAAACAGAAGTCAGCTGTAACAGATTAAGTGAGTGAATCAATTTTGCATCACTATCTGCAAAAATATTCATCCTTACTAAAAGGGAATTTAAAATTTCTAAACATTTGCATTCCGATAAACAGTATATAAATGATTCCACATTCATGCATTGTAAACCTAATCAGCAAGGGGCCAATTTGTAAAGGTCAGGTACAGGCCGGAGCATGGCGGGGGGGGGGGTCCAAGCCCACTGAGCATCAAAGCAACAGGGTCCGGGTCCGAGTGCAGAGAACATCCTAATGTTCGGACAATTTACACACCGGGCCAGATGGATTGAGAAGGCATGGTATCAGGTCCAGAGGCGTGGGTCGGGTCAGATCAGTTCTCCTTGCTACTCCATGACACTTACTCTGGGCTGAGGGTGTGGGCCTGCTCCGGATTCATGTCTGTGAGCTTCACAATTTACCCCGCTGTGTGCTGAACAGAGGCTGACGGTGACAGCCTGTCCGTGAGCTTCACGATTTGCCCCACTGTGTGCTGAACAGAGGCTGAGGGTGACAGTCTGTCTGTGAGCTTCACCATTTGCCCCGCTGTGTGCTGAACAGAGGCTGATGGTGACAGCCTGTCTGTGAGCTTCACGATTTGCCCCGCTGTGTGCTGAACAGAGGCTGATGGTGACAGCCTGTCCGTGAGCTTCACGATTTACCCCGCTGTGTGCTGAACAGAGGCTGAGGGTGACAGTCTGTCTGTGAGCTTCACGATTTACCCCGCTGTGTGCTGAACAGAGGCTGAGGGTGACAGTCTGTCTGTGAGCTTCACGATTTGCCCCGCTGTGTGCTGAACAGAGGCTGAGGGTGACAGTCTGTCTGTGAGCTTCACGATTTGCCCCGCTGTGTGCTGAACAGAGGCTGAGGGTGACAGTCTGTCTGTGAGCTTCACGATTTGCCCCGCTGTGTGCTGAACAGAGGCTGAGGGTGACAGTCTGTCTGTGAGCTTCACGATTTGCCCCGCTGTGTACTGAACAGAGGCTGAGGGTGACAGTCTGTCTGTGAGCTTCACGATTTGCCCCGCTGTGTACTGAACAGAGGCTGAGGGTGACAGTCTGTCTGTGAGCTTCACGATTTGCCCCGCTGTGTGCTGAACAGAGGCTGATGGTGACAGCCTGTCCGTGAGCTTCACGATTTACCCCGCTGTGTGCTGAACAGAGGCTGAGGGTGACAGTCTGTCTGTGAGCTTCACGATTTGCCCCGCTGTGTGCTGAACAGAGGCTGATGGTGACAGCCTGTCCGTGAGCTTCACGATTTACCCCGCTGTGTGCTGAACAGAGGCTGAGGGTGACAGTCTGTCTGTGAGCTTCACGATTTGCCCCGCTGTGTACTGAACAGAGGCTGATGGTGACAGTCTGTCTGTGAGCTTCACGATTTGCCCCGCTGTGTGCTGAACAGAGGCTGAGGGTGACAGTCTGTCTGTGAGCTTCACGATTTGCCCCGCTGTGTGCTGAACAGAGGCTGAGGGTGACAGCCTGTCCGTGAGCTTCACGATTTGCCCCGCTGTGTGCTGAACAGAGGCTGAGGGTGACAGTCTGTCTGTGAGCTTCACCATTTGCCCCACTGTGTACTGAACAGAGGCTGAGGGTGACAGTCTGTCTGTGAGCTTCACGATTTGCCCCGCTGTGTACTGAACAGAGGCTGATGGTGACAGTCTGTCTGTGAGCTTCACGATTTGCCCCGCTGTGTGCTGAACAGAGGCTGAGGGTGACAGTCTGTCTGTGAGCTTCACGATTTACCCCGCTGTGTGCTGAACAGAGGCTGAGGGTGACAGCCTGTCCGTGAGCTTCACGATTTACCCCGCTGTGTGCTGAACAGAGGCTGAGGGTGACAGTCTGTCCGTGAGCTTCACGATTTACCCCGCTGTGTGCTGAACAGAGGCTGAGGGTGACAGTCTGTCTGTGAGCTTCACGATTTGCCTCGCTGTGTGCTGAACAGAGGCTGAGGGTGACAGTCTGTCTGTGAGCTTCACGATTTGCCCCGCTGTGTGCTGAACAGAGGCTGAGGGTGACAGTCTGTCTGTGAGCTTCACGATTTGCCCCGCTGTGTGCTGAACAGAGGCTGAGGGTGACAGTCTGTCTGTGAGCTTCACGATTTGCCCCGCTGTGTGCTGAACAGAGGCTGAGGGTGACAGTCTGTCTGTGAGCTTCACGATTTGCCCCGCTGTGTGCTGAACAGAGGCTGAGGGTGACAGTCTGTCTGTGAGCTTCACGATTTGCCCCGCTGTGTGCTGAACAGAGGCTGAGGGTGACAGCCTGTCTGTGAGCTTCACGATTTACCCCGCTGTGTGCTGAACAGAGGCTGAGGGTGACAGTCTGTCTGTGAGCTTCACGATTTACCCCGCTGTGTGCTGAACAGAGGCTGAGGGTGACAGTCTGTCTGTGAGCTTCACGATTTGCCCCGCTGTGTACTGAACAGAGGCTGAGGGTGACAGTCTGTCTGTGAGCTTCACGATTTACCCCGCTGTGTGCTGAACAGAGGCTGAGGGTGACAGTCTGTCTGTGAGCTTCACGATTTGCCCCGCTGTGTGCTGAACAGAGGCTGAGGGTGACAGTCTGTCTGTGAGCTTCACGATTTGCCCCGCTGTGTGCTGAACAGAGGCTGAGGGTGACAGCCTGTCTGTGAGCTTCACGATTTACCCCGCTGTGTGCTGAACAGAGGCTGAGGGTGACAGTCTGTCTGTGAGCTTCACGATTTGCCCCGCTGTGTGCTGAACAGAGGCTGAGGGTGACAGCCTGTCCGTGAGCTTCACGATTTGCCCCGCTGTGTACTGAACAGAGGCTGAGGGTGACAGCCTGTCTGTGAGCTTCACGATTTACCCCGCTGTGTACTGAACAGAGGCTGAGGGTGACAGTCTGTCTGTGAGCTTCACGATTTACCCCGCTGTGTACTGAACAGAGGCTGAGGGTGACAGTCTGTCTGTGAGCTTCACGATTTGCCCCGCTGTGTGCTGAACAGAGGCTGAGGGTGACAGCCTGTCCGTGAGCTTCACGATTTACCCCGCTGTGTGCTGAACAGAGGCTGAGGGTGACAGTCTGTCTGTGAGCTTCACGATTTGCCCCGCTGTGTGCTGAACAGAGGCTGAGGGTGACAGCCTGTCCGTGAGCTTCACGATTTGCCCCGCTGTGTGCTGAACAGAGGCTGAGGGTGACAGCCTGTCCGTGAGCTTCACGATTTGCCCCGCTGTGTGCTGAACAGAGGCTGACGGTGACAGTCTGTCTGTGAGCTTCACGATTTGCCCCGCTGTGTGCTGAACAGAGGCTGAGGGTGTGGGCCTGCTCCGGGATTCATGTCTGTGGACTTCCTTTTGCTCTGAATGCTGTTGCTCGTTTTCACTGTTTGCACGATTTGTGCTTTTTTCCCTCTTTCTCTGCGCATTGGGAGTTTGTTAGTCTTTTTTTTAAAAATGGTTTCTTTTGGGTTTCTTGTTTTGCGGCAGCCTGCAAGGAGATGATTCTGAAGGTTGTATAATTTATATGTACTTTGATAACACTTTAACACTACTGAAGAATCTGAGAGACAAAATGCTCATTTTAAGCCTTTAAAACACATTTTACACTACAATTCTGCAGTCTTTGGGAATATTTACAACAATAGTAGAGGTTACCTTGAGGGTCAGCTTTCTTAAAGGCATTTCCAGCATCCACGAAGTTTGTTGCAGCATCATGTTTGCTCTGCAAGTGTAGGTGGAGTTTAGCAGCTTCACAGAAGGCATTGCCTGCAGCTAAAGAGAAAAAGGTTACGAGTGGGTACCAGCAGCATCTGCTGCTCATGGAAATAAGGATCATTAGACTCTGGAGCAGAATTAGGCCATCTGACCTATCAAGTCTGTTCCACCATTCGATCATAGCAGATTTTTTTAAAAAATCCCTCTTTACCCCAATTTCCTGCCTTCTCCCCTAACGTTTGACACTTTTATTAACCAAGAACCTGTTTTAAATATACCCAATTACTTGGTCTTCACAGCCATCTGTGGCAATAAATTCCACAGATTCACATCCGTCTATCTAAAGAAATTCCTCCCCTCTGCCCTAAATGCAGATGAGTGTGAGGTTTTGCACTTTGGCAGGACAAACTAGGGTAGTACTTGGAGAACGAATGGCCAGGCATCAAGTGAGTCAGAACAAGGTGATCTGGGATTACTGCTCCATAATCTCTTGAAAAGGGGCATCAGAGGTAGACAGCATTGTAAATTAAAGCTTTTGGCACCCTGATCTTCATGAATCAAAGTACTGAGTACAGGACTTAGGATGTTACATTGCAGCTGTATCGGACATTGGTGAGGCCTAATTTGGAGTTTTGTGTGCAGTTCTGCTCACCTGCTACAGGAAAGATGCAAATAAAATCGGAGGAGTGCAGAGAAAATTTACAAAACTGTCACCAGGATTTGAGCAGCTAAGTTACAGGGAAAGGTTGAAAATTGTAAATGAAGTCCACATATAAAAACACACAAAAACATTGACACACATACGTAATGAGACAGACTCAAAATGGGGTTAGCTGTGCTAACCAGACTATTTTTCAAACTTCCTAACAAAGTTTTAGATTAATGTGGCTCTCGAATGGGTTTCACACCATTCTCCTTCCCCATAGATCTAAATCACCCTGCGAAGAGGTGTCAGTAAAATTCAAATGCAAAGGTGAAACATCACGCTTTGTTTGTGCTCTCACAATCTGAACAATTGGTAAAATGTTGCCTTGTTGCTGTGTGAAAGACTGCCACAAGTCACTTAAACAGCCTTAAAGGCAAAGCAGAGCCAAGAGGTTGAAAAACGAGAACAAAAAGTAGCATCTGTGGATGCAAAAAAGTGCAAGTCCACACTTTAGGTCAGGGCACACATTCGTCCAGAGTTATGACATAGATAGTACTGGCCCTTCAGCCCACGATGTTGTGCCAACCTTATAACTTACTTCCTCTCATCCACAAAGACCTCCATTTTCCTTTCACCCATGTGCCTATCAAAGAGTTTCTTAAATGCCACTAATGTATCTGCCTCTCCCACCACCCATAGCAGGGCATTCCACACACCCACCACTGTCTGAAAAAAAATTACCTCTGACATATGGAACCAAAAGTTGGACAATATCAAAACAAAATGAGGGAAGTTGCAGAAATGTGGTTTTTGAGAAGAATGATGAAGATATTGTGGAAGGACAGAGTAACAAATGAGGAAGTGTCGTGAAAAGCTGGAAGAAAAAGACAGCTGATATCAATGGGAAATGGCGGCTGGAATTTCTGGGACATATACTGGGAAAAGAAGCTCAAACATCTTGCAGTGATGGGAAAAATTGATGGGAGAAAAATATTGCGGTCCACATTGCATGGAACTCATGAGTTACATCAAGAGATGGACAGGCAAAAGTTTTGAACGGCTTATTAGAACTTCTCAGATTAAAGACAGATAGAAGACCATGATCATATGACATAGCACATAATAATGATGATGATGACCTCTGACATCCCCCTATACTTTCCTCCAATCACTTTAAAATTGTCCCCATTTGTATGTCATTTCTAGCTGTTCTAAGACTATCAGATGGACCCCAAGTATATTGTATTGTACCCCTGACCTCACAATCTACCTCTTTGTGGCCTGTCGTCTTATGGCCTATCTTCACTTTCTCTGTATCTGTAACAGTTTGGGGGAAAAGTCTCTGGTTGTTCAATCGGTCTATGATCTTGTTTTGTTCTTCCAGCATTCCATTTCTTTGTTCAATTAATTTGCCTGTTTGGGATAGGAAGTAGTGCCAAATTCAAATAGCAACCTACACAGGCACTGTATGTTGTCGGAAAGAAAGGCAAACCCACTATGGACAAGGCAGTCAGACAGCACAGGAACAAGCCCTTAAGACCAACTTGACCATGTAAGGTGCCTACCCATCCTGGCCATTCCCTCTTCTCCCCGCTCCCATCAGGCTGGAGACGGAAAAGCCTGAGAGTCCAGTCCACACCACCAGACTCAGGGGCAGCTTCTACCCTGGACTCTCGAATAGTCCCCAAGAATGACAAGATGAACATCTTAACCTCACATCTACCTCGTTATGACCTTGTACCTTATTTTCTACTTGCACTTCACTTCCTCTGTCAGTGTTACACTTTATTCTACATGTTATCTTGCTCACTGCACTGTGTAATGATCTGATCTGTATGAAAAGTATGCAGGACAAGCTTGTCACTGTGACAATAACAAACCAATACTTCACTGAAGATATCACATCACTGCTTGAGCAGGGGTTCCCAACCTGGGGTCCACGGACCCCTCGGTAAAAAACTGGTAAGACTAAAAAAGGTAGGGAACCCCTGACTTAAAGGGAGTTCTCAACTGTGGGCCAGTCCAAATTGCCAACTAATGAGTGAAACAGATACTAAATCACGTTGCAGGAACCAGTCTCCCCTCCAAAGACTCTGTCTACACTTCTCACTGTCTCAGGAAGGCAGTCAGCATAATCACAGACCCCACCCAGCCCAGATATTCTCTCTCTCTCCCCCCCCCCCACCCACCCCTCACTGGACAGAAACTACAAAAGCCTGACAGCATGTACCACCAGGCTCAGGGACAGCTTCTACCTTGGAGTAATAAGACTCTTGAATGGCTTCCTAGCACAATAAGATGAACTCTTGACCTCATTCTACCTTGTGACCTTGCACCTTATTGTCTACCTGCACCGCAGTTTCCTTGTAACCGTTACACCTTATTCTGCATCCGTTATTCTTTTACCTTGCACTATCTCAGTGTACTGTGTAATGCACCTTGGTACAGGGTGTTGTGATGTGAACAAAGTCACCAGAGGGACACTGCAGCTAGTGGATATTGAAGTGTTTTATTCAACAGAAACAAGCAACAGGCATCATATTGAGACACTCTTGGAAGAAGAAGCTTGCTTGACCCAAAATTGCATGACATTTTAAAAATGCTAGAGATCAAAGGTATCAGCAGGTCAATTCTATAGCTACAATGTATCTACAATGCTTCCTCTGAATTACATATAGTTTTCCACACACCTCCTTCTTCACACCCACAGTCCAGACACCCAAAACGGATGTTAACACCCTCTGACTCACAGCTGCATTCATGCATATGCAGGCATCTCAGGTCCAAGTGAAATGATTCTTTGTTTGTGATTGAGCCCAGCCTGCAGCTCCAGGAAACCCGTTGTTCTCAGCTGTGTTTTAAATTCTATCTGCAATCCACATTCAAATCTGAAGAATGGCAGCTGTTGAACTTAATATTTGCTATATACCCCAACTCCAGAAAACGCCCTTACACAGGTGACAATAATAAACCAATTCCAACTTTATTTGCATTCTGTTATTTCTTTTCCCTTGTACTACCTCCATGTGCTGATGTGATGAAATGATCTGTATGGACAGCATGCAAAAGTTTTCTACTGTATATGTGTGTGTGACAACAATAAACTAAAAGCTACTTGGTTGGGAACTGAATTGTTCTGATTATTATTCTATAGATTTATTCAGTACACCCACAAGAAAATGAATCCCAGGGTTATATGACATATATGTACTTTGATAATAATATTTATTTTGAACTTTAAATTGAGAATTTATGGCAATTCCACACGTGGCCAATGGATCACGCAGTGAAATGACTGGGCCTTCAGCATGTGGAGGGCTCTTTTCATACGGGCTTTCGAGTTTGGATGTTTTCACCTTCGCAGGCTCCAGGTAAAGAACCCCTGCCTTAAATGTATGCCCCGGTATTAGATATATTAACCCTAGGGGAAAAAAGGGTCTGTCTGTCTACTCTATCTATGCCTTTTATAATCTTATAAACCTTTATCAGATCTCCCCTCAGCCTCCATCGTTCCAGAGAGTAGTTGTGAAGTAGGAATAGTCAACATCACAGATAATTGTGGCATTTGGTATCTGTACTCACCGCTCCAGTTCTTAGCCATCTTGAACATGTTAGCAGCTCTGCAATACATTTCGCATGCTTCTTCCAATTTCGACGACCCCCTAATTAAAATGGAAGCAGGTCAAAAATCAGGACAAGAGAAAAGGTTTCTCAACTGAACATTCAGAAACCAAAGACTGAGAAATGTGTTGTTTGGATCAGTTATCAACAATGAAGCTAGAGTTATAAATAACCTGCAGGTCCAGTGAGGTAGCAGAAGGAATTGTCGACCTTGAATCAGGTCTACAAGGGGAGATAGCTGGTATAAAACACAGGAAATGGTAACACAAGAGGCTGGAGATGGGGTAGAAGAGATGGGCTCAATCTTCTTTTTACCTCTGCCTTCATCAACTTGAATCCACTGCGCATGGTCCCTAACCCGGCTGCGAAAGGAGAAAGGCTGGGCGTGAGGCTAGCAACCACATCCCCAACGTCCAGAGCTGCAGAAACGCTAACACAAGCTCCAAACACCTCGTTCCTGGGAGAGGAAAGATCTTCAGCTAGATGAGATGGGCTACACCTAGGGTCAAGGTGAAAGACTGGCCCAGGACAGAGGACTTTGGTGAGCTGCTCTCAGCAGCCCATGCCCCAGTAGGGATGACAGGCTTAACTCACTCCACCTGTCTCTCAACTCCACCCACTACAATCTTCACTCATCCCCTCGATCTACCTTTGCTGCATTTCATCAATCCCCCACCTCCATTTAATACTTCTTAATCCTAAACCGGTTTCTTAAGTTTGTTATAGTTGGGGTGGTAATGGGGATAAGCTCCCAATATCTATTAAATGGGTAATATTTGAGGTGCTCCCAATGGCATGCACCTCAAATAGCCTCTGACAACCAAGTCCAGCTCCTGGCCTTCATGTCTATCTTAGCTACTAAGCCCGCCAGGACCATTTCTACTGACAAGAGAAGGGGCAAAGGTGGGTTACTGGCACCTTAAAACCAGTCATTTCAGGCAGATAGGGCTCACCAGCTGTGGTCGGCAGCTCATCCAGAAGGAAAACTTTGATCTCAAACCTCCACCTCCTTGTGGCTATACCACTCATAGGGGAAGACTTCAGGAGTAGAAGAGGGAAAATTCCAGAACTGGACACCCTACGGCCGTCCTATGTTGAGTTCAATGCTGACTGGCAACTCCTGTAACGCTGTTGTATCAGTTTTTGTCATTCCTTGGGTTCATCAGATACATGGAGAAAGGGAGTCTGCTACACGGGCAACAGCTTGCTCTCCATATTGTACTGCCCTGGCTTGCATATCTAGACAGCTATGACACAACATCATGGTTGACCATAACCAGAGGCCTCAAAAAATCCTAATCCATGATTTCAATTCACCCCACCCCATAAATGAAGCTTGAGCCACTGGGTTCCTCTAGCAGACTGTTGCTTAGTATTCCTGTGACTGCAGCCTAGTGTCTCAATAAAACATAACTTATGGCTTCACGCATCAGAGCATTTAATTCCTGGGGGTGATAGGGAGATATCACTCGCATTATGGCACTTCCATTATTCAGATTATATTAGTTTTATTTATCAAAGATACATCAACCGGGCTGGTGGCGCAGTGACATCAGCGCTGGACTCCGGAGCGAAGGTTCCCGAGTTCGAATCCAGTCAGGCCGCTCCCGGGCACGCTTTCCATCCGTGCCGGGTTGAGTGTCGAGCTCACAACTCGGCCTGGTAAAAAAACAACTGCGCTGTGAGAAGGACGTGGGGGACCGCTCACAGAATCTTTCCTCCAAGACAATCACTTGAAAAGTGGTCGCTGAGGCTCTGGCAGAGTATGGCACACAAAAAAACCCCATCAAAGCAGAGGAAAATATGCAATTTCCATCAACAACTATCATCACGGGGACAGCTGGCAAGTGTCACCACGCTTCCAATGCCAACTTAGCTTACCCACAACTTACTAACCCTAACCTGCATGTGTTTGGACTGCAGGAGGAAACCAGAGCACGCAGTCAGGGGGAGAATGTACAATCTCCTTATAGACAGCAGTGGGATAAGCAGAATATCTAACCACAATCAAACTGCATTGCATCACTCTGTTATTACACTCCAGACAGTGAGCATACACCAAGGTGTTCTGTTAGCGAAGTATTTTTGGATGAACTAAGGTCATGTTAAGAGGCTACACAGCCAAATCCACAGCAACACACACAAAATGCTGCAGGAATTCAGCAAGTCAGGCAGCATCTACAGAAAAGAATAAACAGTCTATGTTTTGGGCCGAAACCCTTCTTCAGAACTGGGAAGGAAGGGGGAAGCCACCAGAATAAAAAGGTGGGGAGAGTGGAAGGAGGATAGCTAGAAGGTGATGGGTGAAGCCATGTGGGTGGGCTGGAGAGAAAGGAATATGATAGGAGAGGAGAGTGGAGCATGGGAGAAAGGGAAGGAGCAGAGGATCAGAGAGGCTCATGACAAGTGGACCTCCAAAAGGACCACAACCTTGTCATCGGGTGTGGAGGCTTGCTAGCCTCAATGATGTGGAGAGCCATGCTAACTGGAGTCAGGGCTCTACGCTTTGGTTCAAGTCCACTTGGGACTTGCCAGGCTGACAGCAGTGAAAGCTGAGATAGAGAGAGAGTTACTGACATGAACACTGTCAGAGATGGAGGACCTTCATTGCTGCCCTAAACTCCCGCAGCATAACGAGCAGTAAGAATGGTGGAAGAGAAGGAACAGCAGTTGTGGCAAAGACTGCGACAGGGTCACCAGGTATCCAAGCACAAGCTACGGAAATGATGCAAAGCCTTCAATTAAAGCAGAGATCCAGGGCAGATGTTGACACTACTCTGTGCTTTGTTTTTTTTTACAATTTAGAGTGACAGCACAGTACCAGGCCCTTCCGACCCAACAGGCCTGCACCCATGTGGCCAATTAACCTAGTAACCTGTACACTGCATCTCTGGAGAATGAGAGAGGAAAGCACCCGGAGGAACCCACGCAGCCATGGGGAGAACGTACAAACTCCTAACACACATTTGCAGGAATAGAGCAGGATCACTGGCACTGTAATAGCATTAGGCTGATCACAATTCTACCATGCCAGCCCATGTACGGAATAGGAAAGTATTATAGAGGCTGATGTACCTCGCCAAGACCAACACTGCAACACTGCCTGTGTTAATGTACATGTGACAGATAAAGCTAATATTTAAAGAGCCTCTTTTTTTCAAAAAAACAGTTCTAGTGGGCTGCATTCAAAGCAACACACACAAAATGTTGGGGGAACTCAGCAGGTCAGGCAGCATCTATGGAAATGAATAAACAGTCAACATTTTGGGCCGAGACTTCCTCAGGACTGGAAAGGAAGGGGGAAGATGCAGAACAAAAAGGTTGGGGGGGGTGGAGAGGAGTCTAGCTGGAAGGTTAAAGTTGAAGCCAGGTGGTTTTGAAAGGTAAGCAGCTGTCAAGGAAGGAATCTGTTAGGAGGTGAGTGGACCATAGGAGAAAGGGAAGGAGAAGAGGACCCGGGGGAGGTGATAGCTAGTTGGGGAGAGGCAAGAGGCCAAAGTGGGGAATTGGAAGAAGAGAGGGGAGAGGAAATTTTTTTTTTTTCTTTTTACTAGTAGGCAAAATGCCATCAGGTTTGACGCTACCCAGGCGGAATACAAGGTGCTACTCCTCCACCCTGAGGGTGGCCTGATCTTGGCACAACAGGCCATGGACCGACATGTTGGAACAGGAATGGGAATCAGAATTAACCCACATTCAATATTAACCTTCAGTGCTGTCTGTATGGAGATGGCATGTTCTCCATGAGCACACAGGTTTCTCTTAAGTGCATCAGATTCCTCCCAGATAACAAAGACACGCAGACTGGTGAAGTAAGAAGTTGCTCCCATCACTGTCAGTTTAAGCCACTCTGGATGCTCTCCACTTTCTTTCAAACAATTCCCTTTGTGTAGGCAGGTGACAGTGGGAAGTTGGTCAGAATGTGGAGATGGTTACAACAGCAGTGACTGGAATTACTGTCAGCTGGTGTAGTAGACTCAGTAAGTCAGATGGTGACGAGAGGACGTATAGGAGCCAGGTAGATCTACTGTTTGAATGGTATAGCAGCAACTACCTCGCACTCAACTTCAACAAAATGAAAGAACTGATCGTGGGCTTCAGAAATGGTAAGACGAGGGAACATACACCAGTCCTCAGAGGTCAACATCGCTGAGGATCTAACCTGGACCCAAAATATTGCTGCAGCTACAGTGCAAAGAATGCAGAGCTTGAGTAGATTTGGTATGTCACCTAAAACACTCGCAAATCTCTACAGAGGTACCGTGAGAGCATTCTAATTGGCGGTATTACTGTCTGGTATGGTGAGGCTGGGGGTGGGGGGCTACCACATAGGATCAAAAATAAGCTACAGAGAGTTATAAATTCTGTCAGCCCCATCATGGGCACCAGCCTCCCCAGCATCCCGGACATCTTCAAGAAGCAATGCCTCAAAAAGGTGGTATCCATCACTAAGGACCTCGATCACCTAGATCATGCCTTGTTCTCATTGTTACCATCAGGATGGAGCTACACACTCAACGATTCAGGAAGAGCTATACACCTGAGTGATGGGGAATCCTCAATGATATACAGATAGAAACAGAAATAGACACTTACTGTAATTCATCTTTTATCCTATTACGTATTGCATGCTACTGCTGCTGCAAAGTCAACAGATTTCATGACATATGCTGGTGATATCAAACCTGATTCTGAACAGTCTTCAAAAATGAGGGTGGCGTGGTAGTGCAATGCAGGATTTAGGTTCGATTCCAGCTACTGCCTGTAAAGGGTTTGTATAACCACTAGGTTCCTCCAGGCACTCCGGTTTCCACCCACAGATAGTGAGTTATGCGCAGGCTACTGTGGTGCCGGATACGCGGTGACACTTGTGAACTGCTCAGTACAACCTCTGCTAATTTGATGCAAATGCAAATGCTACATTTTACCGTATCTTTCAAAGTACATTTATTATCAAACTACATATACATTATTCAACCTTGAGATTCGTGTCCTTACAGGCAGCCACAAAACAAAGAAACCCTGAAAGAACCCATAAAAAACAATCAAGCACCCGGTGTGCAGAGGGGAAAAAAACAAATCATGCAAACAATAAATATAAGCAAATAGCATTCAGGACACAAGACAGTCCATAGACACGAAGCTCGGAGCAAGCCACAGCTCATCACACAGCAAAGCTGAGAAAACGTCACAGAGCCTGGAGCAGGTCACATGTACATTTGACAAGTACAACTAATCTTTCAGTTCAGTGTTGTAAGGAGATGTGGTGTGGTGAAAAGAAAGGAAGAGGATGAACAGTCATATTGTGGTATCATTCTCTGTAACACTCGATGTCGTTGATCTGTATTAACAAGTGGTTTCAACAGGAAGAAACGGGCTTAAACTGTCCTGTCAGCAACAGGCATATTGCAACAGAAACATGCTGCACTCAAGTTCCCATCAATTTTAGCACTAATACTAGGTCAGAAATAAACCTTGGGCTCAGCAATAATTTGAATTATTTCAACCATTTGTCAGTCATCCACAAGGCTGTAAAGGCCTTTAGGAAAATGCAGAAAAGATTACAACCATGAGTTATGAGTTACGGAAAAAAAGGCTGAGGCTCTGAATGTCTGCCTTACTATCAGGTTGGGAAGAACAGCACAAAGATTAAAATAACAAGGTCCCTTGACGCCAGATAGAAAGCAGCTTCTCCCTCTCCACTGGTTAACAACAGAATTAAAGGTGACTGGCGAAAGGAGACTAAAGAAAGCCTTAAGTAGCACCTGGAGTGGATTCTTCCCTCCTCCATCACGGAAGCTGCCCTCACCCGCATCTTCTCCATTACCCAGACATCTGCACTCACCCCACCTTCCCACCACCAGAACAGGGATAGAGTTCCTCTTGTCCTTACAGACTACCCCTCGAACCCCTGTATCCAACACATCGTTTGCTGCAACTTCTGCTATCTTCAAAAACATCTTTACCTCACTCCCACTCTCCACTTTCAGCAGAGGTTGTTCCCTCTGTGATTCCACTCCTCCCCACTAATCTTCCTCCTGGCACTAATCCCTGCCGGTGTAAGGAGTGCTACACCTGCCCATACACGTCCTCCCTCACCTCCATTCAGGGACACAAACAGTCCTTCTAGGTGAGGCAACGTTTCACCTGCAAACCAGTTGGGTCATCTGTTGTATCCAGTGCTCCCGATGTGGCCTCCTCTATATTGGTGAGGCCTGTCGTGAATAGGGGGACCACTTTGTCGAGCATCTGTGCTCCATCCACAAGAGCAGAATTTCTCAGTGGCCAAATACTTTAATTCCAATTTCCATTCCCAATCCGACATATCAGTCCATGGCCTCCTCTTCTCCACTCTCAGGTTAGAGAGGAAATACCTCATTTTCCATCTAGGTAGCCTCCAACCTGATGGCAAGAACACTGATTTCTCCAACTTGTGGAAATTTTTCTCGCTCCTCTTTCCCTCTTCAATTTCCCACTCTGGCCCCCCTCTTATCTCCTGCTCACCTGCTTAACACCCCCACCCCGAGTTCCCCTCATCCTTCCATTTCTCTTACAGTCCACTTTCCTCTCCTATCAGATTCCTTCTAATCCAGGCCTTTACTTTTTCCACCTGTTACTTCATCTCCCCATCTCCTCCACCTGGCTTCACCCGTCACCTTATAGCTTGTACTTCTTCCCCTCCCTCCAACTTCCTATTCTGGCTCCCCCCACCCCACCCTTTTCAGTCCTGATGAAGAGTGTCGGCCCAAACATCTGACAAAGTGAAAACAGTTTTTAAGAACTTTATTCTGAGATACAGAGTGGAACAGGCCCTTCAGCCCAACAAGCCCCGTCGCCCGGAAGCCCACCTATTTAACACTAGCCGAATCACAGGACAGACCAATTAACCTCCTAAACTGTGAACCTTTGGACTGTAGGAGGATCCAGAGCACCTGGAGGAAGCACAAGTGTTCATGGGAAGGATGTACAAACTTTCGTACAGATGACACCGGAATTAAGCTCTGGACTCCGACAAGCCGAGCTGTAATAGAATTGCACGAACCGCTACCATGGTAGAGGTTGCAGGCTCTTATTTGACACAAGAACAAATGGAGTGCTTGCATTTGATAACTGAAGAATTTAGCAGTCAAACTGCAGTCAATCTTTATTTACAGTAATTGACCAAAACCAAATAAACTCCCACAAAGAGGTAAGGAATAGCAATTAATCAGTTGGCTGAAGATGACAAGGAATATTTCCTTGCCCTCTTAATCGGGATTTTACGTGTATCATCCATGCTTGAATATACAGTTAAAGGTGTTGCATTTCCATTTTAAGTACCATTTACTAAACTGTAGGATAGATACATAGACCATAAGATATTGGGCTGAATGGGCTAATTCTGCTCCTTCAAGCCTACTCTGCCGTTCCATCATGGCTGATTTATTTTCCCTCTCAACCCCACTCTTTTTCCTTCTTCCCATAACTTTTGATGCCCGAAATACTCAAGAAGCTATCAACCTCTGTTTTAAACATACCCAATGACTTGGCCTCCACAGCAGTCTTGACAATGAATTCCAAAGATTCAGCACCCTCTGGCTAAAGAAATTCTTCATCTGTTCTCAAGGGACGTTCTTCTACACTGAGGCCCTCTGCTCCTACACTTCTCCGATATAGGAAATATCCTCTGCAGGTCCACAAGAATCTTATTGAAGCAAACAACACATTACTGTGCATTTCAATCTACATGTGACAAATAAAGCTAATCTTACCAAATAACACACACAAAATGTTGGAGGAACTCAGCAGGTCAGGTAGCATATAGGGAAGGAATAAACAATTGATGTTTTGGGCTGAGACCCTTCACCCCTGCTGAGTTCCCTCAGTATCTTGTACATGTTGCTCTGGATAGCAGGATGGAGATTACGTCTCTACCAAAAGAGATGTAAGACGCTTCTTCCTTCCACTAGCCTGCAGGTCACCCTTGGACAAGGTGTAACACCTGCTTAGACCCTCTCCCCCCACCCCCCAATCAGGGGCACATGAAGCCATGGGACCAGGTGGTGGATGGTCATATGAGCAGCTGGAGCAGGCACACCATCTCTGAAGAGTATTGATAATGGCTGGGGTCACCCATCTTGTAAAGACACTGCCCGGAAAGCAATGGCAAACCATTTCTGTAAAAAAAAAATTGTCAAGAACAATCATGTTCATGGAAAGACCATGATCGCCCATGTCATATGACACGGCACATAATAATGATGATGATACAAAATGCAGAGGAACTCAGCAGATGAGGTAGCATTATGGAAAAGAGTAAACAGTTGACATTTGGGCTGAGCTCTTTCTTCATGAGGGGTCCTGATGATGAGCCTTGGCCTGAAACGTTAACTGTTTACTTTTTCCCCATAGATTCTGCCTGGTCTGCTGAGTACCCCAGCATTTTGTGGTTTATAACAACGCATTGTTTCCTTTCATTCAGCATGATAGCAATTGCAAATGGTCTGCTATAGCAACCTCAGGGATCTTGGCCAATGGACAAACTGGACTTTAAAAGCTAACAAACTACGATCTGAACCTTAAAAACCCAGCCAAAGTGCAACCATGGAATGAGTTACTGCACCTTATCTAACAGACACTCCTTGTTTGTTAGTGGTAGGAAAGGCACAATATAGCAGCCCTACGTGGTTACAAGATTAACTTCTGCCACATAACATCTGAAATCAAGTTCAAGTGCATAACAAACCCCAGAGAGTAATATTTCAAATAAAGGTTAGATAGAAGCTCAATGGATAAATTATAGAACAATTCTTCCTTAAAACTGGATAGAGGGCATTTCAATAGATGAAATAGAATGTACCAGCTATTCAATAGATAGAGATAGAAAACATTTTTACTTCAAGAGGTACTGATCCTGTCTTGAAGTTGCAATCAAGTTTATAGAGAGTAACAGAATATCACAGCACAGAAACAGGCCATTCAACCCATCTAGACCATACCAAACTATTATTCTGCCTAGTCCCATCGACCTATAGCTGAATCACAGCCCTCCAAACCTCTTCCACCCATATACTTATCATTAGGAGTTTGAGGAGATTTGGTTTGTCACCTAAAACACTCGAAAATTTCTACAGATGTATCATGGAGAGCATTCTGACTAGCTGCATCGCCGTCTGGTACGGGGGGAGGGGTTGCTACTGCACAGGATTGAAGTAAACTGCAGAGAGTTGTAAACTTAGTCAGCTCCATCGTAGGTACTAGCAACTCTAGTTTCCAGGACATCTTCAAGGAGAAAAGTTTTAGGAAGACAGCATCTATCATTAAGGATCCCCATCACTCAGGACATGCCCTCTTCCCATTGCTACCATCATACATATATATACACACACACACACTGTAATTCATTTTTTCCACTCTATTATCGTGTATCGCTTTGTACTGCTGCTGCAAGGTTAACAAATTTCACAACACATGCCAGTGATATTAAACCCGAATATGATTCTGATGCCGTTTTTTATGTGTCATGTCGTATGTCGTGGGCGACCGTGGTCTTTCTTGGCAAAAATTTTCTGCAGAAGTAGAATTTACTTATCCAAATTTCTCTTTAATGCTAAAATCGCACCTGCATCTACCACTTACACTGGCAGCTCATTCCACATTCTCACCACTCAGAGAAGTTATTCCCCTTCATGTTCCCTTTAAACATTTCACCTTTCACCCTTAACCCATGACCTCTCACCCAACCTCAGTGGAAAAAGCCTGCTGCATTTAACCCTCAATTGTGCGCACCTCTATCAAATCTCCCCTCATTCTCCTACACATCTGGGAATAAATTCTGAACCTAGTCAATCTCCATTACAACCCAGGTCCTCAAGTCTCAGAGGGTATCTTTGGCTGTACAGGAAACTGCAGATACTAGAATCTAGAACAGTCTCCTGGAGGAACTCACTGGGAGCCTCTGAATAACCGAATCGCCAAGTTGACCCAAAACATCGATAATTCCTTGACCCTCCCTGCTGCAGAAGCTGCTTGACCTGCTGGGTTCCTCCAACAGATTTATTCATATTGCTCAAAATACAAATCCTACTGACATTTTCAGCAATGTTTCAGATTATTATTCATTCTTGTTCTGAAGTGATGGATTGAAGATTTACCTGGAGTGCTACCTCCCAATCAATTGTTTACAATATTACACTTAGGATATTGAATATACTCATTCTCAAAACAAGATGTAATAATCTTTAGTGATTAATCAAGAACTTAGTTCCTTAAGGCTGTCAGAGTCAGAGGGAGTAGCTCCCAGTGCTTACTCAATGATCCCAATACCAAGCATTCCAAATAGCCTCTGACAACCAAGTCCAGCTCCTGGCATTCATGTCTGGCTTGGCTACTAAGCCCAGCAGAACCATTTCTACTGACAGGAGAAGGGCAAAGGTGGGTTACTGGTGCCTTAATAGCAGTCTCTCTGGGCAGCCGTGGTTGGCAGCTCTTCTAGAAGGAAAGCTCAGATTTCAGACTTCCACTGCCCTGCACCTATACCCATTCATGGAGAAGGTTTCAGGAGCAAACCCCAAGGAAAAATCTGGAGTTGGAGTCCCTAAGGCAGTCCTGTGTTGACTGGCAACTCGTGTGGCACCACTCGTGCCAAACTCTATCAGCCTCAGCCGTTCCTTTGGATTCGCCAGATGCATGGAGAGGGGGAGCTTGCTGCATGGGCAACCACTTGCTCTCCTTATTGTAAAGTCATGGCTTGCACATCATGTAGACAGCCAGGACTCAACATCCATGGTCGACTTCGATCAATAGGAAGCCTACTAATCAAGATCTTCAGAGAAAGTGTCTGAACATTTCAGAGAAATTACTTAAGAGAAATAGCAGTTTATTTTTTTTTTCATGAGCTACTTATAAGTTTCAACATGGGGCAGGAGGAATTCTATTAGACTGGAAATATGATCTGAGCTTGCGACCCCAAGTAAATATGTATGGTAAACAAATTGTATAATTACTACAGGATAACAGACATCTTTGGTATTCCAATATTAACAGAGATACATGGCTGCTTCATTTGGATGCAGTCAAAGCAAACTGAAATAGAACATTAAATTATAAAAATGGTGCAATATGTTACTTTAATTAGTTGCAGGAAAAAACTCCGTTTGGGGTAGATAAAGGCATTGGCACCAATACTATTCAGGGATAGCGGGGTAGAGATACATCTCTGCTAAAGGAGCTGCAAGGCACTCTGCTAGCCTGAAGGTCACCTTTGGGCAAGGTGTAGCACTTGCTTAGCAACCCCCCCCACCCCCCCACCCCCAAAATCAAGCTGATGTGAAGCCATGAGTAGCTGATGCATATCACAAGTTCTGGTTATACGACCACTGACGTCAGGCAGACAATCACTGAAGAGTATTGATAATGGCTGGCGGTGGGGTTACCCATCTTGTGAAGACACTGCTCAGAAAAAAGCGATGGCCGAGGTTTTCTGGAGAAAAACTTGCCTACGACAACCACGGTCATGGGAAAACCATAACTGTCTACATCATACAACACTGCACATAATGATGGCGACTATTATTCCAATGTCTTCAAGGCAACATTTAAAACCAAAAGCTTCTCAATTTAGCTGACAGAACTAAGATGAGAGTTTCAAATGAAGAAAGTGCTCTGGAATTTCTCTATTATAGTTTAGTGGTGCATAGAATCATTCAACACCTGCCCTCAGAGTCTACGCTGACCATCAACCATAAAATGAAACTTATTTAACTGTCCCCACATCTTGAGCCTCCCCCCAGGTTCTGCCACAGGCATCACACAAGGGCAGTTTAGTGGAAAATTCCCTACTTACCCGCATGTTGTTGGAATGTGGCAGGAAACCAGAGCACAGGAGAAACTCACATGGCACAGGTATCACCGGCAAATGAGCAGAATTCTGGTCACCACACTGGAGCGAGTTTGCAAGGGTTTATGGGGCACAGCAGCACAGAAACTGGCTCTTCCGCCCATCTAGTCGATGTCAAAAAGTTATTCTGCCTAGCCTATCAACCCGCACTGGGACCACAGACCCCCACCCCATACCCCTACCGTCCATGTACCTATCCAAACTTCTCATGAAATCAAACTCACATTCATCACCTCCACTGGGAGCTCATTCCACACTTGCACCACCCTCTGAGTGAAGATGTTCCCCCTCAGGTTCCCCTTAAACAGTTCACCTTTCACTCTTAATCTATAACCTCTAGTTCTAGTCTCACAGAACCTCAGTGGGAAAAGCCTGCTTGCTTTTACCTTATGTAGGCTCGTTCGTTGAGCGCCGTGTCATCTGACAAGGGCGATCATTGTCTTTCCATGACCGTGATTGTTCTGGGCAATTTTTTTCTGCAGAACTGGTTTGCCATTCCCTTCTTCTGGGCAGTGACCCCCTGCCATTATCAATACTCTTCAGAGATTGTCTGCCTGATGTCAGTGGTCACATAACCAGGACTTGTGATATATACCAGCTGCTCATCCGGCCATCCAGCACCTGCTCCCATGGCTTCATGTGACCCTGATTCAGGGGGGTGAGAGAAAAGGGTCTAAGCAGGTGCTGCACTTTGCCCAAGGGTGGCCTGTAGGTCAGTGGAGGGAAGGAGTGCCTTACACCTCCTCTGGTAGAGACATACCTCCACCCTACCACCCTACCCTATTTACACTCTTCATAATTTTGTATAACTATCAAATCTCCTCTCTTTCTCCTACACTCCAGAGGGGAAAAAAGAAGTCCTACCCTATTCAACCATTCTCTATAATTCAGGTCCACAAGTCCCAACAATACCCTTGTAAACTTACTCTGTACTCTTTCAATCTTATTGAAAGGCCGTGATGTGGAGTGGATGCTTCCTATGGTGGGAGTATCTAAGACTAGAGGGGACACAGCCTCAGAATAGAAAGACGTCCATTTAAAACACAGATGAGGTATTTCTTTAGCCATATAGCCACGAAACAAAGAAAAAAAACATGGACATCAGCTCAGGAGAAACAACAAACCACCCCTCTCACCGCACAAAAAGAGAACGGCAACATGATCATCAAACCCCCCCCCCCAAACCACCGCACCCAACTAGAACATCGGGGCACAAATCCCCCCCACCCTGCACGAAACGCAAGAACATCAGCCCCCAAATCCCCCCCACACACAAAATGCAAGAACATCAGCCCCCAAATCCCCCCCACCCTGCACGAAACGCAAGAACATCAGCCCCCAAATCCCCCCCACCCTGCACGAAACGCAAGAACATCAGCCCCCAAATCCCCCCCACCCTGCACGAAACGCAAGAACATCAGCCTCAAATCCCCCCCACCCTGCACGAAACGCAAGAACATCAGCCCTCAAATCCCCCCCACCCTGCACGAAACGCAACATCAGCCCCCAAATCCCCCCCACCCTGCACGAAACGCAAGAACATCAGCCCCCAAATCCCCCCCACCCTGCACGAAACGCAAGAACATCAGCCCCCAAATCCCCCCCACCCTGCACGAAACGCAACATCAGCCCCCAAATCCCCCCCACCCTGCATGAAACGCAAGAACATCAGCCCCCAAATCCCCCCCACCCTGCACGAAACGCAAGAACATCAGCCCCCAAATCCCCCCCACCCTGCACGAAACGCAAGAACATCAGCCCTCAAATCCCCCCACCCTGCACGAAACGCAAGAACATCAGCCCTCAAATCCCCCCCGCAAATCCTCCCACCCTGCACGAAACGCAAGAACATCGGCCCTCAAATCCCCCCCACACACACACACAAAAAAAGAGAAAGAACAAGTGAAACACATCTTGACAGAAGCAAACTGAGAAGTTGAAGGAATGAGATGCAGTGTTATTAACAAGGTTTCGGCTCGAAATGTCGACTTCCTGGCCTGCTGAGTTCCTTCAGCATTTTGTGTGTGTTGCAGTGTTATTAATTCTGGTCACCACACTACCACACTTTTGGACATTTGTAAGGGTCCGTGATAAGGTGCTCAGATACTTTACTAGACTGGGTCTAAGAATGATGAAAGGTTAGAGTGGAGAAGCTGGTGCTCTCCTTGTAGCAAAGGAGGCTGGGGTGGTGGGGGTGGAACCTAATAGCAATGCACAAGCTGGTTACAAGTTTAGATATTGTTGAAAATATCCTGCATCTTAACACAGTGCCAATACTCTCCATCAATGCTTCAAGAAGCAGAGAATAAATTCAAAGTGATGGGTTAAAGATGGGGAAGAATAAGGGGAAACTTGCTATATGTAAAATAACTCCCATGTGAAACCAATGAGAAAAAGAGAGACAGAGAGACCTATTGTCCACTCTCCACTCCCATCAGATGCTTTCTCCTCCAGCCCTTGACCTTTCCCACCCATCTGGCTTCACCCACCATCTTCCAGTCAGCCTCTTCCCCCTCACCCCCAAAGCCCCCTTCCCTTTCAGTCCTGACGAAAGGTCTTGGCCGGAAAAGTCAACTGTTTATTCTTTTCCATAGATGCTGCCTGACCTGCTGAGTTCCTCCAGCATTCTGTGTGTTCCTTTGTATTTCCAGCAATTGCAGATTTTCTTGTGTTTGAGATAGACAGATAGGCAAGCAATAAATATCAAGACCATGAGATGAAGAGTCCTTGAAAATTAGTCCATAGATTATGGGGACAACTCAGTGATGGGGCGATTGAAGTGGAGTGAGCAACTCTGGTTCAAGAACCTGATAATTGAGGGATAATAAGTGTTCCTGAACCGGGAAATATCAATTTTCAAAAAGGAATTAATTACAGCATTATGGAGGAGGAGCAGGGAAAACTGGACAAGTAGGCACACCCCACAGGGAGCCACGATGAAGTTGGCAGCCAAATGGTATCTCGCAGTACAGTTGTTACTCTGGAAGAGAGGGCATGTTTAAATTCATAAATCAAGCCAAATCAAGCCAGGGAGCTTCAGCTTCTATACTGATTAGTGGTTCTCACTGAAAAACAAAGGATTTCCATTCATATGTTACAACAATCTACTTAGAAGTCCTAAGTATTACAAATAGAAGCATGTTAGCAACCCCCTCAGCAACACACACAAAACACTGGAGGAACTCAGTAGGTCATTCAGCATCTATGGAAATGAATAAACAGACAACATTTTGGGCCAAGACCCTTTTTCAGGACTGAAAAGGAAGGGGAAGACGCCAGAATAAAAAGATTGGGGGGGGGGCAGGGGGCTGAGGGGAAAGAGAAAAGCTGGAAGGGGACAGGTGAAGGTAGGTGGGTGGGAAAGGTAAAGGTCTGGGGAAGAAGGAACCTGATAGGAGAGGAGAGAGGATAGGGGAGGAGGGGACCCAGGGGGAGAGAAGAGGCAAGAGTCTAGAGTAAGGAATAGAGAAGATAGGTGGTGGTGGGGAGGGGGGGGGGGAGCTTTGTTTTAACCAGGAGGAGAAATTGATATTTGTGCCATCAGTTTGCAGATTACCCAAACGAAATACAAGGTGTTGCTCCTCCATCCTGAGGGCGGCCTTATTTTGATCCCCTCACGCCTGCACCATTATTTAATGGTGTGACTGATCCTTTAACTCAGCACTGTCTTCTTCTATTAAACTTTTGATTCCCTAACATCCAAGCTGTATTCATTTTTAAAAATTTTATGTGTGGAATGGGCCCTTCCAGCCCAATGAGCTACACCACCCAGCAACTCACTTAGTTAATCCTAGCCTAATCACTGGACAATTTACAATGACCAGTTAACTTACTAACATGGCTTTGGATCATGGGAGGAAACAGGAGCACCCAGAAGAGGCCAAACATTTTAATTCCCATTCTGACATGTTAATCCATGGCCTCCTCTCGTACCAAGATGAAGCCACCCACAAGCAACTCCTTAAGTTCCATCTGGTTAGCCTCTAAGCTGATGGTATGAATATCAATGTCTCCTTCCAGTGAACAAATTCCACCCCCCCACCTCTGCTACTCCCCACTTTGACCTTTTATTTCTTCTCACCTGCCTTTTACTTCCCGCTGGGTCCCCTCTTCCTCCTCTTTCTCCTATGGTCGGCCCTTTCTCCGATCAACTTCTTTCCTCTCCAGCCTTTGACCCTTCCCACCCACCTGGCTTCATCCATCACCTCCCAGCTAGCCTCTTTCTCCTTTTTACTCAGGCATCTTCCCCCTCCCATCTCAGTCCAGCTGAAGGGTCTCAGCCAGAAACATCTACTGTTTATTCATTTCCATACATGACCTGCTGAGTTCCTCCAGCATTTTGTGTGTTTTTTTAATATAGAATTTTTATTGTTTTCAAAGTGATACATGAGAAAAAAAATCTACCTTCCCCCTCTCCTTAACCCTCCCCCCCCGATATATACTCCTACCTAAAAAGAAAAGAAAAAAAGAAAAAAAAAAGAACCGCCTGAATATTAGAAGGTTTGCAATGCTCCATGGGATAAAAATAAATTTTATATATATTTGTTACTTTCCCCAAGGAACCAAGATCTTCATCATCGGAGCTATAAATAAGGGCTCCAAATATTAAAATTGTTACATATTTATCTCTTAAAATCTAAAACATTACTTAGCTTCTCAACTCTCATAGTTCCCTGGGGAATCTCTTTGAACTTCACCATATTGCTATGTGTTTCCCTCCCAATCATCCAGGTAAAAAGAAAAAAAAATAGATAAGATACAAAAAAAGAAAAAACAAAATACCCCTCCACTAATGTTGTGAATAAAAAGATACACAACACTACCCCCCTCCATTGTGCGGGTCCTGGCTGTTGCCACGTTTGCACACATGAATAACGTAGCGATTGGTCAGTGTTTCTTCCAGCTCCCCCGTAACAAAAAATTATATATATATAGAAAAAAATTAATGTTATTATTCCCGGCTAATATTCCTCAAATTTTAACCTTTCTTCCCCTCCCTCATATAATAATATATTTATATATTCATCCGCCTAAAAATTCAACAGGCCTAATCCTTGATCCAGTCTTCATCTTCAATCCACCTCGCTCTCCTAAGTTTGTTCTTGTATCTGGTGAATATTCAAAGAATCTCGCACAAACTCCTCCGCTTTCCGGTAATCATCAAAAAATCTTTTTTCTCCACCAGGCAAGAAAATCTTCAAGGTTGCAGGATAACGCAATATAATTTGATAACCGTGATCCCATAGGGCTTTTTTCACTGGATTAAACTTCTTCCTTCTTTTCAAAAGTTCCTAACTTATGTCAGGGTAGAAAAAAATTTTCTTCCCTTCTATCATTAGTGGCCCTTTTCTCTTCTTGTCAGCTTGGGCAGCCGCCCGTAGAATCCTTTCTTTATCTTGAAATCTTAAGAATTTTATTAAAATTGATCGTGGATATTGGTCATCTTGTGGTTTTGGTCTTAGAGCTCTATGTACCCGCTCAATTTCAATTGATCGGTCTTCCTCTTTCATTTGCAAGGTTTTCGGGATCCATCTTTGAAAAAATTCAATTGGATTATCTCCCTCTGTACCTTCTTTAAGACCAACAATTTTAATGTTATTACGTCTACTAAAATTTTCCAACACGTCCACTTTCTCCAAGAGTCGATTTCTTTCCGTGTTCCAGACCAGCACATTATTTTCTGTTTTTTCCACTCTATCATTAATATGCTCCAGTGTTCTTTCCATCTTCTGAAGTTTCTTATCCATTTTATCCTGTCTTTTCATAGCTTTATCATAGCACATCTTCACGTCTCTAAACTCTGTTCTTAATTTTCTTAGTTCAGCCGTTAATTGCAATAAAGCCTCTCTTATGTCTCCGTCGTCTCCTTTACTTCCAGTCTCTTCCAGTTCTTCCTCCTCCTCTTCATCTGTATTCTCTGCGATATCCAATTCTGACTCTGAGTCACTTTCAGTTACAGAGGCCGTCGGTTCTTGTAGTTTAAATTGTGTCGATTTGCGCATGCGCATTTCCGGCATCTTCTTCCGAGAGACCACTACCGGCGCCATTGCTCTTCTATGCCAGAGATAAAATGAGTCTCCTCCGAAGGAGATCCAACCTGAATCCGAGGCTCCATCGCTGCAGTTGGCCCTTTTTTCTTCACATCTTGTGGCGACTTCACAACAACAGACTTCTTCTGTTGCGGTTTACGAGGCATATCGTAGAGTAGTCTTACAAAGTTTATAAGTAGTTTTCGGAAAGTATTTATTAACTTTACTTTGTTTAAACGGTACTTTGCTGATTTTTTACGTGAGAGCTAGATTTACACGTCTCAATCCCACGTCATCACGTGACCCCCCCCCCAGCATTTTGTGTATGTTGCTTTGAAGGAAGCCCCAGCTGTCACAGGGAGAACGTACAAACTCCTTACAGATGGTACCAGAATTCAACTCTGAACTCTGGAATGCCCCAAGCTGATTCTGAGGTGCACCCTACGGCGCGATGGGGCACATCATCAGTGATGCAAGCTGGGCGCTTCGGGTCTTTCAACATCAGCCATTCTCGCCAGGTGACCCAGCCAGGGTTGATCAAGCCCCGGCTTGTGTCCCAGCAACACTGGTCCACTGATCACACCATAGCCATCTGGAAGCTCACTGAGCAGCCTCTGTGACGGTCTTGATTCCCCCCCCCCACCCCCCACAATGCCAAAGAGAAAGCAGGTTCTGCACAGCAAGCAGTGCCTTTCATCTGTCTGTGGCACCGCACTACCAGCTCCTGGTATTTGGCATTCTGACCAACTTGGTAACAGATGGAGGAGGGCTCATCTTGCGGGTTATTTGAATACATAGAGCAATCACACCATGTGACAGCATGCCTTCACAACTTGCTCCATCCTCAAGCAAATTCTCTCAGACAGTTGAATGCCCCCTTTGAGGCACAAACAGTGCAGTAGCTTCTCCATCCTGAAAGGTAGGCAGACAGCTTCTCTCCTTCTTCCTTTAGAGTCCTGACCCTTTGTATATTCCATCCCTTCTCTAAAAAAATACAGACTGCCCATGGCCCCACCACTCCAGGTGCCCTTATCGTATCAGGCAGCACGACTTCAGTTACGTCACCGGTAGTCTGGACTAACATGACATATTTACCAGCTGATTAGTCAAAACGCCTTTCAATGTGTGTAACTTTTCCCACCACTTTTACAGAACTCAGCACTCTTAGTAGCAGTTCATCAGGAATTCAGACATCCACCCCAATCAGAACACAAGCATGACTTATGGATATCCTTTTCGAATAGCCACCAAACCTTACTCCCTGCAGCATCCATAATAAAGTACCTTAATTACGACACACCTCACTTCCCACAAACAGTAGTTTAAGCACTGGCTTAAGCACAAATAAACCACTTAATCCATCCTTACACAACATTCCTGAATCCTATACGGGCCACCACAAATGTAACCCTCTCACCAGGGCTCAGGCTAACTCAGCTGACAGCCACGTGACTCAGCGGTGAGATGGCCACCTGTCATAAACAACATACCAGTCCTGGACGTGACGTTCACGCAAACAGGAACGTCGTGATGCTCCAATTAAAGAAACCTTGATTTGAGCAAATGCTGTGCAAGTAGTTACCTGTAGCCCAGAAATGACAAATCATACACCAGCATAAGATTATAAAGAAAGTATATGTACCAGATTTTCAACTCTAACAAACGTTTACAGAAAAAGAAAAAAGGGCCGATTACAGTTAAACCAGTCCAATGTGCACATAACATTGGAGCTTATTCGAGAGTAGTTGGGGGTGTATCTCTTACTCACACGTTGGACCCACGGTCTATGTGAAAGCACCCGCCACATTCCGAACTTCCCTCAAAGCCTGTCTTGAATGAACTTATTGGCACTTCCTCCTTGGAGCTATTTATCTGTACAAAGCACTTCTTCCAACTGCAACTCTCCTTCCAACGGCATTGTATGGCATCTTACCTTGTGCACCATTCCACATCTCCTGCCAAAAGACCCCAACCCAGACCACTGTCCTTCAGAAAACCCTTCCCCATAGCTCTCTAGAACCTTCTGTCACATCCACCATCCCGACTGTCTGACTCACATTCCAAAGCTGGATTCTGGACTAGTTCCTGAGGATTGGAGGGTGGCTAATGTAACCCCACTTTTTAAAAAAGGAGGGAGAGAGAAACCGGGGAATTATAGACCGGTTAGCCTAACGTCGGTGGTGGGGAAACTGCCTTGGTGAGACCACACCTGGAGTATTGTGTGCAGTTTTGGTCCCCTAATCTGAGGAAAGACATCTTTGCCATAGAGGGAGTACAAAGAAGGTTCACCAGATTGATTCCTGGGATGGCAGGACTTTCATATGAAGAAAGACTGGATGAACTGGGCTTGTACTCGTTGGAATTTAGAAGATTGAGGGGGGATCTGATTGAAACATATAAGATCCTAAAGGGATTGGACAGGCTAGATGCAGGAAGATTGTTCCCGATGTTGGGGAAGTCCAGAACGAGGGGTCACAGTTTGAGGATAAAGGGGAAGCCTTTTAGGACCGAGATTAGGAAAAACTTTTTCACACAGAGAGTGGTGAATCTGTGGAATTCTCTGCCACAGGAAACTGTTGAGGCCAGTTCATTGGCTATATTTAAGAGGGAGTTAGATATGGCCCTTGTGGCGACGGGGGTCAGGGGGTATGGAGGGAAGGCTGGGGTGGGGTTCTGAGTTGGATGATCAGCCATGATCATAATAAATGGCGGTGCAGGCTCGAAGGGACGAATGGTCTACTCCTGCACCTATTTTCTATGTTTCTATAATATGGGTCCTTATCTTAGCTGAAGACCAAACACACTTTCCAGCATGGCACAGAGTTTTTACAGAAAACTGCTAATATAAACTACCTCACAGCATAGCAGTGAAAATCTTAAACAGCACATTACACTCAGTCTGGGGGAAACTAGATCTGTACACATTATTTTAGGTACCGTCTAACCAGGGCTCAACTTAATCAGAGCACGACATAGCCTGTGTTCAATATAAAATCACGCAGGATCATGGGCTAAAAGGTCAATTTTTTTTCACCATATACATTCCCATGTATTTGGAATTTGTTGAGATGTGTTGGTCAGGGTACAACATGCAAATTATAAAAAAAAATAAAGTTAGAAGTACAGATACAGACTAAAAGGTGCATAAATCAATCAGACACCAATAACGCTTCACCTCCCTCTCCTGCCAGGGCATCAATCAGGCACCAACAATGCTTAATCCATCTCCTCCCTCCTCTGCCAGGGCATCAACCAGATGCAAACAGCCCATCATCACCCCCACAGCCTTATTCAGGACATTACCCAGACACCTACAACCCTTCACCCACGTCCTCACTCCCCCTGTTCGTGGCATTACCAGATATCAACCTCCCTTCACCCAGGTCCTCGCTCCCCCTGTTCAGGGTAACTGTGGAAGTCGAATCTGGATAAAGTCACACAGAGACCACATAAGTACAAAGTGTTTATTCAAAGCACCCGGGGCTTACTCAGTTAGTCGCTCAAACAGGAACAGTCTGTGACTGTTCCTGCCCGATCCACCAACTAACTCACTCATTTTTGTTGACAAAGATGTCAATCAATCTTTCACCCAGGTCCTCGCTCCCCCTGTTCAGGGTAACTGTGGAAGTCTAATCCGGATAAAGTCACACAGAGACCACATAAGTACAAAGTCTTTATTCAAAGCACCCGGGGCTTACTCAGTTCGTCGCTCAAACAGGAACAGTCTGTGACTGTTCCTGCCCGATCCACCAACTAACTCACAATTCCCCTTACGAATGGACATATTCGTTCAGATACCCCACACACAAGACAGGCTGGAGTCAAAGTTATCTACTACATGACAGTCCTGAAAGACAAATTACAAAATAGGAATAATGGCTCACATACAGAAAACAGACTGGAGCTGTCCTGTCTCTACACATGACTACACAAGGAGATAAGCATCCTAAAACCCTAGCTGGCTACCTTCAAGAGGAAATATTGCTCAGAATTGAATAACAAAATTAACACATCTGTTGATCATCAGCTGTTTCTTTCAGAAAAACGTGCTGCTATTGTTTAACTAACATGTTAATCCCTTTACACACTTTGTCATAACAACCAGATGTCAACAATCTTTCACCCATATTCTCACTACCCCAGTTCGGGGTATCATCAACTGTCAGCAACCCTTCACCCGTGTCCTACCTCCGTTCCGGGTATCACCAGATATTAACAACTCTTCACCCGTGTCCTACTTCCTCTGTTCAGGGTATCACCAAATGTCAACAAACCTTCACCTGTGTCTTACCTCCCTCGTTCCAGGTATCACCAGATATTAATGAACCTTCACTCATGTCCTACCTCCCCCGTTCAGGGTATCACCAGATGTCAACAACCCTTCACCCGTGTCCTACCTCCCTCGTTCCGGTTATCACCAGATGTCAACAAACCTTCACCAGTATCCTACCTCCTCTGTTCAGGGTATCACCAGATATTAACAACCCTTCACCCGTATCCTACCTCCCCCTTTCCGGGTATCACCAGATGTCAACAACCCTTCACCCGTGTCCTACCTCCTCTGTTCAGGGTATCCCCAGATATTAACAACCCATGTCCTCGCTCCCCCTGTTCAGGGCAACAACTGGACGTTACCCACTCTTCACCCATGTCTCCGTTACCAGATGTTGACATACACCCGGCCCCGTCACCAGAATACCAACAGCACCGCCGTCCACCAAGGCCCGGCCTCAGCAGCTGTGGCCTCTCCCCCCATCTCGGGACCGGAGCTCAGCACCTCCCCCAGCACCCGCTCGAAGCTTCTCACCCGAACAGCGTGGCCATGAAGGAGCGCGCCGAGCGCACCTTCTTCTCCGCCTCGGCCACCAGGCTGACCGCCTCCCGTTCCTTCGCCGAGTTGTCCATCGCTCTCGCCCCCAACTCACCCACCTTGCCCGGCGTCACTTCCTGCTCCGGGCCCCGCCCCCTGTGAAGCCGCGCCGCGCATCACGTGACTCGTCAGCCGGTGTCCTGTCAATCATTCCGCAATACTCCACCAGAGGGCTGAATGAAGCACAAATAACAAGCATTGGAGCCCATGTCAGCAAGAAAGACGAACGTCTGCCGAACAAATCTTCTACTCCCAGCCTAAAGAAGGCAAGCGTACAAGAGGCGGACAACAGAAGAGATTCAAAGACGTCTTAAAAGCCAACATGAAGAAATGTAACATGGACACCAACAATTGGGAAACCAATGCCAAGGACAGGAAGCTCTGGCAAGCCATCATCCGAGAAGGAACAGAAACTTTCGAAGCCAACAGATGAGCAGAATTAGAAGAAAAGAGAAGAAAATGGAAAGACAGGCAGAAGCCCGATCTGCCATCTGGAACTACCTGTCCTGAATGCGGAAGAACTTTCAAAGCCAAGATTGGACTCATAAGCCTCTTGAGAGCCCATAAGTAGATCAACAGAACAAAAAAACCATCAACCTCGACCTCGAAGGATAGCCACGACGACCACAGAATCAGGTTTAATATCACCGGCATATGTCGTGAAATGGTTGACTTTGCGACAGGAGTACAATGTGATGCATAATAATACAGAAAATGTGAATTACACTAAATATGTACAGATAATTAGTTAAATTAAATAAGTAGTGGAAAATTCTAGTGAGCTAGTGTTCATGGGTTCAATGTCCATTCAGAAATCGGACGGCAGAGGAGAAGAAGCTGTTCCTGAATCGTTGAGTGTGTGTCTTCAGGCTCCTGTACCTCCTTCCTGATGGTAGCAATGAGATGGGGGCCTTAATGATGGATGCCGCCTTCTTGAAGCATCGCTCCTTGAAGATGTACTGGATGCTGGGGAGGCTGGTGCCCGTGCTGGAGCTGGCTGAGTTTACAGCTCTCTGCAGCTTGTTTCATCCTGTGCAGTCACAGCCCCATACTGGACGGTGAGGCAGCCAGTTGGAATGCTCTCCATGGCACAACTGTAGAAGTGTTTGTGTGTTCAGGAGACGTACCGAATCTTCTCAATAGAAATTCCACCCATCAAGCAGGGCAGCAACGTTAAAGAACAACAAAGGTGATGTTTCAGGCCGAACATCGTCATCAGAACTGGAAAAGACCAAAAAAAAATAACAAGGTAGTTTCAGTTGGAGCGGGATAGGTTATTCTTTTCCACACCTTGTGGTTCATCGGGTGGCAACTTTACTGTTCCTTTTGCATTTTTGTCTGCTTTTATGAAGCTGAGTGCTAACTTGATGCTTAACGCAGCAAGGGAAAGCATGCAAGGAGCTGGCTGGATTCAAACCCGGGGCCATTTACCTTGAAGTCTAGTGGTGATGTCACCCCACCAGCGGCCAGCTTATACGTTGAAGAAAGGAAATATTTCTGATAAGGTGAAGCCAAGTGAGTAGGAGGCACAAGTCATTGCAAGTTGGGAGAAAATGGACAGGTGACATTTTAGGTTAAGACCCTTCATCTGGACTGGAAGATAGAGGGGGATAGGGAGATCCCACACCAGTCCTCATGAGCAGGTCAGCAGTAGAAAGGGCGAGCAGCTTCAAGTTCCATCTCAGAGGATCTGTCTTGGGCCCAACATATTTATGTAATGGTGAAGAAGGCACACTGACATCTATACCTCTTTAAGAGGTATGTTGGAGGAGATTTGGTATGTCTGGTAGGGAGGCGCTGATGCACAGGATCGAAAAAAAGCTGCAGAGGGTTGTAAACTCAGTCAGCTCCAACATAGACAGCAGCCTCCCCACTATTGAGGCTATCATCAAAAGTGGTGCCTCAGGAAAGGCAGCATCCACCATCCGCGACCCTCACCATCCGGGACATGGCCCCACCTCAATATTGCCATCAGGAAGGAGGTACAGGAGTCTAAAGATGTTTTAGGACTTCTTCTTCCCTTCCACAGTCAGATTTCTGGAAGGCCGATGAACCCATGACCACTACCTAACTACTTGGCTCCCTTCCTTAACTAGATCTTTCTCAAAATTACTCATATTAATGTTTTAACATTGGAACATCTGCACAATGAAGACGCAAACATCTCTGAGGCTGTCCGTTGGTCAGGATCGAACATGGATGTTACGTGCTAGCTCTCTATGTGATACGCAAGCCAGGGCAGTACAATACAGAGAGCAAGCTGTTCCCCATGCAACAAGCTCCCCCTTTCCATGCAGCTGATAAGTACAAAGGAATGGCAGAGACCAATGCAGTTTGGCACCAGTGGTGTTGCAGGAGTTGCCAGTCAGCATTGAACTCAACATAGGACTACCTTAGGGACTCCAGTTCTTGATTTTCCCCTTGGGGGTTGACTCCTGAAGCCTTTCCCCATGAGTGTGCATAGCCAAAAGGCAGCAGGGGTTTGAGATCAGAGTTTTCCTGCTGCTGCATAAGCTGACAACCACGGCTGATGAGCACCATCTGCCCGAAGCGACTGGTTTTAAGGTGCCAGTGACCCACTTTTGCCCCTTCTCCTGTCAGTAGAAATGGTTCCTCTGGGCTTAGAGGCTATTTGAGGCACGTGCCATTGGGAGAATTTAATACTACCTCCACCGGCTCTGACAACCTTATATGGTATAATTATGTGGTTCTGTCAGTGTTAGTCTTTGGTTTGTCCTGTTTTCTGTGATATCACTCCGGAGAAACATTGTATCATTTCTTAATGCATGTATGCATCTCTAAATGACAATAAAAGAGGACTGAGTGTTCTCATAATCTAACCTTAAGAAATCTTGCTTACATCAGAATGCTCTTTATTGACTACAGATATGCATTCAACACTATCACATTCTCTCGAAACTAATCGATAAGCTCCAAGACCTGGGCCTCAATACCTCCTTCTGCAAATGGATCCTGGATTTTCTCACTTACAGACCCCGGTCAGTTCAGATTGGCAACAACATCTTCTCCAGAATCTCCATCAGCCCAGGTGCACCACAAGGCTGTGTGCTTACCCCCCTGCTCTACTCACGTTACACTTAAAACTGTAAGCCTAAGCACAGCTCCAATGTCATATCTAAGCTTGCTGGTGACACCACTGTTGTTGGGTGAATCAAAGGTGGTGACAAATTAGCAGACAGGAACGGGACCGAAAGTTTGTCAGAATGGTGTCACTGCACCAACCTCTCACTTGCCATCAGCAGAACGAAAGAGCAGACCACGGAACGAGGAGCCAAGGGTTAGAGGTGTAGAGAGTCAGTAAATTTTAAATTCCTCTGCATTACCACTTTGAGGGATCAGTCCTGGTTCCGGCATGTAAGTGCCACTACAAAGAAACCATGGCAGCATCTCTACTTTCTGCAGGCGCGGAATGCTGCAAGTTCATATTTTGGTTTATTGGCAAACGGCAATGAACTGTGTGTTGTCAGTACTCCCCCCCCCCCACCAACCCTTCCCCAGTGTTCGCTTGGCCCAAGACAAGCTGTATTGTGTTTGACTGCAGACTGCTGCAATATACATGGACTCAGGGACTTGGATTATGTATTTTTGTGTGACTGCAATTTACTGCTATCTTATATGTGCTATCACGAGGAAATCTGCAGATGCTGAAAATTCAAGCAACACACACAAAATGATGGTGAACGCAGCAGGCCAGGCAGCATCTATTGGAAGAGGTACAGTCGACATTTCGGGCCAAGAAGGGTCAACTGTACCTCTTCCAATGGATGCTGCCTGGCCTGCTGCATTCCACCAGCATTTTGTTGTGTTGCTTATATGTGCTATGTGCTGTGAGGGATGGTTGGTGTTGTGTTTTGTAACTTGGCCTCAGAGTTACACTGTTTCATTTGGCTGTATTAAATAGTGAAAGATTGCAGCATGCTGTTGTGCAGAGGGACTTGGGAGTGCTTGTTCATGAATCGCAAGAAGTTGGCTTGCAGGTACAACAAGTTATTAAGAAGATAAATGGAATGTTGGCCTTCATTGCTAGAGGGATTGAATTCAAGAGCAGGGGGGTCATGCTGCGACTATACAGGGTACTGGTGAGGCCACACCTGGAGTACTGCGTGCAGTTCTGGTCTCCATACTTGAGGAAGGATATACTGGCTTTGGAGGCAGTGCAGAGGAGGTTCACCAGGTTGATTCCAGAGATGAAGGGGTTAACCTATGAGGAGCGATTGAGTCGTCTGGGACTATACTCTCTGGAGTTCAGAAGAATGAGAGGGGACCTTATAGAAATATACAAAATTTTAACGGGGATAGATAAGATAGAAGTAGGAAAGTAGTTTACATTGGTAGGTGAGACTAGAACTTGGGGACATTGCCTCAAGATTCAGGGGAGAAGATTTAGGACGGTGATGAGGAGAAACTGTTTTTCCCAGAGAGTGGTGAATCTGTAGAATTATCTGCCCGGGGAAGCAGTTGAGGCTTCTTCACTAAGTATATTTAAGAAACAGTTAGATAGATTTTTACATAGTAACAGAATTAAGGGTGATGGGGAAGAGGCAGGTAGATGGAGCTGAGTTTACGGACAGATTTGCCATGATCTTATTGAATGGCGGGGGAGGCTCGATGGGCCGGACGGCTTACTCCTGCTCCTACTTCTTATGTTCTTATGTTCTTATTAATGGGTATTAATGTTTGGTTGAATGACAGTTAAACTTGAACTTAAAAAAAACAATGTTCTTGAATGGAAATGCTACAAAAATTTGTCGATACAGCCTACCACAGGTAAAGTCCATTGAGTACATGTACAAGGAGCACTGTCACAGAACACAGCATCGATCCTCAAGGATCCCCACCATCTAGGTTATGCTCCATTCTTGCTGCTCCCTTCAGGAAGGAGGTACAGGAGTCTTCGGTCCCACACCACCAGGTTCAGGAACAGTTATTACCCCACAACCATCAGGCTCCTGAACCAGTGTGGATAACTTCACTCACCACAATGAGCCTCAGGTCCCACACCACCAGGTTCAGGAACAGTTATTACCCCACAACCATCAGGCTCCTGAACCAGTGTGGATAACTTCACTCACCACAATGAGCCTCAGGTCCCACACCACCAGGTTCAGGAACAGTTATTACCCCACAACCATCAGGCTCCTAAGCCAGTGTGGATAACTACACTCACTGGAACAGTCAACTAATGGACTCATTTTCAAGGATTCTACAAGTCATTGATTCAATATTTATTACTTATTTATTGTTTTTTTTTACAGTTGCACAAAGGTTTTCTGTTGCACATTGGCTGTTTATGCATCTTTGTTTGCATGCTGTCTTTCATTGGTTCTATTGTCTTCATTTGTGTTTACTGTGAATGCCTGCAAGAAAGTGAATCTCAGGGTAGCATACACCAGTCCCTCTATTTTTTTTTACGCTGCACAGACCAACTATTGCTCTGAGTATGAAATATTTACACGGCCTGAAAACTGTGCACCATTTTAGTTAAACATTATATAAAAGAATATTCCGGCCATACGGCAACAAAGGTTATACATACGGAAGCATTTCAGTTACTGCCCGGCAACAGTGCAGTGGATGGTGACATATATACTTTGATAATAAACAACAGGAATTCTGCAGATGCTGGAAATTCAAACAACACACATCAAAGTTGCTGGTGAACGCAGCAGGCCAGGCAGCATCTATAGGAAGAGGTACAGTCGACGTTTCAGGCCGAGACCCTTCGTCAGGACTAACTGAAGGAAGAGTGAGTAAGGGATTTGAAAGCTGGAAGGGGAGGGGGAGATGCAAAATGATACGAGAAGACAGGAGGGGGAGGGATGGAGCCAAGAGCTGGACAGGTGATAGGCAAAAGGGATACGAGAGGATCATGGGACAGGAGGTCCGGGAAGAAAGACGGGGGAGGGGGACCCAGAGGATGGGCAAGGGGTATATTCAGAGGGACAGAGGGAGAAAAAGGAGAGTGAGAGAAAGAATGTGTGCATAAAAAAGAGTAACAGATGGGGTACGAGGGGGAGGTGGGGCCTAGCGGAAGTTAGAGAAGTCAATGTTCATGCCATCAGGTTGGAGGCTACCCAGACGGAATATAAGGTGTTGTTCCTCCAACCTGAGTGTGGCTTCATCTTTACAGTAGAGGAGGCCGTGGATAGACATGTCAGAATGGGAATGGGATGTGGAATTAAAATGTGTGGCCACTGGGAGATCCTGCTTTCTCTGGCGGACAGAGTGTAGATGTTCAGCAAAGCGATCTCCCAGTCTGCGTCGGGTCTCGCTAATATATAAAAGGCCACATCGGGAGCACCGGACGCAGTATATCACCCCAGCTGACTCACTTGTATTTATGTATTTGTTTGACTTTTCCAATTGAATTTGACGGCTCATCACGTGAGACCAGTCCGCCTTGAGCCTTACGTCACCGACCGGCGGGCTGATTGGTGAATGAGTTAGTACGTCATGGAGTTGGGCGGTTACTGACGCCGAGCCGAAAAAAAGACGGGTTTATGATTGGTGGAAGGGGTAATGATGTCACGGAATGGGGCGGGTATCAAAGGACGGTGAGATGACGAACTGTTGATTGGTAGAGCAGCAACTACGTCATCGTGTCGAAGGTCATCGAGATGGCGGGCGGCAGGTGGAGGGAAGTGTGGCGGCTCTGTGCTCGATGTTGGCTCCGTTCCCCTTCCCATGGCTGGGCTCCTCCGGTCGGGCGCTGGTGCAGCAGGAGCAGCCTGTACGACCATGTGAGGGACGGCTACTCGGACAGGCCCCGGCTGGACATGGGGCTTGTCTGCAGTCAGACGCAGGCGCTGCTGGACAATGTGCGGAATCGCAAGGGGGAGCTGACCGGTGAAGATGTGTCTGATATAGTAGGTTCCATCGATAAAGTGCTCGCCTGATCACCCCGCGTAGGCGCCTGTAGTAACATACACTAAAATGAACAAACTGATATTATAAACACAGGAAATTCTACAGATGCTGAAAATCTTGAGGAACACACACCCATAAACACAACCTGAGCAGGTCAGGTTGGAGTAATCAGACTCGAAAGGAAGGGGGTAGAAGACAGAATAAAAAGGTGGTGGTGGACGGAGGGAGAAGAGTGTAAGCTGGTAGGTGAGTGGAAGGTGGGTTGGGGAAGAGGGGATGAAGCTGGGAGGTGATAGATGAAAGCGGTAAGAGACTGAAAAAGATGGATTCTGATAGGGGAATACAGTGGACCATGGGAGGAAAGGGTGGCACCAGAGGTAGGCAATGGGCAGACCAGTTCCAATGAAGAGTCTCATGTTGAAACGTGACCATGTTCTCCTCCAGAAGTGCTGCCTGACCTGCTGAATTCCTCTACAACACAGATTTCCAGCATCTGCTGTCTTCTTAAATACCATCTCTGGTTCTGCTGTTTCACCTTGCATTACCACCCCTTTGACCTATTAATTTTACCTGTGCACCATACAATCATACACTCTTCGTTAGACTTCACTAACTTCAGATGATCCCTCCTTCCCTGCCCCCCCCCCCACCTTGCCAAGGCCTCACTTAGAGTAATCTGAGCAGTTTTGGCCCCTATTCTAAGAAAATATTTGCTGACATTGGAAGGGGTTTGAAGTAGGTTCACTAAAATGATTCTGGGATTGAAAGGCTTGTTATGTGAGGGGTGTTTGATGGCCCTGGGTCTGTACTCAGTGGAATTCAGACAAATCATGATGGGAAATCACATTGAAACATGACAAATGGTGAAAGGCTTCGACAGAGTGGATGTGGAGAGGATGTTTCATACGGTAGGGGGGAGTCTTAAGACCAGAGGACACAGCCTCAGAATGGGGAGTGTCTTTTTAGAATGGAGCTGAGAATTTCTTTGGCCAGAGAGTGGTGAATCTGTGGAAATTGCTGCCATTGGCAGTTGTGGAGGCCAAGTCATTGGGCATATTTAAGGCAGAGGTTGATGGAATCAGGTTTGTCCGCCAGTATGCATCATGAAATTTGTTAACTTAGTAGTGTAATTATATTGAATAGATTAAAAATCATGCAAAAACAGAAATAATATATACCAAAAAAGCGAGTTAGTGTTCACAGGTTCAATGTCTATATAGGAATCCAATGCCGCGGGGAAGAAGCTGTTCCTGAATCACTGAGTGTGTGCTTTCGGATTTCTGTACCTCCTACCTAATGATAACTGTGAGAAAAGGGCATGCCCTGGGTGCTGGGGCCCTTAATAATGGACACTGCCCTTCTGAGACACCACTCCCTGAAGATATCCTGGGTACTTTGTAGGCTAGTACCCAAGATGGAGCCAACTAAATTTGCGACCCTCTGCATCTTCTTTCAATCCTGTGCAGTAGCCCCCCCCCCCCCATGCCAGACAGTGATGCAGCCTGTCAGTATGCTCTCCACGGTACATCTGTAGAAGTTTTTGAGTGTATTTGTTGACATATCAAATCTCTTCAAACTCCTAATGTAGTATAGTCACTGTCTTGCCTTCTTTATAGCTGCATTGATATGTTGGGACCAGGTTAGCTCCTCGGAGATCTTGACACCTAGGAACTCTCTCTCTCCACATCTGATCCCTCTATGAGGATTGGTATGTGTTCCTTCGTCTTACCCTTCCTGGACTCCATAGTCGCTCTTTCGTCGTACTGACGTTGAGTGCCAGGTTGTTGCTGTGGCACCACTCCACTAATTGGCATATCTCACTCCTGTACACCCTCTCGTTACCACCTGAGATTCTACCAACAATGGTTATATCATCAGCAAATTTGTAGATGGTATTTGAGCTATGCCTAGCCACACAGTCATGGGTATATAGAGAGTAGAGCAGTGGGCTAAGCACACAACCTGAGGTGCACCAGTGTTGATCATCATTCTTGATTGATCAGGGCATGAGGGAATCAGGGAGTAGGCAGGAGATTGGGGCTGAGAGGGAAAATGGATCAGCCATGATGAAATGGCAGAACAGACTCAATGGGCCAAATGGCCTAATTCTGCAACAGTATTTTAAGGTATTATGTTTTTCCTCGTGTTAATACCCTCAGAGAGGAGGTAGGGGTACCTGAAGATCCACACTCAACAACTTAGGGATAGCTTGTACCCTTCTGCCATTGGATTTCTGAACAGCCCAGGAGCTCTACTCTAGTATTCACACAAAATGGTGCAGGAACTCAGCAGGTCAGGCAGTATTTATGGAACAGAGTAAACAGTTGATGTTTTGGGCTGAAAACTTCATCAGACTCTAATTTGTTTTTCCTTTTTTGCACTACTTATATATTTTTGTAATTTATAGATTTTTATGCTTTTGCATATACTATCTGTCTGTCTAGGTACCGTATCCGATGCGGACTTTGGTGACCACGGTTTTCCATATACATCTATCCTTCGTTTTTTGGATGGCTTCCATTTCCTCGATGTGTAGCCACCTGGCTAGGCTTTTGATGTACATAAGCTGAGGTCTTCCTCTAGGTTTGCTGCCCTCAATCTTTCCAGAGAGTATGAGTTTTTCTAGTTCATCTTTCTGCATGATGCGTCCTAGGAATCGGAGTGGTCTTTCTCGTATTGTTGGTATGAGTGATCGAACTGCTTGGGCTCTTCTGAGAACTTCTTCATTTGATGTGTGTGTGGTCCATGATATTTTTAACATTCTCCTGTAGAACCATAATTCAGCTGCTTCTAGTCTCTTTTCCATTGCTGGGGAAATGGTCCAGCATTCACTTCCATAAGTCAGGATAGAATAAATGTAGCACTGCAGTGTTCTGTTTTTAGTGTGCGTGCTCATCCTTCTGTCTGTTAATATGGTCTTCATTTTTTGGAAAGCTTCTTTCGCCATTGCTATTCTGTATTTGATATCTCTGTCGCACCTGCCATTACTTGTTATTACGCTGCCAAGATATCTGAATTTGGTGACTTGTTTGATGTTTGTATTTCCGATCTTGATCACATTGTGGGATGTTTGTCTTTCTGGAGATGACTATGCTTTCTGTCTTCTTGGTGTTGATTGAGAGGCCTCTGTGATTACTTTCTGCTGCCACTATAGTGAGTAGTTCTTGAAGTTTTGTTTCTGAGTCAGCTATTAGTACGATGTCATCAGCATACCTGATGTTATTTATATTATGGCCTCCAATTGTGAATCCTTTGATGTCTTTGATACTTCTCAAGATATTTTCACTATACAGGTTGAATAAGTCTGGTGAGAAGACACAACCTTGCCTGACCCCTCTCATGATATTCACATACTCACTCACTTCTGCTTCTATTAGTGCGCATGCGCCGGTCGCGCATGCAGCCTGTTACAGCCGCTCTGACTAGTTTTCTTACTTTTTAACTTAGGTTATTTGTTGTATTTTTTTTTCACGGTATCACGTTGAAGCTGTACCCTCTCTAACTTGCTGGTAGAGAGAGGTTTGTTTGGGTTTTTAGCGCTGTAAACAGTTACATTTGGACTCGACTCATTAGCGGGGCAGCAGTATGGCCGCATTGTTTATTCCAGGGACCAGCTGATTGTGCTTGTGCCGGCCGGTTTAGCGAGCAGAACGGCGGACACCCCTGCTGAAATCTGGAGGAAAACACACAGAAGATGCAGAGGGGGATCAAAAAGGCGAGGGAAGAGGACCGGGTCGAGACAACAGAGACTTATGGAGAAGAGGAGTTATAAGCCGTGTCGCCCCTCTCTCATTATGGGCAATGTGAGATCGCTGGGTAATAAAATGGACGAGTTGATGGCGCTAGCCAGGAGTCAGGGAACATTTCGGGAGAGCAGTGTTATGTGTTTTACTGAAACGTGGCTGCACGAGGACATACCCGACCAAAACGTTTCCATAAAGGGCTTCCAGACCGTTCGGGCTGACCGAAAGTGCACTGAAAGCGGTAAGCGTAAAGGAGGGGGGGGGCTTGCTGTGCAGGTTAACAAACAGATGGTGCAATCCTGGTCATATTACGATCAAGGAACGTGTCTGTAGCCTGGATATTGAACTTTTTGCTGTTGGACTCCGCCTTATTATTTGCCAAGGGAAATCTCACATGCAATTGTGGTTGTTGTGTACGTCCCTCCCTCTGCCAACCCAACGTCGGCGTGTAACATCATTTATACCTTTGGGCACAGGAGTACATTCAGCCAGAGACTCATTCCACCAGGATGCAGCACTGAGTGTCATGAGAAGTCATGCCTGCCTATGGCCATCAAACTTTGCAGCTCCTCCCTTGGAGGGTTGGACACCCTGGGCAAATGGGCTGGTCCTGGACTTATTTCTGTCTGGCATGGTTTACATATTATTATTTGATTGTTTGTGGTTTTTGTATTGCTATGTTTGTACTCCGTTCTTGGTTGATGCAACTGTAATGAAACCTAATTTCCTTCGGGATCAATAAAGTATGTCTGTCTGTCTATCTATCTATCTATTCTGATGGATGCTGTCTAGTTCCAGTATAAGTTTCTTAAGAAAATGCTGCTGTAAAATAATCAGTTTTATGTCATATTCCAGTGATAATTCTGAATCCCACTAGCCCCATCATCCTTTTTCTCCTCCCCTGCTCTCTCAATCTGCCTATCACCAACACACTCCTCGCTCAAGTTCCCATCTTCACCTCCCTTACTTTCTCCCATTGTCCACTCTCCTCTCCTATCAGATTCCCTCTGCTTCAGTTCTTTACTTCTTCCAACCATCACCTCCCAGGTTCTCACTTCGTCCCCCTCCCCGCCCACCCACTTTCCTCCCTCACTTGGTCTCACCTATCACCTCCCAACTTCTACCCACCTTCCTAATTTCGTTTCTTCCTCCTACCTTTCTAGTCCTGATGGAGGGTCTCAGCCAGAAACATAGATTGCCTATTCCTCTCCACATAAGCTACCTGACTTGCTGAGTTCCTTCAACATTTTTTATGCTTTTCTTTGGATTTCCAGTGACTGGAGAATCCCTTGTGTTTATCATTCCCACTCTTGCCTTCCCCCTCCGGCTATCATTCCTCCCCCCACAATCCTGGATTCACCTGTTACCCAACTCTTGCTCTACCCCCTTCCCTTACCTTTCTGTGTTGGCTATTTCCCCACTTTCTTTCCAGTCTCAACCTGCAATGTCGACTGCCCTTTTCCCACCATAGATGCTGCTTGTCCTGCTGAGTTCTTCTAGTGTTTTGTATATTGCTATGGACTTACTTTGTTCTTTCTTTTCCTAGTATTCTTCTCCATCCGAATAGGTCTTTTGCTTTACTGTGTTCAGTCTGATCAGTTGGATGTAAGAGAGGGCCTGGGTATCACAGACAGGACCATCAAAAGCTGACTGTGAGTTAGAGAAGCAGTGATATAAAAGTACATCGTTCTGCCGTGGTTACTCTCTGGAAGAACGATCTAGCCAGCCGCATGTGCTGTACATCTGTCCTATCCCTGCTTGAAAATCATCATCATCGTCATATGCCGTGTCATATGACATGCGTGATCACTGTCTTCCTGTGACCATGATTGTTCTTGGAAATTTTTTTTTTCGACAGAAGTGGTTTGTCATTGCCTTCTGGGCAGTGTCTTTACAAGACAGGTGACCCCAGCCATTATCAATACTCTTCGGGGATTGTCTGCCTGATGTCAGTGGTCACATAACCAGGACTTGTGATATGTACCAGTTGCTCATATGACCATCCCCCACCTGCTCCCGTGGCTTCACTGACCCTGATCAGTTGTGGGGGTGGGGGTGGTGCTATGCCCAAGATTGACTTTCAGGCTAGCAGAGGGAAGAGCGCCTTATGCCTCCTTTGGTGGGGGTAATATCTCCAACCTGCCACCCACCGTGATCTGTGATTAGGGAATGAGACAGGGCAAGTGACAGAAGTTTGTGGAGGTGAACACTTAGTGATCATATGAAGGGCGGGCATAGTAGCATAGTGGTTAGCACAACGCTTCACAGTACAGGTGACCCAAGTTCAATTCCTGCTGCTGCCCGTAGGAGTTTGTACGTTCTCCCCGTGACAACGTGCGTTTCTGCCGGGTGCTCTGGTTTCCTCCCACAGTCCAAAAAGCTACCAGTAGGTAGGTTAATTGGTCATTGTAAATTGTCCAGTGATTAGGCTAGGATTAAATCAGAGGGTGAGTGGTGTGAAAGGCCTATTCCACTTTCTATCTCAATAAATAAATGAGTGTTCTAATTACAGTTTTTTTTTGCAGTATTGTACTGGGAACTTAAAAGTTTAGTTGAGTTGACTGCAGCAGCATGAGCAAAATGCTGGGGGAACTCAGCAGGTCAGACAGTGTCGATGGTCAGAGTAACACACACAAAATGCTGGAGGAACTCAGCAGGTCAGACAGTGTCGATGGTCAGAGTAACACACACAAAATGCTGGAGGAACTCAGCAGGTCAGACAGTGTCGATGGTCAGAGTAACACACACAAAATGCTGGAGGAACTCAGTAGGTTAGACAGTGTCGATGATCAGAGTAACACACACAAAATGCTGGAGGAACTCAGCAGGTCAGACAGTGTCGATGGTCAGAGTAACACACACAAAATGCTGGAGGAACTCAGTAGGTCAGGTAGTGTCGATGGTTAGAGTAATACACACAAAATGCTGGAGGAACTCAGCTGGTCAGACATTGTCGATGGCCAGAGTAACACACACAAAATGTCGGAGGAACTCAGCAGGTTAGGCAGCATCAATGGAAAAGAGTAAACAGTCGACATTTCGGGCTGATACCCTTCTTCAGTTCATCTTGGTCATTTAAATAATTCATTACAGGTTATATGTACAAATATGTGAATTGCATATGTCATCACACTACTATGTGGTAACATGTGCGTCTTGCTTAAAGTAAACTCGAAGTTAGACCCACATTTCAGACTCTCATGTCTTCATTTGAATGAGTTTAATGTTTTGAAGTTAGAAAACATAACAAAACCTGAACTTAGTGGCGGCTTGGTAGCATAGTGGTTAGCACAACACTTTACAATACAGGTTCAATTCCCACTGCTGCCTGTTAGGAGTTTGTATGTTAGGATTTTTTACGTTAGGAGTTTGTACTTTCTCCCCGTTACTGTTAGGAGTTTGTACGTTCTCCCCGTTACTGTTAGGAGTTTGTACGTTCTCCCCGTTACTGTTAGGAGTTTGTACGTTCTCCCCGTTACTGTTAGGAGTTTGTACGTTCTCCCCGTTACCGTTAGGAGTTTGTACGCTCTCCCTGTTACTGTTAGGAGTTTGTATGCTGTCCCTGTTACTGTGTGCATTTCTTCCAAGTTCTCTGGTTTCCTCCCACAGTCCAACGATGTACTGATTGGTGAGTTAATTGGTCATTGTAAATTGTCCCGTGATTGGGCTCGGATTAAATCAGGGATTGCCAGGCAGATAATCTCTGAAGAGTATTGACTGTTTACTCTCTTCCATAGATGCTACCTGACCTGCTGAGTTCCTCTAGTGTTTTGTGTGTGTTTCTGTGGATTTCCAGCTTCTTCAACTTTTCCCATGAGCTGAATTGGTTGAACCAAACTTAATCTCAATTTAAGGTTCCCTTTCTGTCCACCGCGCCCCCCCCCCCAAAGCTTTTTTCAGTCCGTTGATCACATCAAGAAAAACAAGAGCAGCAATGCACAGGAATATTTGAAACTAACTATTCCCTCTGATTTGTATGATGCCTTCTTGGAAATATATTGCCATTCTTTTATCACTGGCTCTCAATCTTGGAACTCCCTTTGTAGCACCATAGTGGGAATGTCACCTGACCAAAGATGCAGTGGTTGAAGAAGATGGTTCACTTGCCAAGGACAAATAATATCAACCTTGCTGCCCACATAGTGGATGAATTAACTCTGTAAGGAGCTTTGTTATACTGAGGCCTCAGTGGGCAGGGCTGACCATGGATGTTGTATCCCAGCTGTCTCAATACGCAAGCCTAGGCAGTACAATATGGAGAGCAAGCTGTTGCCAATGTAGCAGGCTTCCCTCTCAATGCAAACAACAGGAATTCTGCAGATGCTGGAATTTCAAGTAACACACATCAAAGTTGCTGGTGAACGCAGCAGGCCAGGCAGCATCTATAGGAAGAGGTACAGTCGACGTTTCAGGCCGAGACCCTTCGTCAGGACTAACGTCAGGACCCTCTCAATGCAACTGATGAACCCAAAGGGGCAGCAGAGATCGATACCGTTTGGCACCAGGGTGTCAAAGATAAGCCAGTCAGTGTTGAACTCAACATAGGACTGTCTTAGAGATTCCAGCTCCCAATGTTCCCTTTGGATTTACTCCTGAAACCTTCCCCATATGGGTGGGTAGAGCTGCATGGCAGCAGAGATTTGAGATCGGAGTTTTTCTTCTGGATGAGCTGCCAGTCACGGCTGATGAGCCCCATCTGCCTGAAGTGATTGGTGCCCGTAACCTGCCTTTTCCCCTTCTGTCAGAAGTAATGGTTCTACTAGGCTCAGCAGGTAGCCGCACATGAAGTTCCAGGAGCTGGACTTGGCTGTCAGAGGCTATTTGAGGCGCACACCATGCGAAGCATTTACCAGGTAGTGGGAGCTTTATCCCACTACCATCCTGGCTATGAAACCAGTTTTGCTTATTAGTACTGGTTTAATGTATCATGGAAGTAGTTAACAACACATCGGAAAGGGTGGCATGGTAGTGTGGCGGTTAGCATAATGCTTCACATTGCCTGTGATCAGGATTCAATTCCCGTTGCTTTCTGTAAGGAGTTTGTGCATGCCTCCCATGAACTTGTGGGTTTCGTCTGGGTGATTGTTTCCTCCTAAATTTCAAGGACATACAGCTTAGTGTTCGTAAGTTGTGGGCACGGGCATGCTATGCTAGTGGTGACGCCTGCGGCCCGTGGCGCACCCCCCCCCGCCCCCGCACATCCTCGGACTGTGTTGGCTGTTGATGCAAAAACATTTATTGAGATACAGCGTGGAACAGGCTCTTCAAGCTGCACTGCCTGGCATTCCCCTGATTAACTTGCATTGGCCAGTTAACTTACCAACCCTGTGGAGGAGATCGGAGCACCCAGAGGAAACTCACGCTGTCATGGGGAGAACGTGCACACTCCTTACAAATGGCCACGGGAAATAACTCTGTGTTTCAGTGTTTAGATATACCTGTGACAAATAAAACTAATTTTTCTCTTTCCCTTTAAATGTATTAATTTTAGTAAGACACATTCAGTGAAATAGAAAATTGATTTATTAACAAGATTTAACAGGTTTTAAAATATTTCTTGGCTCTTGGGGAGTGTGGGGAAGAAACACAATGAACTTCCCTCTTTCTGATATGATCATCTTTCCAATTGATCCACTCTAACAGGTATCCACGTGGCAACAGCTGACAAAGGTAAAAGAGGACATTGAGAAGTTAGAGAATGAGAAAAACGATATCAGTGATTCGATTAAAGCGCTGCTGGTAAGAATGAATCCTGGAGGTGGTAATTAGTTGGCTGAATAATTTGATTAGAGAAATAAAGGTATTATGGGAACAGGTTGAACACATGGGAAGAAACTCAGTATTGATGGTCAGAGTAACACACACAAAATGCTGGAGGAACTCGGCAGGTCAGACAGTGTCGATGGTCAGAGTAACACACACAAAATGCTGGAGGAACTCAGCAGGTCTGACAGTGTCGATGGTCAGAGTAACACACACAAAATGCTGGAGGAACTCAGCAGGTCAGACAGGGTCTATGGTCAGAGTAACACACTCAAAATGCTGGAGGAACTCAGCAGGCCAGGCAGTGTCTATAGAGGGGAATAAACAATCGACTTTCAGGCCGAGATCTTGAATTCCTCCAGCATTTTGTGTGTTGCTCTGGATTTCCAGCACATCTTAAGTTAAAGAAATTACTGCTTTTGTTTGGAACATGTAAGTTTAGAGTAAGCAATCTTGAAAGTTAGTCAGGAATTTATTTTTTAACACTTTTGCATACAGACAATGGTATAAACTTGCAATTTACTAATGATAATTGATGCTAGATTTTTAAAAAATCTGAAACTTTTCTTAATTAACAGATATGCAGTAAAGACAGATGCATCAAGCTAGGTCACAGATCATCCACAATCTCATGATTGAGAGCAGCAACCTTACATTAGTAACCTCTGGGGAAAGACATTTCATTGGGCAGATTATATTTTATGTAAAAGGAGTGCGGTCACTGCACTTTCAGTGAAGTGCAACAGTAAATGCATAAGGTTGTAATGTATTGTCCTTTATGAGGGGTGACCAACACTCAGCTTTGGCCTTTGTTGAGGAAAGACCACGTTCAGTATTTGAGTGAAGTGTCGTTTCCAGGTCAGACATTGAGACAGTGAGAGTAAAATCCGAGGAATTTGAGAAAAATGGACAAGGGTCTTAAAGGCTTTGAGATTTCACTAGACGTGAAGTCATTTTTTTTTATTATGTATTGCATTTATGGCTGCCACAAAGGCAACAAATTTCAATGGTTCTATTTAATATCGGAGAATATATACAGTTTACAACCTGAAATTCTTGCTCTCTACTGACATCCTCAAAATGGAAGAAAAATGCTAAAGAATGACAAAAGAAGGGCAAGAACCTCAAAGCCCGCTGTTCACACTCCCATGCACAAGCAGCATCAACTCTCCCCCCCCACTTATTCTAGTATAAAACATCAGTATTCCCACCATGCAACAACAGCAACGTCCCAAAACAGTGACCATAGTCTACAGTCCATTCAAAACTTAACTGTTCATTCCAACAACTTGACATCCCTCAGACACTCCTGCTCCCCCTCCCCCCCCAACTTAGGAAAGGCAGGTATCACTCGTTCTATAGTGAAAGGGGAGGCAAACGGATGCTATTTCGATGTTATATGACATATGCTGGTGATACTCAACATGATTCTGATTCTGAAAGTCAGCATGCAGAAAGAATAGATTAGAACTTTATTATCATCGCTCAAGACAACGAGATTGTGGTGCTACTCCAGTCCATGCAAAACAGATAATATACAATGCACGAGGTACAGTTTAATTAAATAAAATTTCCCATATTTACATGCAGCAAGTGTCTTCGATAGTCCTTAACACTCAAAAGGCCATTGGCAAGCTGGGATGTAGCATTATTCAGCTGCACAGCAGCCCTCCTGAAGAATGAGTGGAAAGTATCACTTATATATGAATAGTGTGCATGTTTAATGCCCGTTACACCGCTGGTGTTTGGGGCAGCAGTGAAGGTCGTCCATCTCTGGTGGTGTTCAGGGCTTTCTTCATCAAGTCAGTAACTTCCTCTTGGTTTTTCACTACTGTCAGTCATACATGTCCCAGGTGGGGACTCAGGAACTCAGATGTAGAATTCTCTTCATTGCTGTTTCTGTAACAGTTTTGTTTGACCAGTCAGGGTTGTTAACCCTGAGCTGAACCCCCGAACCTGGAGGACCGGTGGACTGCTCTTAGTCTGGCCTCTGCCCTTTGACCTGTTTGGCATTGGTGACCCTACCACGAGCCAAAGCATAATGCCCTGACTCCAGCCAACATAGGTCTCCGGGTCATTGAGGCACGCAAACCTCCAAGCACTCAGACAAGGTTGTGGTCCCATTGGAAAAATAGTTGTTATGTTTCAGATTAAAGTCCATTTATACAACTTTACTTCAATAGGATCCTCAATTTTCAGTATTATGTGTAACAGTATGAGAGTATTCCCATTCCCATTCCGACATGTCGGTCCATGGCCTCCTCTTGTGCCATGACAAGGCCATCCTCAAGTTGGAGGAGCAACACCATATTTAACGTCTGGGTAGCCACCAGCCTGATGGCATGAATATCAATTTCTCCTTCTGGTAAATAAATTTCTACCTCCCCTCTTCCTCTATTCCCCACTCTGACCTTTTACCTCTCCTCACCTGCCTATCACCTTCCTTGAGGTCCCCTCCTCCTTCCCTTTCTCCTATGGTCCACTCTCTTGTCAGATTCCTTCTTCTCCAGCCCTTGACCTTTCCCACTGACCTGGCTTCACCCATCACCTTCCAGCTATCCTCCTTCCCTCACCTCCACACCTTTTCATTCTGGCATCTTCCCCCTGTCCTTTTCAGTCCTGAAGAAGGTCTCTGCCTGAAGCGTAAACTATTTATTCATTTCCACAGATGCTGCCTGACCTGCGTTTTGTGTGTGTTGCTGAAGAGTGTTTGATTTTAGAACTATTGGCCAGGAGATTGAGAGTCCTTTGTTCTTCAGACCAGAACCCCTGCGCTCAGTTAGTTTCATTAAGGAAGAAAACGTTGGAAGAATTCTGCTAGTTAGGCAGTATGTGGAAAGGGAAGCTAGCTCATGTTTCAGATCAAAGACTCTCATCTGGACTGAGAAAAAGAGAGAGCAAGTTAGTCTGAGGAACTGGAGGTGGGGAGGGCAATGGGCAGAAGAAAGGGAATCTTCAAAGTTCAAAGAAATCTTGTTATTAAAATGCATAAATGTCATCACCATATATAACCCAGAGATTCAATTTTTTATAGGCATACTCTGTAAATCTATAGAATAGTAACTGTAACAGGATTAATGAAAGATCAACCAGAATGCAGAAGACAACAAACTGTGCAGATGCAAATATCAATAAATAGCAATAAATAATGAGAACATCAGATAATGAGACAAGGAGTCCTTAAAATGAGATAATTGGTTGTGGCAACATTTCAGTTGGAAGCTCAGAGTCACTCCTGCCAGTTTTATTCAGGATGCCGACATCCTGAATAGAAGTGAGTGTAGTTATCCCCTTTTGTTCAATAGCCTGATGGTTGAACCTGGTGCTGAGAGTCCTGAGGCTCCTGTACCTTCTATCTGATGGCAGCACGGAGAAGAGAGCATGGCCTGGGTGGTGGGGATCTCTGATGATGGATGCTGCTTTCCTATGACAGCGTTTCATGTAGATGTTCTCAGTGGTTGGGAGGGCTTTACCCATAATGTACTGGGCTGAATCCACTACCTTTTGTAGGATTCTCTTTTCAAAGGCATTGGTGTTTCCATACCAGACCATGATGTAGCCAGTCAAGATTGTTACATATCCTGTGAACATGATGTAATTATCTTGTGAGCTTGTTGTAATTATTTTGTGAGCATTATGTCATTATCTCGTGATGGGCATGATGTAATTGTCTCATGATAGCAGGGTGATGTGATGTCACGTGATGGCATGGTATGAAAGAAAAGCCCGCCACTGTGATGCAGTTCTCATTTTTATTTTTAGTGCAACATCGTTGTTGCTGGTCGGATGTTTTGGAGACGCCACCGGTTTTGTTTGTTGCACATTTATTTTCCCCTTACAGTCCAGTATCGGAGAGTGAAGACATTACCAGTGTTATCCGAACCCAAAGGATTGTGTAAAGTTAACGTCATTCAGCGTCTTGGGAATGATTTTGAATTTTCGTTCAGGAATTGTGGCATGCACATTTGAGTTAAACCCCTGCAAGGTCGGGAAGGTTTGTGCAGTGACCACCTTCCAGCCAGAAGGTCAGTTCCTTTAGGACACTTTATTTCTTCCTGATTTTTTCGGATAAGACATCTCTCCGCTGTGATCGGCAGATTCGTCATTACTTCAAAGGAATCGTTTCGGGGAAGTCTCTCCTTAATGACTGTATAAATCACTTATTAAACTACCACCTTAAGACTGTGCTTAAGTAAGATCTGTTAAGAATTGTCTAAGTTCGACTGTTTGATAACTATAGACGCATAACGCCATTAACTTCTGTTTAAGTTAGTCGTTTGTTTACTTTTCTATGTTTTGAGCAGAGGTTGATAAATTGTTTGTTTATAAAAACCTGACTCAGTTTCATATCTATTGCTGCTGGTGCATAACAATATCCTCTCCACTACATATCTATAGAAGTTTGTCAAAGGTTTAAATGCCAGCAATAGAGTGCAATTTAATGGATGTTCACCTTGCCTGTATAATGTGTTGCTGACATTACGAAGTTTGGGTGATATATAGTCTGGCTTATAGGGACGTTCAGGATATAACAAATAAATGGCACGTACAAACAAAAGAAAGTGCATGTTAGCTGAAGGTGGTGAATTCAGTGTTGAGTGCTGTAAGCTTAACTCATCCAGGAGACACATGATTTGTTCCCTGAGCCTGCATTGGGTCTTATTGTAACATTGTAAGAGGCAATAGACTGAAAGATAGGACTTTGATCTTGATTGAAGGAGGCGGGCGGTTGGAAGCTCAGAGTCACTCCTGCCAGTTTTATTCAGGATGTCGACATCACCGTCAAATCAAATGGTTCAATTTAATAGCAGTGAATGTATACAGCTTGAAATTCTTACTCTTCACAGACATTCAGAAAACAGAAAAAACAAAGAATCACCCATAATCCAACACTTCAGTAATTCAGACAGGCTCTCTCTCACTAGCAAGGGAGAGAGAGATCACTCCTGCAGCAACGAGAATGGGATGGTGGATGTTGTAATCTTCCGTGTCGCTTTCTGAGCCCCCCCTCCCGCCCCCGAGACTTGGACCGACAGGCTGTCACCATCAAAAAGAGAGAGAGCATCGCTCGAGTACACAGTCCTTCTTGTGACAGCAGTGCACACCACCTGCTGTCTCGATGTTTCAGTCCCCAAAATGCTTCAGTTGGTGACAGCAGCGAGGAGTTGGATCGTCCACGGGGCCACACCCCAAAGGCACGTCTTCCAGGCCGCACCTGCGGGTATTGAAATGCCAGGCTGCACGGTGGCTCCGAGAATGCACTGCTTGCGTGAGCTGTAGCTGTAGATCACAGACTCTGACAGGACCCCAGCCATGTTGAAAGGTTGAGAAAAGAAGAATAAGCTGCTTTGCAGACGAACTGGAAGAAGTGCCTGGATCAACAAAAACCTCTGGTGCCATCTTTTCCAACTCCTCCCCGCACTTCTCCTCAGTTCAGAACAGAGTGGCTCAAATGTGGAGAAAGCCACACTGTTAGCATTGAATACAGTAGAATGGAAGTCTCACCTTGATAGAAGGCAAAGTCAACAGTGCACCCAGCGCACTCGTTTTTTTTTTTTGCTGGTTATTTTGGAGTTGGACTGGAAGAATTGAAGTTTTGTGTCAGGCACACACCAAGCCAGAAAGGAAACCCCAATACCCAAGATAGAAAATGGCTAAAAATACTGGCTACAGGCAGAACCCCCACCCCACCACTGAGAACATTTATAAGGAACACTGCCACGAGAAAGCAGCATCCATCATCAAGGACTCCCACCATCCAGGCCATGCTCTCTTCTCATTGCTACCATTGGGAAGGAGGTACAGCAGCCTTAGGTCCCACGCCACCAGGTTCAGGAACAGTTATTACTCCTCAACCATCAGGCTCCTGAACCAGTGTGGATGACTTCACTCACCACAATGAGCCTCAGGTCCCACGCCACCAGGTTCAGGAACAGTTATTACTCCTCAACCATCAGCCTCCTGAACCAGTGTGGAAAACTTCACTCACCACAATGAGCCTCAGGTCCCACACCACCAGGTTCAGGAACAGTTATTACCCCACAACCATCAGGCTCCTGAACCAGTGTGGATAACTTCACTCACCACAATGAGCCTCAGGTCCCACACCACCAGGTTCAGGAACAGTTATTACCCCACAACCATCAGGCTCCTGAACCAGTGTGGATAACTTCACTCACCACAATGAGCCTCAGGTCCCACACCACCAGGTTCAGGAACAGTTATTACCCCACAACCATCAGACTCCTGAACCAGTGTGGATAACTTCACTCACCACAATGAGCCTCAGGTCCCACACCACCAGGTTCAGGAACAGTTATTACCCCACAACCATCAGGCTCCTGAACCAGTGTGGATAACTTCACTCACCACAATGAGCCTCAGGTCCCACACCACCAGGTTCAGGAACAGTTATTACCCCACAGCCATCAGGCTCCTGAACCAGTGTGGATAACTTCACTCACCACAATGAGCCTCAGGTCCCACACCACCAGGTTCAGGAACAGTTATTACCCCACAACCATCAGACTCCTGAACCAGTGTGGATAACTTCACTCACCACAATGAGCCTCAGGTCCCACACCACCAGGTTCATGAACAGTTATTACCCCACAACCATCAGACTCCTGAACCAGTGTGGATAACTTCACTCACCACAATGAGCCTCAGGTCCCACACCACCAGGCTCAGGAACAGTTATTACCCCACAACCATCAGGCTCCTGAACCAGTGTGGATAACTTCACTCACCACAATGAGCCTCAGGTCCCACACCACCAGGTTCAGGAACAGTTATTACCCCACAACCATCAGACTCCTGAACCAGTGTGGATAACTTCACTCACCACAATGAGCCTCAGCTCCCACACCACCAGGTTCAGGAACAGTTATTACCCCACAACCATCAGGCTCCTGAACCAGTGTGGATAACTTCACTCACCACAATGAGCCTCAGGTCCCACACCACCAGGTTCAGGAACAGTTATTACCCCACAACCATCAGACTCCTGAACCAGTGTGGATGACTTCACTCACCTTAATACTGAACTGATTCCACAACCTACAGACTCACTTTCCAGGACTCTTTACACCTCATGTTATATGTATTATTTATTTACTAGATTGTTTTTATTTTTATATTTTGTATTTTTTTTGTATTTACACCGCTTGTCTTTTGCATATTGGCTGTCTGTCAGCCTTTGTGTGTAGTTTTTCATTGATTTTATTGTATTTCTTTGTTCTACTGTGAATAGCCGCAAGAAAATGTGTCTCAGGGTTGTGTATGGAATATACTTTGATAATAAATTTACTTTGAACTTTGAAGCCACACTAGGCAGTATCAGGTGAACAGAAAGTCTAGCTGTGTGCATTCCTCAGTAATTCGAAGCTGTTAATAGATCTCCGTGTTTGGTGGATACCAGAGGAACTGAGGGAGAAAATCTGTGGGAATACACAGAAGAGGAAAAAGTAATGGGATGCTTAGTATGTGGAATCCTGTGCAGAAGGGGTATAAAGGGGGGAATGTTATCAGTGCAAATGTTCTATACGTTTAGGTGTTTTTAACTTGAATTGGTAATTTTGTATTTTTTAGGATAAACAAAATAAAGAAGCACTTCAGTCGGTAAGTATCGTCATCCTCATCCGCTTTCCAGCTGTGAGTGAGGGTTGTGGGCCAGATTGAGGTTTGATTGCCTCCGCTGGCTGTAAGGAGTTGGTATGTTCTCCCTGTGACTGTGTGGGTTTCTTCCCATATCCCTAAGATGTCTGGGTTACTGTTAGAAAGTTGTTGCTGGAAGCATGGTGACACTCACGGGTTGTTCAGCGCAATCCTCGCTGATTTACTGCGAATGATGCAAGTCACTGTATGTTTTGATGCACAGTTAAATTCCCCCACCCACCCATCTCTCCCCCCCCCGCCAGAAACACCTGGCTATCATCTTCCAGCTTGTACTCCGTTCCTCTCCCGATCTTCTTTTCTGAGTTCTTCACCTTCGTTTCCAGTTCTGATGAAGGGTCTTGGCCTGAACCTTGGACTATCTGTTCCTCTCAATAGGTGCTGCCCTATCTGCTGAGTGCCTCCAGGATTTTGTGTGTGTTACTCCAGATTTCCAGCCTCTGCAGAATCTCTTGTATTTGTAATCTTTACCTTGTGGGCTAATATCTGGGCAAGAGACGTCACATTGATGGAACTAGGCCCATAAGAGTTCTTGGTATGACGTGTAGAGGAGCCCCTCCTGAAGGGGAGGCTCTGCTGGTCTGTCATGTGTGAAACTCAAAGCATCACACTTTATAGAATGGGCTCTTCTGGCACAACTTCGTCCAGTGCAGAGAGAAGACACTGAGGAGACAGTGAGTTTGGGGAGGGTTAGCAGGGGTGGTATGGAAAAGAAAGAATGCCTGGCAAGTAGAGGGGTGTAACATGGGTGGGGGTTTTTCAGATTTGAAGATCTAGTGAATGAAACAGAAGGCTCAGATTGCTAATGGGCATGTTAACTATTTATTTATAAATGACCAAATGTTTATCTGAACTACCTTAAACTATACAAAACCAGAATACTGACTAAGAATACAACACGATACAGATCAGTTGCAGATATGGGCTGAGAAATAAACAGATAGAGTTTAACCCAGATAAATGTGAGGTGCTGCACCTCAGCTAGGCAAACGCGAGGAGACAGCACTCTGTTAAGGGAAGGATCCTTATCAATGTTGCTGAGCAGAGAGATCTTAGGATCCAAGTTCATTGCTCCTTGAAAGTGGCTACACGGGTCAATAAGGTGGTTAAGAAGGCTTATGGAAAGTGTGCTTTTATTAATCGAGGCATTGAGTTCAAAAGTCAAGAGGTTATGTTGCAAGTTTATAAAACTTTGGTTAGACCATATCTGGAGTGTTGCATACAGTTCTGGTTGCCCCACTATAGGAAGGATGTTGAGGCTTTGGAGAGGGTGCAGAAGAGGTTTACCAGGATGCTGTTTGGTTTAGAGGGCATGTGCTATCATGAGAGGCTGAACAAACTTGGGTTGTTTTCTCTGGAGCATCAGAGGCTGAGAGGAGATCTGATAGAGGTTTGCAAGATTGTGTGAGGCATAGATAGAGTGGCCAGAGAGTATCTGCTACCCAGGGTTGAAATGCCCATTACCAGAGGGTGTGCATTGAAGGTGAGAAGGGGTACGTTCAGAGGGGATGTGAGGGTAAGGTTTTTACTCCGTGTCACGGATACCTGGTATTATGGTAGAGGCTTCTGAGAGACATTTGGATAGACACATGAATATGCGAAAGATGGTGGGATATGGACTTGCTGTAGGTAGGAGGGATTAGTGATTGGGTGTTTTTGATTTGGTTTTTAGCTGGTTTGGCACAACATTGTGAGCCTGCTCCTGAGTTGTCTTGTGAACAATTAGTTACACTTAATGGGTATTCCATCAAATTTCCTCATATTAAAAGACTGAAGAAGTAAGCATGCAACAAATGAATATTTAACTAAACAAATGCAGGAGGCCTGTCTACGTCTGCGCTTCTCTTCCTGAATGGTCCTTCAGTGCCTGTCGCGACTTCAGCCTGAAATGGGCCCTGGAGGCAAAGGAAAGATTGAGTGGGATCGGATTGGATAAGTAATTGATGGGTTGGTGGGTTTGCAAATATAGATTCTGATGAATTATTACAGTATAGAAGGAGGCCATTAAGCACCTGCCTGTAATCTTAATCCTACCTTTCACTCTTTTCCCCATAGCCTGATGCTTTATTGAGTTTAGATGCAGAAACCTGGCTGAAATTGTGTGCAGGGTAACAAAAGACCGTTAGACACAGGAATGGAATTAGGTCATTCAGTCCATCGAGTCTGCTCCACCATTTCATCATTAAATCAGCCATGATATCAAATGATGGAGTAAACACAATGGGACGAATGGCCTAATTCGTCTTAAGGTTTTATGGAAGATGGTGCCACACTATTGGATAATGGTGCAAGGGGTCAGGAGCAAGATGGTAGTGTATGCACCACCAGACTCACCAGGACAACTTCTATCCAAGCAACTGTAGAATCTCTACTGTTTCACCTTTGTTTACACAATAAGACATGGGAGCAGAATTAGGCCATTCCTTAGGATGATATTACCGAGATTCTGCTTTTACGGATTGGGCTGTGTTAATGGACTGTGGATTTTTTTCAGTTTTATGGTTTTTATATTCTGTGTTTTCACCTGTTCTTTTTTGTTTTGTTGTATGAAGGGAGGAGGGTTTGGGGTCAATGTTCTTGTTGCATTTTGTTAGTTTTTTTGGGATGCCATTCCTTTTCTGTGCCGGGGGGATAGGTTTGATGTTTCTCTCTGAATGACTTGCGTAGCTTTTCCTTGTTTCGTGGCTATCTGCAGAAGACCAATTTCAAAGTTGCATATGTACATTGTTTGATAATAAACGAAGCTTTGAACTGTAGTGCACTGCTGTTTGTTTGGTAAAGTGAGCATGAAAGACAAAGCCCAGTGTGGATCATTGTATGAAAGTGGCTGTTAAGGGATGAATTTTTAAACTTAATGTACTGTACATCTTACTATTGGAAACAGCATCCTGATTTCTCAAGGCTGCGAAGCAGGGGGAAGGAAATTCGTTCAGAATTAAATATACTATATCATCAAGAGAGTGAGCTGGATGAACGCTTCTTTCTGAAAGCATTGAAACTACCCAACTGGACTCATCCAAGTGTGGTAAGCTGTGTGTATCTGTTTAAAACTCATTCCTGTATACCTGCGAGTCGCTCTGCATTTGTATTTGTGCCTATCTGATTCACCGATGTAACACAGACAAAATGCTGGAGGAACTCAGCAGGTCGGGCAACATCTATGGAGAAGAATAAATAGCTGATATTAGCCCTGATGAAGGATCTCGGCCCAGAATGTCGACTGCTTATTATGGATGCTGCCTGGTCTGCTGAGTTCCTCCAGTATTTAGAATCAGAATCGGGTTTTGTATCACCGGCATATGTCATGAAATTTGCTGACTTTGCCGCAGCAGTACAATGCAATACATAATAATAGAGAAAACAATCTAAATGGCAGTAACTATATTATATTAAATAGTTTAAGTAGTGGAAACATTAAAAAGATAGTCAGGTAGTGTTCATGGGTTCAATGTTCATTCAGAAATCTGATGGTAGAGGAGTTGCTGAATTATCCTGAATTGTTCCTGAGTTATTGAGAGTGTGCCTTCGGGCTTCGGTACCTCATTTCTGATGGTAGCAATGAGAAGAGGGCATGTCCTGGGTGATGGGGGTCCTCAATGATGTACAAACCTTTTTGTGTGATTATTCTGGATTTCCAACGTCTGCAGAATCTCGTGTTTATGATTCACTGATGCCCTTCAGGAATGAAAAGGGTGTGTCATATGGACCATCTCTTTATTATTCTGCCTGATAAGACACACACGGGCAAGAGTTATTGACATTTGCCATGTGCTGTTCAGCTAGGTCTCCTAATATAAAGTAACAAACTACAACAAATTCAGAGTGGATCACATTATTAATGCGTTTATTGTTTTACTTGCAAGAGATGTATTTCCAGCCCAGTATCGCCTGGAAAAATAACTTTAACCTTATGTTTCAACCAAAGTAATTTTATACATTTTTTTTAACAAGAGGACAGTAATTAGATTGACAAAGCAATCCCCCAAGTTACGACAGGTCTCACTTATGTAGATGAGCCCCCATTGACAGTATTGGACTCTAAAAACACCCTCGCAGATTTGCAGGAGAAATATTGCCTCATCTGGAAGGACTGTTTGGGCTGTGAATGGAGGAGGGGGAGAAGGTGTAGCGCTTAAGGCTGATTTATACTTCTGCGTCAACTCGATGCCGTTCGCCGCGAACCCTACACAGAGCCTATGTGGATCCCTAAGCCGTAGCCTGATGCATACCTCTCCCAAAACGTAACTATGCGTCGCGGCAACGCAGACCGAACAACTGTGATTGGTCCGCTTGGTAGCATCGTATTTCCTCCTACGCTGCAATAGCTTCCCATTAGGCGACTGAAGGGTAGGGAAGGAACCCTAACTGTTATGCGTTCTATAAAGCTTTACCGATCTCAGAAATTATGGAGGACACATTTCACTTTTACGAGAAAAGACGCTCGCTTTAAACTTGTTTACCCCGAGAAAGACTACCATGACCATGAAGCCTTGTGCGGGCAGGTGTGTGCGCATTCGCGACGTGCCCAAATTGCAGAGCGACGCAGACACACCAACGCAGAAGTATAAATGCTCACAATGGCGTAGGGCACTTGCACAGGCTACGGTGTCCATTTGACGCACAAGTGTAAATCAGCCTTTAGGCTGCTGGATGGAGATTAGTGGGGAGCTCACCTATATAGGGGAGGCCGAATTGGGAGAAACCATCTGTCTCCAAACTTGTTCCCATTGTTATTCTGATTTCTAATTATTCTCCTTATCTTGGAAGCCTGTAGGTGATGAAAGTCAGGCTGTCGTGGTTGAAGTGGTTGGTGACAAACCAGGTGAGCATTTCAATGTTTGAAGTAAATTTATTAATAAATGCATACATTTATGTCACCATATACAACCCTGAGATTCCTTTTCTTTCATGCAATTATTGTTAATACAAAGAAATACAGTAGTATTAATACAACGCATAAAACAAAGACAAGCAACCAGTATGTGTATAAGACCACATACTGTGCAAATACAAAAGAGAGAGAAAATATGTAATAATAATAATAAATAGTCCTGTGATTAGGCTAGGATGAAATCGGGGGATTGCTGGGCTCTTGGCTTGGAGGGCCAGTAGGGTCTATGTTACTGTATCTCAATAAATAAATATATTGGCAAGTTTTTTTTTAAATAGCGATACTTCAAATTAACCAATTTACAATCACCAATTAATCTACCATCCCATGTGTCTTTGGACTAAGGGACGACACCCACGCGGTCACAGAGAGAATGTACAAAGTTTTATGGGCATTGGGTGGGAATTGAACCTGCACCGTCTGTACTATAAAATGTTATGCTAACCACTACGTTACCATGCAGTCCAGTTTTGCACCCTCAATAACCTTGGGTTCAATATGGGTCAAAATCTGAAAGTTTCATTGACAAATTAAGTTTCAGTGTGTCTGTCGCATTTCTAATCTCGCATTTGCCCACAGGTTGAAGCAAAATGTGGTTTTAAAAGATAGGTTTATTCTACCGGAATTCTGATCTTGAGCTTGAAACTTGTAAACATGTCACTGACTTGCGGAATTTAATTGTAACTGATCACAGTGATTTACGCAATGTGCATAAATGAAGTCCTTAAAGTGCTACAGCAGTCAAGCGTTTAAGCAGTCACTACATAACACTGTAAGTGCACTGGTATGATTAATTTAATGCTTTACAGTGCCTAGCTGTAAGATTGTGTTTCACTGTCTTTAAATAGTCAGTACCTTCTCCCTGTGGCCACGTGGATTTCCTCTGGGTGTTCTGGTTCCTCCCACAAAAGCCGTATGAGTAAGGGTTAGTAAGTTGTGGGCATGCTATGTGCTGTAGGAAGTATGGCAACTTTTGCGGCTTACCTGCAGCACATTCTCGATGCAAATGACACCACAATCCTTGCTGATTTGCTTTGACACAAACAGTGCATTTCACAGCATGCTTCGATGTACACGTGACAAATAAAGGTAATCTTTAGCCTTAATGGCCTGCAATTTCACAATTCCATTCTGATCTTTTCCTTCTGTTTTCTAGAATTTGATTTTGAGCCCAAGGGTCATTTGCAAATTGGCGAAGAGCTGGATATTATTAGACAGAGGTAAGATGAACTTTCTGATGTCAAAACATTGCTGGTTGAGAAATGAATTTGCACTGAACTTTACAGTGAGACAGTCAGTAGATTTTTTTGAGTACTGATTACTGGATAATGGTTGATTTGAATGAGGAGTCATTTGGCAGTTTACACCATCAGAATAAGTGGGAATGGGTTTTAATTCTTTGGGATTCAATACATTGGACATTGGATCGGAAGTCCCTACAAAGGACCGTGAGAATGGCTGAGAAGATCATAGGGGTTTCCCTACCGTCCATCGGGGGCATTTATCAGGAGCGCTGCGTACACAGGGCCCTTCAGTATTTTTAAGAATCCACCCATCCATCTTATATCCTCTTTAATTTTCTACCGTCAGGCAGGAGACTCCAATTCATAAAAACAAGAACGGTCAGGGTGGGAAACAGTTTCTTCCCTCAGGTCATTAGGCTTCTGAACTCCCTGCTGCATTGCATTTGTAGTATCACCAGTTAAACTGTTCTGTACCTGACAGTATTTAATTTATGCACTTTACTTTGTTTATATATGTGTGATTCATTTGTATATTTTCAAATTAAAAGCTCGCGTACAAAGTCGCAAAGAGTAGTGGGAGACTGGAGGATTGGAAAAACTTTAAAAAGCAAGAGAACAACTAAACAAGAAATAAGGAAAGAGAAACATAGAAACATAGAAAATAGGTGCAGGAGTAGGCCATTCGGCCCTTCGAGCCTGCACCGCCATTTATTATGATCACGGCTGATCATCCAACTCAGAACCCCGCCCCAGCCTTCCCTCCATACCCCCTGACCCCCGTAGCCACAAGGGCCATATCTAACTCCCTCTTAAATATAGCCAATGAACTGGCCTCAACAGTTTCCTGTGGCAGAGAATTCCACAGATTCACCACTCTCTGTGTGAAGAAGTTTTTCCTAATCTCAGTCCTAAAAGGCTTCCCCTCTATCCTCAATCTGATAGAGTATGAAAGTAAATTAGCACAAAAGATAAAAACAGATAGCAAAAGTTTTTATAAATATATAAAGCGGAAGAGGGTGGCTAAAGTCAACATAGGACCCTTGGAAGACGTTAAGGGGAAATTGTTATTGGGTGATAAGGAAATGGGTGAGGCATTGAACAACTATTTTGTGTCAGTCTTCACAGTGGAGGACACGTCTAATATGGCAAAGAAGGATGTTATGGACGAAATAGGAGGTGAGGACCTCGATAAAATCACTGTTCACTAAAGAGATAGTGATGAGCAAACTAGAGGGCCTGAGGGTAGATAAGTCCCCTGGTCCTGATGGAATGCATCCCAGGGTGCTGAAGGAACTGGTGGAGGTTATGGTAGACGCGTTGGTAATTATTTATCAAAGCTCTGTAGACTCTGGGCAGGTCCTGCGGATTAGAAGATAGCACATGTAATACCACATTTTAAAAAAAGGATGTAGGCAAAAGACGGGCAACTATAGGCCAGTTAGCTTGACATCTGTAGTCGGGAAAATGCTTGAAGCTGTCATTAGGGAAGAAATAGCAAAACATTTAGAAGGGAGTGGTTCCATTAGACAGACACAGCATGGATTCAGAAAGGTCAGCTCCTGTTTGACAACTTACTGGAGTTCTGTGAGGACATAATGGGTGCAGTGGATAGAGGGGAACAGGTGGATGTCGTAGACTTGGATTTCCAGAAGGTGTTCGATAAGGTGCAGCACAAGAGACTTATAAATAAGATACGGATGCATGGATAGTGGATTGGTTAACCAATAGAAAGCAGAGAGTTGGTATAAATGGGTGTTTCTCTGGTTGGCAGTCAGTGGTGAGTGGGGTGCCGCAGGGGTCGGTGCTGGGCCTGCAGCTGTTTACCATTTACATTGATGATTTGGAAGAGGGGACTGAGTGTAGCGTAGCAAAATTTGCTGATGACACTATACTGAGTGGAAAAGCAAATTGTAGAGAGGATGTGGAAAGTCTGCAGATGGATATAGATAGGTTAAGTGAGTGGGCAAGGGTCTGGCAGATGGAATACAATGTTGGTAAACATGAGATCTTATTGAGTGGTGGGGCAGGCTCGATGGACCGGATGGCCTACTCCTGCTCCTTTTTCATATGTTCTTGTCCTTACTTCCCAAGTTATTGTATGCTACATGTCTGTAATGTATACCGCTGTGCTTTAGATCCTGATCCGGAGAAATATCTCATTTGACCATATACATGTATATAGTTAAATGATGATAAACTTGACTTACACAGGGGGTGATAGTAGATGTGGATGCATTTAAGAGACTTAGATAGTTCAAGTTCAAAGTAAGTGTCAGCCGGAGATTCATTTTCTTGTGGGCATACTCAATAAATCTATAGAATAATAACCATAACAGAAGTTGTAACAGAATCAGTGGAAGACCATCCTATTAGGGCGTTCAACCAGTGTGCAGAAGACAACGAACTATACAAATACGAAAATAAAGAAATGATAATAAATAAATTAGAAATATTGAGAACATGAGATGAAGAGTCCTTGAAAGTGAGTCCATTGGTTGTGGGAACGTTTCAATGATGGGGCAAGTGAAGTTGAGTGAAGTTATCCCCTTTGGTTTAAGAGCCTAAGGGTTGAGTGGTAATAACTGTTCCTGAACCTGTGGTGCGAGTCCTGAGACTCCTGTACCTTCTTCCTGATGACAGCAGCAAAAATGGAGCATGTCCCAAGTGTGAGGGTCGCTGATGATGGAGCCAGGTAAAACTGCCCAATGCCTAATAACTTGAATTTCTTACCTATCTTAGTAGTTAGCAGACAGTAAACTTGACTGTACTTGATTGAGAGCAGGTGGAATGATGTTTAATTAATTGGTGTAATGGTTACTTGGAAACAAATCAAAACCAAGCAGACACTAAGCAAGGGGCTGGGGGGAGGGTGACACTGTATGATGCGCTCCAAAATAATGAAGTTTTAAGTAACCAGCAAAGATGAACAGTCTAGTAATAATTTTAAAAAACCCAAATGAAACTAAATCTAGTGATTATAATGAAATAAGCAGCCTGAAGGCTGATTTATACTTCTGCATCAACTCGACACCGTAGCCTACGCAAGTGGCCTAAGCCATTGCGAGCATTTATACTTGGGCGTTGGTGTGTATGTGTCGCTCTGCAATTCGCACACGTCACGCATGCGCACACACCTGCCCATGCAAGGCTTCATGGTCATGGTAGTCTTTCTCGGGGTAAACAAGTTTAAAGCGAGCGCCTTTTTTCGTAAAAGCGAAATGTGTCCTCCATAATTTCGGAGGTCTGTAAAGCTTTATGGAAAGCATTGCAGCCAGAGTTCCTTCCCTGCCCTTCAGTCACTCAATGGGAAGCTATTGCAGCGTAGGATGAAATGCGACGCTACCAGGCGGACCAATCACGGTTGTTGCGGTCTGCGTTGCTGCAACGCATAGTTACATTTTGGGAGAGGTGCCTGTCGGGCTACGGTGTGGGGATCCATGTAGAGTTCGCGGCGATGCCGTACCTACGGTGTCGAGTTGACGCACAAGTATAAGTCAGCCTTAAGTGGTAGTATTGGCAATCTTAGTGTATCAGAATCAGGTTTAATATCACTGGCATTTGTCATGAGATTTGTTCGCTCTGCAGGAAGAAGCTGTTCCTGAATCATTGAGTATGTGCCTTCAGACTTCTGTACCTCCTTCCTGATGGTAGCGAAGAGGGCACGTCCTGGGTGATAAGGGTCCTTAATGATGGACGCTACCTTCCTGAGGCACCACTTCTTAAAAATGTCCTGGATACTACGGAGGCTAGTGCCCATGATGGAGCTGACTAATTTTACGACTCTCTGGAACAGTTTTCAATGGAAATGCTAGTGTCCTTTATTGAGTGGTGGGGTGGAGATACGTCTCTACCAAAGGAGATTCAAGGAACTCCTTCCCTCCGCTAGTGTTGTAGGTCCTCCTTGGGCAAGGTGTAGCAGCTGCTTAGGCCCGGTTCTCCCCCCCTCCAGTCAGCGTCACATGAAGCTATGGGAGCAGGTGTTGGATGGCCATATGAGTAGCTGGTGTATGCCACAAGTCCTGGTTATGCGACCACTGATGCCAGGCAGATGATCTCCGAAGAGAATTGATAGTGGCTAGGCACACCCATCTTTAAAGTCACTTTACAAAAGAAGGCAATGGCACACCACTTCTGTAGAAAAATTTGTCAAGAACAATCATGGTAGAACCATCATCGCCCATGTTATAAAACATGGCACATAATGAACAAACGAGTGTCCTTTAAGCTAGTATTTTTCTAATGGGACAGCATGGTAGTGTAGTAGTTAGCTCAGGGCTTTACAGCACCAGCAACCCTGTAAACTTAAAAAAGATTGCCAGACCAATAATCACACCACACAGTTATTAACTTTAACCTCTTCACCAGTTTATTGTTCCCAGTTCAGCTGGCAAGGTGCTCGAAGCCGGACATCAAAGGGACAGAGTTTATCTCTCTCTCTGGCGGCTCAATGAGCTTCTGATTTAAAGAACAGAAATGCTACAATTTATAGAATGAGCAGACAAAGAACACTCAGTTACAATGGTATGCTAAGTCAGTCAGAGCGAAACCCAATTACTTTGATAAGAGAGTCCACTAAATCAGAGTTTAATTACAAATAGATATATTGTCCACCCTGTATCAGTCATTCCTTTCGCGAGGCCCCTGACTTAATTACAGACAGATGTCTTTATCATTGAGCCTCTCCAAAGAAAAGACTTAAGTCAGTGGAGCAGAACAATAAAACATGACCTATGTGAGCTCTGAGTAATTCCAGCCCTCATGTCACCTTGAAAAAGGCTGCTAATCAAGCAAGCTGTTAAATCTAAACAACCTGCGGGCATATTCTTCAGCGAAAGCAACAGAATTTGTTCACTAACACACATAGGGTGGCACTTAAGTTTTTTTAACCCTTTATTTACAAGAGTCCAAGAATCATGTCTTACTTCCCCAACGTCCTTAAACTTTATCAACCCCAGGTGCAATTCCTGCTGCTGTCTGTAAGGAGTTTGATGGTCTCCCATTGAACTTGTGGGTTTCCTCTCTCAGTTCAAAGACATACTGGTTAGTAGGTTAATTGGTCATTGTAAACTGTCCTGTGTTTAGACTACGGTTTAATTGGGGATTGCTGGGTGACACGGCTCGAAGGGCTTGTTCAGCACTGTATCTTAATAAATAATTAAAATAAGTGATGGTTGGTTCATTATGTTTGCCTACATGTCAGGCACTCTGTTTCATTGCCTTCAGATGTGATGTACCAGTAACAAAAGTCTATACAAATGAAGATAATATTTGCTTTTGAAGTTGAAACAGCCTCATTATGTTATGTCCCAATTTTCCAATTATACCAATCCAAGGTTATTTCTCCCCTTTAGACAACAAGGGATGTTGTCTTCGAAGGCTGAATAATTAAAAAAAAACATACTCTGCCCTTGCTAAACAAATGAAGCAATTAGTCTCCAGCTGTTTAATGTAACTTTAATTCATGTCATTTCCCTTTCATTCCGACTCCCTGGAGGTTCCGTCAATAATCACATACAGGCAAGGCGTGAACCTAATTACATTGCAGCCGAGTGTCTGAAGTGCATATTATCTGATCAACAGCGTTGTTCTTTCTCTCCCTGACACCATGTGACACTTGCTGGTGGCAGTCCATAGATTAGAGGTATACAGGAGAAGGAATAAAGGCATTCTTTGGTTCAATTTAATGGCAGAGAATTGTATACAACCTGAAGTTTTTACTCTTCACAGACATTCACAAAACAGAGAGAAAAACCCCAAAGAATGACTGACAGAAAAACGTTAGAACCCCAAATCCTCCCCCTCCCGCGCACAAGCTGCAGCAAAAGCTTCAACCCCTCGCTCCCCCCACTTAATCCAGTAAGAAGCATCAGCTCCCTCCACCACCCGCCATGCAAGCAATAGTAAGCCCCAAAGTCCATTAAAAACTATAGTTCATCCCAGCAGGCCCTCTCTCACTAACGAGGGGGGAAGAGAGAATCACTCCTTCAACAGGAAGAGGGGAGGCCAGCAGCTCACTGTTTCAATGTTTCAATGTTATAGTCTGCAGTGTCACTTATTTCAAGTTCCCCTGACTCGAGAGTCATCATGGGGGGGGGAGGAGGAGGAGGGGGGAGGGAGAGAGAGAGAGATATATAGCTGGCCAAGGCCTCCAACCAACTGCTCCCGCTGTCTTGATGTTTCCATCTCCCACAACGCGGCAGTCAGCGACATTGGTGAGGAATCGGGTTGTCCTCAGGGCCGCACCCTGAAGGTGCACATCTTCCAAGCTGCTCCTGGAGATCCTGCAACACAAGCCGCTTGGCAAGTTCCAAAGAGTTAGGACCCACCATCCGTGAAGACTGTAGCTTAAACACAGCTGTAGTTCATGGACTCCAAAAGGACCCCAACCACCTTGAAAAGGAGCAAACGGACATGAGTACAGAAAATTTTCTAAATGGGAACAAGTTCAAAATTCAGGGGTGCAAAGGGACTTGGGAGTCCTTGCGCAGGATTTCCTAAAGGTTAACTTGCTAGTTGAGTTGATGGTAAGGAAGACAGACGCAGTGTTGCCATATATTTCGAGTGCACTGGAATGTGAAGGCAAGGATGTAATGCTGAGGCTGTATACGGCACTGGTGAGGCCTCACATGGAATATTGTGAGCAGTTTTGGACTCATTATCTAAGAAAGGATGTGCTGACATTGGAGAGGGTTCAAAGGAGGTTCACAGAAATGCTTTGGGATTAAAAGACATTGTATGAGGAGTGTTTGATGGCTCTGGTCCTGTACTCACTGGCATTTAGGAGAATGAGGGGTAATCATGTGGAGAGGATGTTTCCTATAGAGGAAGAGTCTAGGACCAGAGGGCATAACCTCAAAACAGAGGGGCTTCTATTTTGAGTAGAAATGAGGAAGAATTTCTTTAGCTTGAACAGTTTTGGGCCCCTTACCTAAGAAAAGATGTGCTGGCATTGGAGAGCGTCCAGAGAAGGTTCACAAGAATGATTCTGGGAATTAAAGGGTTAACGTTTGAGGAGTGTCTGATGGCCCTGGGCTTGTACTTGCTGGAGTCTCGAAGAATGAGGAGGTAGCTTCGTGGTTAGCATGATGCTTTTCAGCACCAACCATGTCCTAAGGAAGTGTAATATTCTCACTCTGACCTTGTGGATTTCCCCTTGGTGTCGCTTTAATGCAGCTGCCAGGAGGGAGGCGTTGAAGCTGGTGCAGTCCACCAGGGTTGGTGTGGTGCGGCGTCCACGATGAAGTTGGTGCTGTGCCCCTCCCCCAGTGTTTCCTTGGCAGGAGACAAGCTCTGTTGTGGTTGGCAGCAGATGTAGATTGAGTGTTTTGGTCTCTCTTTTTAGAGTGATTGTGATACCATTTATGCTTGCTACCTTGCGTGTGCTTTGTGCTGTGTGTGACTGTTAGTACTGTGTTTTGCACCTTGATCCTGGAGTAATTCTTCGTTTAGCTGTATTCATGTATGGTTGAATGGCAATTAAACTTGAATTGAATTGAGATGACACATTTCGCTGTGTGACAAATAAAGCTAATATTTAGTCTTTAATCAACAGTGGCTTTCAGAGCTTCTAGAGTTGAAACAAGATCTCCAGTGATGCCTAAGGGAAAGATAGAGACACACAAGCAAGCCGTGGACTTAATTAGGTTTCAGAATAAGTTCTTGAAACGATTAAATTAGATCAATTGACCTGTCAGCAAGGCACAGCAGAAAGCTTAATCATCCAGCTGACCATAGCAATTCGTATTTGTGTAGCAACTCTAATGGCATGCAGCACGAAGACAGACCCTTCACAGTAACTGCTCCAAGTTGCCTAACTCAATACTTGCCTGCATTTGATCTGTATCCCTTTAAACCTTTCCTGTCCGTGTAGCTGTCCAAATGTTGTAACTATACCCACCGCTCGTAATTCCTCTGGCAACTTGTTCCATTCACACATTGCCCTCTATGAACAGGTTGTCCCTCAAGTCACTCTTAAAACCCACTTTCTCTCTGCGGTGGGGGAGTGTTTGCTGTCGAATCTCGAGTCGGGAAAACTCAGAATAAAAGCAATGCGGCAGACTGTAAAATTGTAGTCGGTGAGCTGTTTTACTTTGTTGGTCTCCCCTCTCACTGTGAAAAGGTGACATCTCTCTGTCCATTGTTGGTGAAAGAGAGAGCCTGTGCCATGTGGAATTGTAGGGTGAGCAATAGTTTTTGTTGGACTGCAGATCATGGTCTCTCTTTAGGGGCTTTGCTATTGCCTGCTCGGTTGGTGATGTGTACTGTTGCTTCCTGCTGGATAAGTGGGGAGAGGGCTGATGATTTGCTGCTGCATTAGCTTGGGAGGGGGAAGAGGGGGCTTTGGGGCTCTAACGTTTTACTGTAATCCATTCTTTGGGGTGGGTGTCTGAAGAGTAAGAATTTCAGGTTGTGTACTGGATGCATTCTCTGATATTAAAAGATCTTTTAGAAACATAGAAACATAGAAAATAGGTGCAGGAGTAGGCCATTCGGCCCTTCGAGCCTGCACCGCCATTTATTATGATCATGGCTGATCATCCAACTCAGAACCCTGCCCCAGCCTTCCCTCCATACCCCCTGACCCCCGTAGCCACAAGGGCCATATCTAACTCCCTCTTAAATATAGCCAATGAACTGGCCTCAACAGTTTCCTGTGGCAGAGAATTCCACAGATTCACCACTCTCTGTGTGAAGAAGTTTTTCCTCATCTCGGTCCTAAAAGGCTTCCCCTCTATCCTCAAACTGTGACCCCTCGTTCTAGACCTCCCCAACATCGGGAACAATCTTCCTGCATCTAGCCTGTCCAATCCCTTTAGGATCTTATACGTTTCAATCAGATCCCCCCTCAATCTTCTAAATTCCAACGAGTACAAGCCCAGTTCATCCAGTCTTTCTTCATATGAAAGACCTGCCATCCCAGGAATCAATCTGGTGAACCTTCTTTGTACTCCCTCTATGGCAAAGATGTCTTTCCTCAGATTAGGGGACCAAAACTGCACACAATACTCCAGGTGTGGTCGCACCAAGGCCTTGTACAACTGCAGTAGTACCTCCCTGCTCCTGTACTCGAATCCTCTCGCTATAAATGCCAGCATACCGTTCGCCTTTTTCACCGCCTGCTGTACCTGCATGCCCACTTTCAATGACTGGTGTATAATGACACCCAGGTCTCGTTGCTCCTCCCCTTTTCCTAATCGGCCACCATTCAGATAATAATCTGTTTTCCTATTTTTGCCACCAAAGTGGATAACTTCACATTTATCCACATTAAATTGCATCTGCCATGAGTTTGCCCACTCTCCCAACCTATCCAAGTCACCCTGCATCCTCTTAGCATCCTCCTCACTGCTAACACTGCCACCCAGCTTCGTGTCATCCGCAAACTTGGAGATGCTGCATTTAATTCCCTCATCCAAGTCATTAATATATATTGTAAACAACTGGGGTCCCAGCACTGAGCCTTGCGGTACCCCACTAGTCACCGCCTGCCATTCTGAAAAGGTCCCGTTTATTCCCACTCTTTGCTTCCTGTCTGCTAACCAATTCTCCACCCACACCAATACCTTACCCCCAATACCGTGTGCTTTAAGTTTGCACACTAATCTCCTGTGTGGGACCTTGTCAAAAGCCTTTTGAAAATCCAAATATACCACATCCACTGGTTCTCCCCTATCCACTCTACTAGTTACATCCTCAAAAAATTCTATGAGATTCGTCAGACATGATTTTCCTTTCACAAATCCATGCTGACTTTGTCCGATCATTTCACCGCTTTCCAAATGTGCTGTTATCACATCCTTGATAACTGACTCCAGCAGTTAAAGACTAGTTTTTTATTTGACATATGTATGTTGAAACATACAGTGAAATGTGTCGTCTGTGTTAACAACCAACACAGTACGGGAATATGCTGGAGGTAGCCCACAAGTTTCACCATGATTCTGGCACCAACCTAGCATAATTTATTAATCCTTGGAAGCCTGGAAACCTTTGAAATGTGGGCGGAAGCAGGAGCACCCGGAGGAAACCTACACAGTTATGGGGAGAACGTATAAACTCCTTACAGACAGCAATGGAAGATAAACCTGGGTTGTTGGGACTGTAATAGTGTTAGACTAACCACTATACTTTTCCCTGGGGAAAATGTCCTGTAGGGGCAGCATTGTCAGACAAAATTTAAGCCTGATTAAAAGTACATTTTCACATTCTGATTCATTTATTTATCATATGCACATGAAACATGCAGTGAAATGTGTTGTTTGTGTTAAAGATGTGCTGGCAGCAGCCCACAATTGTTGCCACACATTCCAATATCAACATAGCACGTCCACTGTCTTCAGCAGAACAACACAGAACTCAAAAAGCAACAAAACAACAACAGCAAAAATATAAGCCCTTTCCTTTCCTCCCTCCCACCCCCACACACAACCCCAGGACAGGCTGCCGGACCTCCAGCAGTCTTGTGAACAACGGGACTCAGTTTAAAATAGGCAGAGAGGTGGAGAGCTTTAGGGAAGGAATTCCACAAATTGTGATCCAGGCAGTGATAGCATAGCCAACTGTAATGGAATAACTAAATTTGGGGATAACGATTCTTCTTAAGCCCATCACCCCTGCTGGGGCATAGGGCGCCTACAGCAGCTCGCCAGTCCACTGTCCAAGGTGTAGCTGATTGGAGATCCATGGATGAGGTTTCTGGAGCTTCTGTTGGTGTTTCTTTAGCACTAGGTTTTATGGGATGGGGTTGCTCGCCCCATGGTCAACCCTCCTCCTTTCACCTCCGTTCTTGTGACCATCCATGGCGGAGTTTTGGGAGATGATTAGGGACCCAGAATTGGCGGATTGCAAAAATCCCATAGCATTGACCAGAGTGATTACAGAGGTGGGGAGGGACAAGGCAAAGGTGGTGAATCTGTGGAATTCATTGCTACAGGCAGCCGTGGAGGCCAAGTCATTGGGTATATTTAAAGTACAGGGTGATGGGTTTTTGATCAGTCAGGGTGCCAGAGGTTGCGTGGAGAAGGCAGGAGGGTGGGGTTGAGAGGGATAATAAATCAGCCATGATGTTAGAGCAGACTCGATGAGCCAAATGGCCTAATTCTGCTTCTATATATTATGGTCCAAGACCATAGAGGGATTTGTAAAGGATAACATTTGTAAAATTGTTGGTCCATTGGACCGACTACATTGATCGACCTGCATTGTTTTCAATAAGCTTCCCTTTTCCCGTAACCATTCCTCCTTCCCTCTTGTAAGGGGCACGCTAAAAGGCAATAAAATTACTTTAGCCAGGGAGTGGTGAATGTGTGGAATTCATTGTCACAGGCGGCTGTGGAGGCCAAGTCATTGGGTATATTTAAGGCAGAGGTTGATGGATTCTTGATTAATCAGGGCAAGGGATATGGGGAGAAGGCAGGAGATTGGGGCTGAGAGGGAAAGTGGATCAGCCATGATGAAATGGCAGAACAGACACGATGGGCCAAATGGCCTAATTCTGCTCCTATACCGTATGGTCTTGCAATACAAGACTCTCTTTTCTTTTGAATACTACATGATGTGTGACCACTGTTATAAATGTAGCAAAGTAGAAAGGAAATTTATTATCTAAGTAAGTACACTAGCCTGAGATTTCCTTATAAGCAGTCACAGTAGAAAAAAAGCAATGCAGTAGATTCAATGAAATGCTGCACACAAAGAAAGCCTGACAAACAACCAATGTGCAAAAGAAGACAAACTGCAAATGCAAAAAGTCAAATAATATTAAGAGGAAGAGGAGGCCCTCCAAGGGTGTTTCATCCTAACAGTCTAGGTACGCAAGCCTATCCAGTACAACGTGGAGAGCGAGCTGTTGCCAATGTAGCTCCCCCTCTTCACTTATCTGATGACCCCAAAGGTATGGCAGAGACCGATGTAGTTTGGCACCAGCAGCATTGCAGGAGTCGCCAGTCAGCATAGGATTCCCTTGGGGACTCCAGCTCTGGATTGTTTCCTCAGGGTTTACTGTGATTTACTCTGTTGTGGACTCCATGCAAGTGTGTCTTTTAGGTTTTGGAATAGGTTCAGAGTTGTCCACGTTTGTTCCGGAGCCTGATGGTTGAGGGGTAATAACTGTTCCTGAACCTGGTGGTGTGGGACCTGAGGCTCATTGTGGTGAGTGAAGTTATCCACACCGGTTCCAGAGCCTGATGGTTGAGGGGTAATAACTGTTCCTGAACCTGGTGGTGTGGGACCTGAGGCTCATTGTGGTGAGTGAAGTTATCCATACTGGTTCAGGAGCTTGATGGTTGTGGGGTAATAACCGTTCCTGAACCTGGTGGTGTGGGACCTGAGGCTCCTGTACAGCACTGTGCAAAGGTCTTGGGTACATCGATATATGTGCAGACTCGATGGGCTGAATGGCCCACTTCTACTCCTTTGTCTTGTCTTGTGATATATCTGCAGTGCCTAAGAGTTTTGCACAGCACTGTACATAAAATACATAAATATATGTAAAATATACCATCCAAGTACCTCCTTCCCGATGGCAGCAGTGAGAAGGGAGCTTGGCCTGGATGGATGTGGGTCCTTGATGATGGACGCTGCTTTCTCGCGACAATGCTTCATGTCAAGGTGCTCAATGGTGGGGAGAGCTTTTCCTGTGATGGACTGAGCTGTATCTACCACTTGCTGAAGTCTATTCCATTTCTGGGCATCTGCACACAGCAGTCTTACAAAAGGCAAAGTTCCTCTTGTCATTATCTACTTCGGTCACATTGATTTGCATTGAGGGGATGTAAATGTTGCCAGATGTGAGGTGTAAATTGGCAGGAGAAGGAAAGGGGTGGGGCAAATAATTCTGGTTTCTTTCTCTTATTGACTGTTGTCTAAATTCCTCACTTCAAGTACCCATGTATCAAATGTGAATGGGCTTTAGAGAATCCATTAATTCCGTCTGATTTAATTCTATCAGGCAGACATTAATTTAGTCTTGCATTGGTCCCAATTGAGTTTTTCACCGGCTCTAGCACAGTTGTTGGTATTGAATCGGTAATCAAGCGGCTTGGGCCAAGAATCCAGGGGAGCCAGTTCAGATCCCACAGTGAGCACTGGGGAATACAAAACGTGGAATTGTAATGCCGTTATTGAGAGTCCGGGCAATGAAACTAGCACTTTGGACCAGGGCCAAGACCAAGGAATTGTGACTTCAGGAAGGGGAAATTGAGGGGACATACTCCAGCCCCGCTGAGGGATCAGCAGTGGAGAGGGTGAGCAGCTTCACGTTCCTGGGTGTCAATATCTTTGAATTCTATCCTCGGCAATTACAAAGTGGGCACGACAGCGCCTATATTTCATTAGGAGTTTGAGGAGACTTGGAATGCAAACTTGTGCAGATGTACTGTTGAGAGCATTTTAACTGGTATGGAGGAGCCACTGCACAGGATAAGAAAAAGTTGCAAACCTGATTCTAATTCATTGTTATGAAAAACTAACTGGTTCTCTGATCACCATTCAGGGCTCCAGACAGTTCTTCCAGGTGAGGCGACAATTCACCTGCAAGTCTTTCGGGGGCATCTATTGTATCCGGTGTTCCCAGTGCAGACTCCTAAATTAGTGAGACCTGACACAGACTGGGGCGGGGGGGGGGGGGATGCTTTGTCGAACACCTTTGCTCTGTCTGCAGCAAAAGGCAGGATCTCCAAATGGTTACTCATTTCATTTCAACTACCAATTCCAATTCTGACAGTTGCTCCACTGCTTCCTCTATTGACATAATGAGGCTGCTCTTCGGTTCGAAGAACAATCCTCATACTCCAGGGTAGCCTCCGATCTCATGGCATGGATATCGATTTATCTACCTTCAGATAATTTCAACCCCCTCCCTTCCTCTCGTTTTTCATTTCCTATTATGGTTACCTTCCCACCCTTCTCTTCTCCCCTGCCCATCACCTCGTTCTGGATCCCCTCCTCTTTCCCTTTCTTCCATGGTCCACTGCCCTCTCCAGCACTTTACCTCTTCCATCTAACCCTCCCAGCTTCTCACGTCAGTCACACTCCCCCACTCACCACCTTTCCCCTAACCTGGTCTCACTAATAACCTGCCAGCTTGTACTCCTCCTCCTTCCTGCCACAGTCTTATTCTGTCTCCTTCCCCCTTCATTTCCAATCCTCATGAAGGGTCTTGGCCTGAAACATCAACTGTTTATTCCTCTCCATAGATACTGCCTGACTAACTGAGTTCCTCCAGCAAATTCTGATTCATTTATGTAACACACGTACATTGAAATGTGGCCTATGCATTAACAACGAGCATTACCTAGGGATGTGTTGGGTTCAGCCCATAAGTATTGCCACATATTCCAGCACCAGCATAGGATGCCCACAGTGTTAATTTTGTTTGTGCTGCTCAGGGTTTCCTTTATCTGCAGAATCTCTTGTGTTTACAATGTTACGTACCCTGTAACTGGGTTGCCAAACCAGCAGAAATGGATCACTCAGTTGGAGTCTGGATTACTGGAACTAAGAAAGTTTTATTAAAGAAATAAGCAATACAGTACCCTAATCAAAAGGACAATAAATGCAACAGTTCAGCAATGATAAACACACATGTACACAGAATTAGGATAACAGGATCAATCAAGCTCTATCGTCGTCTAGGAATAAATGAGCAGTTTCAAAGTGACGCAAAGTTCAGTTCAATTGAGTTCAGTTCAGTTCACAGTAATCACTGCCGTGGCTGTGGACAGGGGGGGGAAGGAGAGGGAGAGCAAAAGTGAATGAATATTCAAACGGCTTCCACACAGACCTTCGATATTCTTCGCAGTCAGCTTTCGGGCGAGCCCTTTGTGATGTCTTCTGAGGTCACTGACTGTGACCCCTCCGTTTTCAGATATGATCGTTTCTCTGCAGTGAACCTGGCACCCAGGCAAGGGCGGACACACACCAGGTTCCCGCCGATCGTACCCTTCCACCCTGTGCGTCTATGGCTTGGTCCCGTGACCAGCCCTGCAAAACTCCCACCGACTTGTGGGAGGCGCACCGCTTCCAGGGTCTTGTTACCTCGTGGTGTCGTGTGTGTTTTGCCTTAGCGAACCTGTCCCTTTTTATCTCCCTGCTGGGTTATCGCCTGTCTATCACTTCAAACAGTTCAGGGTTCAAAGAGGAGCCGGTCTTGACAGTTCCCAGACACACCACCAGGTTCAGGAACAGTTATTACCCCTCAATCATCAGGCTCCTGAACCGGTGTGGATAACTTCACTCACCACAATGAGCCTCAGGTCCCACACCACCAGGTTCAGGAACAGTTATTACCCCACAACCATCAGGCTCCTGAACCGGTGTGGATAACTTCACTCACCACAATGAGCCTCAGGTCCCACACCACCAGGTTCAGGAACAGTTATTACCCTGCAGTCATCAGGCTGTTGCGCCAGAGGGGGATAACTCCACTCAACATCACTTGCTCCATCACTGAACTGTTCCCACTGGACTCACTCTTAAGGACTCTTCACCTAACGTTCTTGATATTTATTGCTTATTTATTATTATGATTTTTTTTCCTTTTTTTGTATTTGCAGGAGTTTGTTTTTTTTGCAGATTGGTCGTTGTCCATCCAGTTGGGTGTGGTCTTTCATTGATTCTATTGCGTTTCTTGTATTTACTGTGAGTGCCCACAGGATGACGATTCTCCATGTTGTATATGTTGATATGTATGTGCTTTGATATGCCAGCTGGTGGTGCCATGGCATCGACACTGCACTTCCAGGCAAGTGGTCCTGGCTGTGCGCCTTACACACCTCCCATAGATCAGGGGTCCCCAACCTTTTGCGCACCGCGAACCGGTTTAATATTCACAATATTCTTGTGGACCTCACGTGCGTTCAAGTTCAACAGTGGGCGTGATAGGGAATGAGGAAAGGTGCAGCTGACTCATATCGGTTCATATCGCCAAATCATATCATTTCCTTGCGGCCTGGTGGTTGGGGACCACTGCCATAGATAATAAATCTACTTTGAGCTTTGTACTTTGAAGGTCTTCTGAAAGAAACCAGTTTGCCGCCTTTAGACTTGTTCTTGCATTACTTCAAACCCACACAGTAGTAACTCCACCGTGTGAAATTCTCTTGACTTCCACGCACTAACTCAGCCCACCACCACTGTTGTATTATTTCCTGTCAGAGCCACCTTATGAATACATACGCCTGTACCTAGTGTCACTTTTAGGGCATACAATCAATCTCTGTATTCCGAGGCCTCCGTTATTCTGGGTCGCCATGGATATTGCATCCTGGCTGTCTAGTTACACAAACCAGGGCAGCACAATATGGAGAGCAAGCTGTTGCCTATGTAGCAAGTCCCCCCTCTCCACGCATCTGACGAACCCAAAGGAATGGGAGAGACCGATACAGTTTGGCACCAGAGGGATCACGGAAGTTGCTAGTCAGTATTGGACTCAATGTAGGGCTGCCTTAGGGACTCCTGCTCTGAATTTGTTCCTCGGGAATTTACTCCTGAAGTCTTCCCCTGAGTGGGTATAGCCGCAAGGCAGCAGAGGTTTCAGATCAGAGTTTTCCTTCTAGCTGAACTGCCGACCACGTCTGATAAGCCCCATCTGCCCAAAGTGACTGGTTTTAATGTGCCAGTAACCTGCCTTTTCCCCTTCTCTCAGTAGCAACTGTTCCACTGGGCTCAGTAGTTAAGCCATACATGAAGGCCGGGAGCTGGACTTGGTTGTCAGAGGCTATTTGAGATGCACACCATTGGGAGCATTAATAGGTAGCTGGAGCTTGTCGCCATTACCTCCCCCGGCTATAAGAAACTTAAGGAACAATCTATATCTAAGCTATCATATGTATTTATATTTATTGTTCTTTTTAAAATTGTTTTTTTTAATTTTATGGTGTTTTTATGTGCTAATCAGATCTAGAGTAAAGGTTATTTCGTTCTCCTGTGCACTTGTGTAGTGGAAATGACATTAAACAGTCTTGAAACTTGATAGCTCTTAGTTGTCACTGCTGACATCTCAGGCATTTGAGATCAGTAATAAATACTAGTCATAATAATGACGCCCATATCCCGCGTCAATGAACGTCACTTTTCAGTTATGTGCCCTGCGTGATGGCAGTGTTAGCTGTTTTAACGTGTATTGAACCAGCTGGTAATCTCTGTGTGAACAAGTGCTTGTCCGGATACGACTCTGCCCCTTGCAGGTACTGTATTATTTGAGGTTCTTTCTTCCTGTCCGCTGCGGAACAGCGGGGGGTAGTCCCCGTGGCTCACAGACATTCATTATCTCTCAGACAGCTCTGTTGCTCACTCACACATCCCCTTCTGTCCTGCGGCTGGCAGTGATACTTTAAACTCTTGTTACAGCTGACTTATGAGATTGGGTAGCCTTTTTCACTGCAGGCATAGTGATTTTTTTTTAAACAAACAACTGCTTTCCATAGAGTGAGAAGAGCTTCTGACCAGTTTCCAATTTAGATTTATTTATCGCATGTTCACTCAGTGGCCACTTTATTAGGTACACTTGTACACTTGCTTGTTAATGCAAATATTAATCAGCCAATCATGTGGCAGCCAGTCATAAAAGCATGCAGACGTGGTCAGGAGGTTCAGTCATTGTTCAGATCAAACATCAGAGTAGGAAAGAAATGTGATCTGAGTAACCTTGTCAGTAGAATGATTGTTGGTGCCACATGGTGTGGTTTGAGTATCTCAGAAACTGCTGATTTCCTGGGATTTTCTCACACAGCCGTCTTTAATGTTTACAGAGAATGGTGCAAAAAACCCCCAAAGAAAAACATCCAGTGAGCAGCAGTTCTGTGGGCAAAAATGCCTTGTTAATGACAGAGATCAGAGGAGAATAGGCAGACTGGTTCAAGCTGACGGGGAGGTGATAGTAACTCAACTAACCACATGTTACAGAAGTGGTGTGCAGAAGAGTATCTCTGAATGCACAACATATTGAACCTTGAAGTGGATGGGCTCCAGCAGCAAAAGATCTTGAACGTACACTCAGTGTTCATTTTATGGACTCACTTTCAAGGTGTCTTCATCTCATGTTCTGTAAGCTCTGTGGTCAAGAGGGGACACTGGCTCAGATACTGTCCGGGTGTAAAACAGCTCTAACTCAAGGACCGTATAGGTGGCGCCATGATAAGGTGCTTCTGGCTCTTGCTGACACACTAGATGCAAGAAGAGGACGGCTGGCACAGATTTGAGGAAGGCCATCGCCTTCATCAAAGAGGGAGCCAGGCCTTTCGTAACCAAACAACCAAAGCCCAATCTGCTGCTAACAGCCAGGTCCTGGGAGATGAGGGTCGATGTGGGAAGGAGATTGCAGTTCCCGGATGTGGTGCACACAACCCTACGCCTGGACATTGTACTTTGGTCAACCAAAGACAAGAAAATAATTCTGGTTGAACTGACTGTGCCGTGGGAGGAGGGATAGGAAGAGGCCCACGAGATAAAGGCCTTGAAGTACCAGCAGGAGTGTAAAGACAAGGGATGGTAGGCATGGTTGTTCCCTGTGGAGATCGGCTGCAGAGGTTTCCCAGCCAAATCAGCATGGCGGTTGTTGTCAGATCTGGGCCTAGACGAAAGGAGCAAAAAACGAGCAGTTCGTAGGATGGGGGAAGAGGCAGAAGGAGCCTCTTGTTGGATTTGGAGTAGGCAAGAGGAGGGGAGCTGGAAGCCAGGAGCAGATGGGCAGTGATTTGGCCACCACTGCCGGCCCACCAACTGGCGAGTGTCATGGTTAAGGTTCGAAACACTCGGTGAAGGTTGGGAATCACCTGATGACATCTGCTCCTGGCTGAAGGCTACGGTTACCTTATAAGGTAACTGGAGAATGCACCCTAACAGGTGTATGTAACAAGAAATATTTATTGTTTATTTATTATTATTTTTTCTTCCTTTTTGTACTTGAACAGTTCATTGTCTTTTGCACACTGGTTGAACGCCCAACTTGGGGTGCGATCTTTCATTGACTCTTTTGTGGTTATTCTATTATGAATTTTTGAGTATGCCCACAAAAACTGAATTTCAGGGACATATATGTACATTCATAATAAATTTACTTTCAACTTTGATCTTTACTCTGTGCAGGAGGTACCTAATAAAGTGGACACTGAGTATATATTGAAACATAGGTAAAATATGTAGTTTGCATTAACACACCCTAGGAAGTGCTAGGGACAGCCTGCAAACATCACCACACATTCTGGCACCAACGTAGCATGCCCACAGTGTTCAGCAGAACAACACTGAACACAATAAGCAACAGAACAACAGCAAGACAAGCCATATTCCTCCCTCACACCTTCCAACACACATCGGTTCTTCAATCCCAGAACAGGTTTCCAGTCTTTGGTCTTCAACTATCAAGCTTCGATTTCTGGACTTCTAATTGACCTTCAGGCTTTGATCTTTAATCTTAAGTGTTGACCCATAACCCCCCACCCCCGGACTAACCGATGACGATAGCCTGAACCCCAGACTCGAGTACCAGGCATGCTAATAATGGGATCCTGAACTTCACACTCGTACTCCTGTCTCACTGATGATGGGACACCAAACTCCACACTCAAACTCCTGCCTCACTGATGACAAGATACTGAACACCACAATTGAACTCTTGCATCACTGATGACAGGATACTGAACTCCAAACTTGAACTCCTGCCTCGCCGATGCTGGGACCTCAAATTTCAAGAGCGGTGACTCACCAGCCCTCTTTCCTAATGGAATAGCAATCATACTTGTAAAAACTTGTATAGATGTTTTAACTGGATGCAGGCATAAAATGGCACGATCTCCTACTGTGCGTCAGTTTGTCTGCTTATTCCAGGAGGTACCATTGTTCCCTGGTCCAATGAAGGTCCATCACAAGAAAACCATAAGAAAAGAAGGGGTCCCAACACCAATCCCTGCAATGCCGCTAGTCATCGGCAGCCAACCAGACAAGGCCCCTTTTATTCCTGCTCTTTGCCTCCTGCCAATCACCCAATCTTCTATTCATGCTAGTATCTTTCCTGTAATAAGTTCTTCACAGGGAAGGGAATCTGAATGTTGATGGACTCTGACTGGGAAGTTCTTCACATTAGTACTTAGCGAATCTGGGTCTAGATATGGACAGGACAGAGTTGATGAATGTTAGAAGAACTTTTGACTTTTTTGTTGGTCAGTCTGTGTCAACTCTAGGGTTTCTGGGGCTCGTTGCAGTACATTATAGACACCAAATATTGGAAAACTGTATAGTATTTGCCATGGAAGTATTTCTTCTTTCAAATGGAAAACTGTGTATATTATTTGCCATGGAAGTATTTCTTGTTTCAAAGATGTTGTAGAAGAAAAGTATTCTCTCACACTACCCAGTTCTGCATTCTAGTGGTGCATGCGAGGTCAATTTCAATGTTTAAGGAAAGTTAGGGTACATGGGTGGTAGTGGTATGGAGGGCGATGGACCTGGTGCCGGTTGATGGCAGTAGGTAGATTAAATGGTTCAGCACAGACTAGTTGGGCCAAATGGCTTGATTATGTGCTGTACTTTTCTATGCCTAATTATGTTGACATTGGACTCCATTCATCATCCACATTCCATATTCTCTTAACCCCTGTCCAAAGAAAGCTTTAACAGTTTTGATGAAGCATCAACCTTTTTCCTCTCTCCACAGATGCTAGCTGACATGTTGAATCCATTCATTCGTTATGGGCTGCGTCTTATGATGCGCCCAATCATGGTCTTTCCATGACCATCATTGTTCTTGGCAAATTTTTCTACAGAAGTGGTTTGCCATTGCTGCCTTCTGGGCAGTGTCTTTATGAGATGGGTGACTCCTGTCATTATCAATATTCTTCAGAGATTGCCTGGTGTCGGTGGTCACATAACCAGGACTTGTGATATGCACCGGCTGATCATACAACCATCCACGATCTGCTCCTATGGCTTCACGTGACCCTGACATTGGGGGGGGGGGGGCACAGCTAAGCAGGTGCTACACCTTGCCTAAAGGTGACCTATAGGGTAGCAGAGGACGGGAGCACCTTACACCTTTGGTAGAGACGTATCTCCACCCTGCCACCCAGACATGTTGAGTATTTCCAATAATTATTTTCTGATTCCAGTATCATCAGTGTTTTGTTTTTATAAAAATAATGGTGGTTTTAAAATTTTCCATTGATCCCACCATCTGTTGGGCAGAGAACTCAATGTTTATGGCAGCTGGCATTGAAGATGGCAGCGCGCACAGATCTCCGGTGAAATGATATCGTATCTGTTAAATAGGGGCAGTGGACAATTCTGATTTGATGGAGACAGATATGAAAGTACAGATGAACATCTGGAGAAATTTCTGAAATGCCGGTTCGCTGCTGCTGTTACTGTGCGATTGAGAATCTTCCGAAGGGGAGGCCCCAAAATCCCCAGCTTTGCCTGCTGCTGGTGACCAAGGCTGAGGATGAAGCGTTCGGATAGAGATGGTGCTTGGTACTTGGTGTCGGAGGGCCGATCGGAGGCTTGAAGTTTTCAGACGACTCAGAGTTGGACTGTGGCGGGGCATGGCGGGGAGAGTTTTCTTCCTTCTCCCGTCTGCGTGAGATGTGGGACTTTCAAGAGACTTGGAACTTTTTTACTGTGCCATGGCATGTTCTTCATCAAGTTATGGTATTGTTGCACTGTTATAACTATATGTTATGTGGTTTTTGTTAGTTTTTCAGTCTTGGTCTGTCCTGTGTTTCTGTGATATCACACCGGAGGAATATTGTATCATTTCTTAATGCATGCATTACTAAATGACAATAAAAGAGGGCTGCATGTCCTCATAATCTAATCTAATCTAATCTTCCTTGAGCATCCCAGCTGTAATTTTAAGGTAACACACACAAAATGGTGCAGGAGCTCAGCAGGTCAAGCAGCATCTATGGAAAGGAGTACACAGTTGACGTTTCTGGCCGAGACCCTTCTTCGAAGAGGGAAGGAGTCTAGCTGGAAGGTGATAGGTGAAGCCAGGAGGGTGGGAAAGGCCAAGGGCTGGAGAGGAAGGAGTCTGATGGGAGAGGAGTGGACAATGGGAGAAAGGGAAGGAGGAGGGGACGCATGGGGAGGTGATAGGCTGGTGAGAAAAAGTAAAAGGTCAGAGTGGGGAATAGAGGGGAGGGGGCAGTTTTGTTCACTGGAAGGAGAAATTGATTCTCATGCCGTCAGATTGTAGAGTACTCAGACAGAATCTAAGGTGAATTTTAAGGTCTTTGGTGTTTTCCCCTAGCCCAGTCTCTCCAAACCGCTCCAGTAACAATTGTTTATATTAAAAAAACAGCTGGACCATGCCATGACTTCTTGGATAATGGAGGCTGGTTTAGAGTTTAAACATTAACTCTTTGTATTTGATCTTGATCCAGGCGCCTCTCCCATGTCTCTGGCCATCGATCCTACTACCTCCGAGGACCAGGCAGTGAACTGCAGCAGGCTTTGGCCCAATTTACAATGAGCAAGCTGCTCAAAAGGGTGAGCTCTTTTGAACAAAATCCAAAATGCTCTCCTTCCTTGCCTTCTTCGTGTCATTTGATGCGCCTCGGACGAGCATCACAGATATCATTTCTTCTGCCGTGTTTTCCACACTGCTCACACTTTCATATGGTCCATTCTGACTCTTGCCTTTCTCAACTTCTTCACAGCTGCCTTAAACACATCTCTTTCTATCCAGTGTCTTGTATAGATAAGTCCTTTCTCCCAGCAACATGGACAAAATGGTGGAGGGATTCAGAAAGTCAGGCAGCATCTATACAGGGGAATAAACTGTTGTCCTGATGAAGGGTCTCGGCCTGAAACGTCGACTGTTTATTCTCTTCCATAGATACTTCCTGACCAGCTGAGTTCCTCTAGCATTTTATTCAGACTTCCAACATCTGCAGAATCTCTTCTATTTAGTCCTTTCTCCTAAGTTCTTTGATGCCATCTGCTCGGAAGTCAACACTATCCACATGGCTTCTGAAGTGCCTTCCCATTTCCCCAACCATAACTTCCCCTGTGCAACTCTCAACCATGTCTGTGCTATTCCACACATCTGTTCTCAGCCCCTCTACTCCCACATCTGAGTTTCTTTCAGATTTCAGCAGTTTTTGTTTATTTTTCATAAAATTGCAATTCTTCTGTTAGGTTTCTTTCCTAGCTAATTCTCCAACTCGATGGCATGAACATCAACTTCTCTAACCTCAGGTAGTTTCTCCCCTCTTCCCCCTCCTCTCCTTTTTCATTCCCTATTCTTAACACTGCTCCTCACCTAACTATCGCCTCTCTTTGATGGCCCCCCAACTTCCCTTTCCCTCATGGTCCACTATTCTCTCCTCTCAGATTCCTCCCACTTCATATCCCTTGCTGTCTTCTCACTTCATTCCCTTCTCCCTCACCCACCCTCCCTCCCCAACCCCCCCCAACCTGGTTTCACCTCTCACCTGCCAGTTTTAACTCCTTCCCCTTCCCCCACCACCTTTATTTATTGATTGAGATACAGCACACAATTGGCCCTTCCAGCTCTTTGAGCCACACCGTCCACCAATTTAACCCGAGCCTAATCACGGGACAATTTACAATGACCAATTAACCTACCAACCAGTACATCTTTGGAAGAAACTGGAGCACCCGGAGAGGATACAAACGCCTTACAGGCAGTGGCGGGAATTGAACCAGGGTCACCAGTTCTGTAAAGTGTTGTGCTAACCACTACGCTGTCGTGCCAGGGCGTAAGTATAGGGTTTGAGAAAGTGGTTGATGCTGGTGGCTGACAGTATTTAAGTAATGTCGAGGTCAGGGGTTCACAAGCTTTTTTTATGCCATGGACGTCTACCATTAATGGAGGGGTCCCTGGGCCCCAGGCTGGAAACCCCTGGTCTAGTGAACACTTGAATTGCTTGGACATAGAGGGGATGAAGTGCCAATGAAATCGGATGGCCTGGTTAAGCTTAGTGTTTTAGCTGAACCTTGTAAGGCTGGACTGAATGAAGGCTCTGGGCCGAGTAGTCTGACAGTGTTAAAGAAAAGTTTAAAAGATTAGCTGTGTCACACGTACGGCGAAGCATACAGTGAAATGCGCCAAATCAAATTAGCATGGGTTATGCTGGGCGAGTGAAACCATGCTTCAGAGCGCTCACAGCTGCCTAACCCTGATCCACCTGTCTTTGGGAGCAGGAGGAAACTGGAGCACCCAGGGGTACCACGTGATCACGGGGAGAATATACAAACTCCTTACGAATTGAACCCCAGTCTTACCGCTGGCACTGTATAAAGTGTTGTACTAACTGCTGTAACATGATGCCCACTGGTCAGGGTGGGTAACTTGGACTGAATATTGTACAATTGTGCTGGCAGATTTAATACTTCTCCCATAACTTTTTGTTTCAGGGATTTGAGGCAATATCTGTTCCTGATATGTTGAAAGGGGCTGTGTTTGTAAGTATAGAAATTTGTTCAATTGCATTCATTAAAAGCACTGAAGCAGGCCATCCAGCCCAAGTCTTCTCTGCTGATATTTTAATTTTTGTATCATACTCCTGCCTGACTGCATCTCATCCTCTCAGCATTTCCCTTTTCCCTTCATGGTCTCTCCTCTGAAATGTATCTCTGTAATCTCCTTCAAAGCCATATCTACTTCAAGTCAAATCAAGTCTATTGTCATTTTACTATATACATGTATACCGTCAAATGAGACATTTCTCCGGACCACGGTGTAAAGCACAGTAGTACACAGATTACACATATAACACACGATAGCTTAGGAAAGTAAGGTTAAAATCTACAGGTGGGTTAGGTAAACAAGGTAAAGTGCATAATTTAAATATTATAGGGTACAGAACCGATTATTCAGTGACACTTCAAAATTGATGTGGCAGGGAGTTCAGAAGCTTAATGGCCTGAGGGAAGAAGCTGTTTCACATCCTGACTTTATGCTTCAGATAAAGTCTCCTGCCTGGTGGTAGAAAGTCAAAGCGAGTGCTGGACATGAATGGTGTAATGTTGAATCAGATTCACAGGTCTGGCGAGTGAGACAGAAAACACTGACTACAAAGGAAGTATATTAATTATTTATTTACAAACAAGTAAAAATTCGACCAAACATTAATGTTCCCCAAATTATAGAAACGACAAATCTGAATATTCAAGAAACACACTTAGCTAAAGACGCGTGCAGAGCCTACCTTCCCAATGGCTGTGTGCACCACTTGCCCTTAAACAAAGGAAGAGAGAGCGAGCCTCTTCCATGTGTTATTTTATACCCGGGATATCTGAAACTGGATACCAGGCAGTTAACCAATGGGAAAAGCAGCTGCAATTTCTAAAACTGACCAATCATGACAGAAGTGACTTTCGACAATCAAAGTAAGCAATGCTCCCACAGGACAGATAGATGCGATCCTTGATATTACTAAGGGCCCTGCATACACAGCACTCCTGATAAATGTCCCCGATGAATAGTCGGGAGATATCTGTGATCCACTCAGCCATTCCTACAGGCCTTTGTAGGGACTACCAGTCCGATGCTCGGCTGCTCCCATACCAGATGGAGATGAAGCTTGTCAGGGCACTCTCATTGGTGCTCCTGTAAAATTCAGTTAAAATCGGTGGGGTGGGGGAGAGCCTCGCTTGCCTCATTCTCCTCAGGAAGGTGTAGGCACTACTGTACTGTCTTGTTTGGGGAGGTGATATTGAGGGACCAGGTGAAGTCATCTGTCATGTGAACTCCCAGGAACTTGGTACACTTAACTCTCTCTAGGGAGGAGCCGTGTATTCACAGGGGGAATGGGTCATCTGACCTTTCCTGAAGTCACAATTATTTCCTTGGTCTCCTCCACATTCATAGTTCGGTTGTTCTCACAGTAGTCCACCAACCGCTCCACTCTCTTTCTGTACTCTGACTCATCATTGTTGATGAGGCCAACCGCTGTTGTTTATCTGCAAACTTAATGACATGGTTTGAGCTGAACCCTGTAACACAGTCATGCATCAGCAGTGGGTTTGTTTATTAATGATGTTGGTCTCAGGTCAAGTGTTGGAAAGTGGAACATTACAACACAGCACAGGCTATTTAGCTCACAATGATGTGCCAAAACTTTAACTGCTTCATGATCAATCGAACACTTCCTTCTCCCATGACTGACCAAGGCCTCTGCCGGTCAGCGTCCACCATAGATATTGCATCCTAGCAGTCTAGATGCACGAGCTTGGGCAGTACAATATGGAGAGCAAGCTGTTGCCCACGTAGCCAGCTCCCCTTCTCACACATCTGATAAACCCAAAGGAACGGCAGAGACCAATACAGTTTGGCACCAGCGGCGTTGTAGGAGTTGCCCGTCAGTGATTGAATTCAACATTGGACTGCCTTTGGGATTCCAGCTCCAGATTTTTCCTCAAGGTTTACTCCCAAAGCCTTCCCCGTGAGTTGGGTATAGCTGCAAGGCAGCGGATGTTTGAGATCAAAGTTTTCCTTCTCCTAGATGAGCTGCCAACCACGGCTGATGAGTCCCATCTGCCCAAAGTGACTGGTTCTAAGGCGCCAGTAACCCTTCTTTGCCACTTCTGTCAGTAGTAACCGTTCTGCTGGGCTTAGTAGCTAAGCTACACACATACCAGGAGCTGGAGTTGGTTGTCAGAGACTATTTGAGGAGCACACGATTGGCTATTACAATTTCAGGAACCTCCTCCCATGTAGCCCTCCAGTTTTCTATCATCCATGTGCCTATCTAAGGTTATCTTAAGTATCTACCACTATCCCTGGGAGATTCCATGCACCATCGTTCTCTGTAATAAATAAAAAAATAAATAAAGCCTACCTCTGAAACCCTTCCCACCTCCCCCCACCCCCATACTTTTCTCCCATCACCTTAATGTATGCCCCTTCATATTAGCCATTTCCACGCTGGGAAAAAGTCAGACTGTCTACTCGACCTATGCTTCTTATCTTCATGTACATGTCTGTCAAGTCATCTGTTATCCACTTTCTTTCCAAAGAGACAAGCCCAAGCTCACTCATCTTTTCCTCATAAGACATGCTGTCTAATCCGGGCTGTCCAGGTAGGTCAAGGAGCAGGAAATCCTCAAGCTTCTTTTCACTTGCCTATATAGGGGTGAGAGAAGGCCTTGGTTTAACATTTTATCCATAAGGTGACACCTCAGTATTGCACTGGAGATGTGACCTAGATTTTGACAGCCCAGACTCTGGAGAAGGACTTCAATTCAGGACTTCCCAACCCAGAATCAAGAGCCCGTCAGGGCTTACTGTTGGATGCAGTGAGATCTTTGCCCGTGAGAGAGGAAGCTGGAGCACCCAGTGAAAACCACTGCACTCACAGAGAATGTGCAAACTCCACACTGTCTGCTCCTGAAATTCACCATGGAACTTGGGTTGCCAAGACTGTGAAGCAGCCAAACTACTTGCACTGCCTGCTGTACCTTTGTTGAGCGAAATTGCTGAAGTTTTTGTGACATCTCTGCTGGTCCTCAAACAATGGTTTAATGGTTCAGTGTGATATCAGAGAATGTATACAGTATACAGCCTGAAATTCTTACTCAAACAGGGAAAAAAACGAAGAATGAATGACAGAAGTATCAGAACCCTAAAGCACCCCTTCACCTTCCCACACACAAGCAGTAACAAAAGCATCACCCCTCCTATTCCCCCCACTTACCCTTGCAAAGTCACTGATTGCCCCCCTCCCACCATGCAGTCAATAACAAAACCCCCAAAAAGACCTTGATCTAGAGTCCATCAAAAACTACAATCCATCCTAACTTCGGTATCTCAGACAGGCTCTCTCTCACCTACTCCAAGCACAGTAATTGCCTATCGGTTCATTGGCAGACATTAATATTAATAGACCTTTGATCTCATTAATTAACTTAGAAGAAAACCAGAAATTCTGAGCTCTCATGTATATACTACACAAGCAATGCACTTCATTGTTACACCTGTACACCTGCTCGTTAATGCAAATATCTAATCAGCCAATCATGTAGCAACTGTCTGCACAAAAGCATGCAGACGTCATCAAGAGTTTAGTTGTTATTCAGACTAAGCATCAGGATGGGGAAAATATGTGATCTAAGTGGCTTTGACTGGAATGATTGTTGGTGCCAGAAGGGGTGGTTTGAGTATCTCAGAAACTGCTAATCTCCTGGGATTTTTCTGTACAACAGTCTCCAGAGTTTACAGAGAATGGTGTGAAAAGCGAGAATACATCAAATGTGTGGCAGTTCTTTGGGCAGAAGGACTGGTTTGAGCTGACAGGAAGGTGACAGTAATTCAGATAGCCATGCGTTATATCAGTCGTGTGCCAAAGAGCATCTCTGACCACACAGCACGTCAGACCTTGAAGTGGATAGGCTCCAGCAGCAGCAGCAGACCACTGCAGGTTCTGGGGTGTACCTAATAAAGTGGCCACTGAGTGCGTATTAACAGCAGTACACTCTCTGGCAGTTGCACTGAAGGCAATGGAACAGAATTTTGGAAGTGCTGTACTGTGCACTAGACACGGGTGACGGAGGATGAGGATGCCTTTAACAGTTGAATTTCCTAACTTTACAGGAGGGTTGTGGAATGATGCCCAATGCCAAAACATCTCAGGTGTATCAGCTCGATTCTGCTCACTTCGGTGATCTCTGTCTAGCAGGAACAGCAGAGGTTGGCATCGCAGGTAAGGGCATGACAGAATGAGTTAGGAACCTTTTGCATTCCCTGAGCATTAACTAACTTTAACCCTCAATGGATAACTGGGGTTAGGGGGGTGTGTGCAGGGGTGGGGGGGAGAGAGAGGGAGAGAAAGAGAGATGAGTGATGTGAGTGGGGGAGGGAGAGGGAGATGGATATGACTGTCGTGAGTGGGGGAGGGAGAGGGAGATGAAAGAGAGGGAGAGAGCAAGAGAGGTAGTGGGGGCGGGGAGTAGGGGAGAGGGGGTAGACTGACAGAGTGGGGGGAGAGTGTGGAGTGTGGGAGGGAAAGAGAAATGGAGAGAGGGAGCAGGTAGGGGAAGAGAGAGATGGAGGGGAGAGAAGGGGAGAAGGAGAGTGAGAGGAATAGAGGGTGAGAAAGGAAGTGGGGAAGAAGAGGGTGGAGGGAGTAGGGGAGGGGAAGAGCGACTGAGGAGAGATGGAGGCGGAGAGAGGGGAAGGGAGGGGCATAAGGGGAGAGAGGGAGAAGGGGGTTTGGAGAGGAAGAGGGGAGTGGGAGGAACGGCGGGAGAGAGGGAAGGAGAGGATGGAGCAGGGGAGAGGTGGATGGAATGGGTAGTAGGAGGGGGAGGAGGAGGAGTAGAGAAACGATGAGCAGAGAGGGAAGGGTTTGGAGGGAGGTAGATATGATTGATTTGTTTCATGAGCTGTGTACCTGACACACCACAGAGTGGAGATAACACAATAGGTAGTGCAGATGTCCCTTGGCTCCAGTGACCCCGCCCCCCCCCGCCCCCCAGTCTGTTTCTGAACTGTGGGATAGAGATCGGGCTTTCTCCTTGTGAGCAACACAAAGGCACTGGACGGTAGGCAGCAGCTATGGTGGGAAATGGTTAGTTGATGTTGTGAATCAAGCCCTAACCCTCAGTTCTGATGTTCATGTCCTGTTGTACCTCCTTCTGCCCAACTTCTCACCCTAGTAACATATTCCTTTCTCCCTTCATTATTTCTCTTCTGAAATGTACCTGCACAATCTCCTCCTTCAAAGCCTACTTGCCGTGAGTCGCGGGCTTATTGTTTTTTTAATGATGTTGGTCTAAGGTCAAATGTTAGAACATTTTGTAGGCTTTTCCGAGGATCATCAGTTTGATGTGGTGGATGAGCTTATGAGTTCCTGAGATCCCAAGAGCAATGCTGTGTAGTTCCTTGTTGGGTTGCGCATGGCAGTGAGGGAGGTTCCAGACCAAGACCAATCCAACTTAGACCTTCACGGTGCAATGGGTAGAAGATGATGATGGATCACAGCAGCAATGAACGGTCCCCAGTCGTCTTGCATTCTGTACCACTGGACTCTGACCCAGATCAGTCAAGGACCGTGTGGGGGCTGCCCGTGCATTAGCCTACCCACGTTAAATAAAGTCATGCACAGGCATTCTCCATTAAGGGAATGACCCCTCAGGAAAACGTCATGCTCACCTTGAGTGATGGCATTATAACTGTTAGAACAGAGAACAACACAGTACAGGCCTTTCTGGACTGGAAGGAGATGGCCAGTATAAAAAAAAGTGCGGGAGGTAGGGAAGATGAGAAGCAAGGGTCATCAGGTCATCAGTGGATCCAGGTAAGCGGGGGTTAATAGGCAGATGAGCATGCAGATGCTCGGACATGACGGGTGGAAGTGATGAGTGGAATTCTCTCTGTGACTGAGTTTGCTCTGGTGCTCTACTTTCCTTCCACATCCCGAACGCATGCAAGTTACTATGCTAATTTGTTACCGTAAGTTGTCCTTAGCATATCTGATGGATATGGTTCCAGCTCCCGTAGGCAGTAGAGAGATGTGAGTACTAGATGTATTTAAGGCAGTGTTACATAGAAACATAGAAAACCTACAGCATAATACAGGCCCTTCGGCCCACAAAGCTGTGCTGAACATGTCCTTACCTTAGAAGTACCCAGGCTTACCCATAGATCTCTATTTTTCTAAGCTCCATCTATTCATCCAGGAGTCTCTTAAAAGACCCTGGATTCCACGGACCCCTCCGTTAATGGTTGGGGACCCCTGTTCTAAAGGGAGGCTGATTAAAATTACAAAGAAAGCATGGCAGTATCTCTACTTCCTTAGAACTTTACGAAGATTCGATATGGTGTCTGAAACTTCTATAGATGTGTGGGGCAGGGTATTGGCTGGCAGCCTCATGGCCGGGGTGTGGAAACACCAGTGTCCTTGAACGGAAAGTCCTACCATCAGGAGTGGATACAGCCAGTCCATTATGGGTGAAGTCCTCTTCTCCGTTGAGCAGATCTACACAGAATGCTGTTGCAGGAAAGCAGCATCCATCATTGCCCCCGCTCCCCAACACCATGTAGGACATGCTCTCTTCTCACTGTTGCCATCAGGAAGAAGGTGCAGGAGCCTCATGACCCACACCACCAGGTTCAGGAACGGTTATTACCCCACAACCATCAGGCTCCTGAACCAGTGTGGATAACTTCACTCACCACAATGAGCCTCAGGTCCCACACCACCAGGTTCAGGAACAGTTATTATCCCACAATCATCAGGCTCCTGAACCAGTGTGGATAACTTCACTCTCCACAATGAGCCTCAGGTCCCACACCACCAGGTTCAGGAACAGTTATTACCCGACAACCATCAGGCTCCTGAACCGGTGTAGATAACTTCACTCACCACAATGAGCCTCAGGTCCCACACCACCAGGTTCAGGAACAGTTATTACCCCACAACCATCAGGCTCCTGAACCAGTGTGGATAACTTCACTCACCACAACGAGCCTCAGGTCCCACACCACCAGGTTCAGGAACAGTTATTACCCCACAACCATCAGGCTCCTGAACCAGTGTGGATAACTTCACTCACCACAATGAGCCTCAGGTCCCACACCACCAGGTTCAGGAACAGTTACTACCCTGCAGACATCAAGCTTTTGAACCAAATTGGATAACTACCCTCAACTTCACTTCCCCATCATTGCAATGTTCCCACACCCGTGGGCTCACTTTCAAGAACTCTGAGCTCGTGATCTGGATATTTATTGCTTGCTTATTTATTATTTACTTTTGTATTTGCGCAGTTTGTTGTCTTGTGCACACTGGCTGTGTGTCTAGTTGGTGCGGTCTTTCCTTAATTCTATTATGGCCGTTGGACTTATTGAGTATGTCCACAAGAAAATGAATCTTGGGGTTGTACATGGTCTCTCTCTCACACACACACACACACACACACACACACACACACACACACACACACACACACACTCACTCACTCACTCACTCACTCACTCACTCTAATAATAAATGTACTTCAAACCTTGAACTTTGACGAGAATGATTCCAGGAATGAAAGGGATACCGTATGAGGAACGTCTGGCACCTCCTGGGCTGTATTCCCTGGTGAATGGGGGGGGGGGGGGCCGTGTTCTTATAGAAACATTACGAATGTCAAAAGGCCTGAACGTATTAGATATGGTAAAGTTATTTCCCATGGTAGGGAGGTGTAGGACAAGAGGGCACGACTTCAGGATTGAAGGACGTCCATTTAGAACAGAGATGCAGAGAGATTACTTTAGTCAGAGGGTGGTAAATCTGTGGAATTTGTTGTCACGAGCGGCTGTGGAGGCCAAGTCATTGGGTGTATTTAAGGCAGAAATAGGAATAGGTTCTTGATTAGCCAGGGCATCAAAGGGTATGGGGTGAAAGCAGGGGAGTGGGGATGACTGGAAGAATTGGATCAGCCTATGATTGAATGACAGAGCAGACTTGATGGGCTGAATGGCCTGCTTCTGCTCCTAAATCTTATGGTCTTAGGTCCTATTAAGAATTAGCTTTGTTTGTCAAATGTACATCAAAACATTGAAACATACAGTGAACTACGTTGTTTGCATGAATGACCAGCAGCGCCCAAGGATGTGCTGGTGGTAGCCTGCAAGTATTACTGTTTTTCCAGCTTGACATGCCTACAACTTCCTAACCCTAACCCATATGTCTTTAGACTGTGGGACAAAACTGGAGCACTCAGAGGAAACCCTCATTGTCATGGGGGAGAGCGTGCAAACTCCTTACAGACAGCAGCAGGAATTGAACACCTATCTCTGGCACTCTGATAACATTACTCTAGCCTCTATGCTATCATGCCACCCAGCAGATGGAAGGAGAAAAGGATGGAGGGAGGTAGGAGATGCATTTATTGGGAAGCTGGATAAGACATGAGGGGAAATGCATGGTGATTCTGAAGGCACTGAGGTGAAGATGATGAAAAAGGCTCCTTGGAACATCAGTACCAGATAGACCAGCTGCAAATACTTAGTTATATGCAGTCTGCCTTTGCCTTTGTGTCTCTGTGTATACAGATCCATAATTCCTTGAAAGTCACTTAGAGCACAGGTAGATAAAGTCATTAAGAAACCTATCGAATGTTGAAAGACTTTGATAGAGTGGATGTGGAGACGATGTTTCCTGTGGTGGGGGAGTCTAAAACCAGAGGACTCAGCCTCAGAATAGAGGACATCCATTTAGAATAGAGATGAGGAGGAATTCATTTATCCAGAGAGTGGTGACTCTGTGGAATTTGTTCTGGAGAGCCTGTCATTGAGTATATTTAACGCAGAGTTTGAGAGATTCTTGATTAGTCTGGGCGTGGAGGGATATGAGAAGAAGGTAGGAGATTGGGGCTGAGAGGGAAAGTGGATCAGCCATGATGAAATGGCGGAGCAGACTCAATGAGTTAAATGGCCTAATTCTCGTGCATTATCTTAAAGTCTTAAGAGAGCATTTGGCACATTGGCCTTTCCAAGTCAAAGTATTGAATACAGGGATGATATGTTGAAGTTGGTGAATCCTAGTTTGTTATACTCTCCATGCTGTTCTCTCAGTGAAAGATGCTGTTGTTTTCCAGGGTACTTCATGGATCATGCTGTTAACATCCAGGATCTGCCCATGAGGTAAGTTGATGAATTATGGAGAAGCACTGGGTTTTGCTGGAAAGTTTTGTGTCAGTTGTCTGCCTTGCGCTAATTTCTAAATTTTCTGTCCATGCTGAGTGGCTTTACTAGTTAGCAGCCTTCAGTTTCCAACTTTCTCTCCTTGAACATTTGTGGCAAGTACAGCTCCAGTGACCACTTTATTAGGTACACCTGATCATAATTACAAATATCTAATCAGCCAATCATGTGACAGTACCTCAATGCATAAAAGCTTGCAGACATGGTCAAGAGATTCAGTTGTTGTTCAGACCAAACTTCAGAATGGGGAAGAAATATGATCTAAGTGACTTTGACCATGAAATGTTTGTTGGTGCCAGATGGGGTGGTTTGAGTATCTTAAAAACTCTGATCTCCTGGGATTTTCAACAGTATCTGGAGCAGGGTTTCCCAATTTGGGGTCCATAGACTCCTTTCTTAATGGTGTTGGTCCATGGCATAAAAATGGTTGGGAACCCCTGCCCTAGAGTTTACGGGGAATGGTGTGATAAACAAAAAACGGTTCCACTGAAAAAGCCTTGTTAATGAGAGAGGCCAGTTTGGAATGGCCAGACCGGTTCAAGCTGACAAGAAGTTGACAGTAACTTGAATATCCACACGTTACAACCCTGGTGTGAAGAGGAGCATCTCTGAACACGCAACACATCAAAACTTGAAGTGGTTGGGCTACAGCAGCAGAAGATCTCGAACGTACACTCAGTGGCCACTTTATCAGGTACAGGAGATATAATACCTCATAAAGTGGCCACCCTGTGTATATCCGACTGTAATGCATTGGAAAAAGCTACATTCTAAATGCACAGGCAACACACATCAAAGTTGCTGGTGAACGCAGCAGGCCAGGCAGCATCTCTAGGAAGAGGTGCAGTCGACGTTTCAGGCCGAGACCCTTCGTCAGGATCCGAGAGATGCTGCCTGGCCTGCTGTGTTCACCAGCAACTTTTATGTGTGTTGCTTGAATTTCCAGCATCTGCAGAATTCCTGTTGTTTGCATTTCTAAATGCACATTCGTCTTTCTGTAGAACCTTTTGTTAAGGATTTTGTAAAGATTAGCTTTATTTGTCATATATACAGTTGCAAGAAAAAGATTAGAGAACCCTTTGCAATTTCCTGGTTTTCTGCATTAATTATTCATAAAATGTAGGTCTGATCTTCATCTAAGTCACAATAATAGACAAACACAATCTGCCTAAACTAGTAACACAGAGACAATTGTACTTTCCATTTTTTTATTGAACACATTGTTTAATCATTCACAGTCCAGGCTGGAAAAGCTACGTGAAACCTTGTATTTAATAACTGGTAGAACCTCCTTTAGCAGCAAATAACCTCCACCAAATGTTTCCTGTAGCTGCTGATCAGACTTGCACAACGGCAAGGAGAAATTTAAGACCTTTCCTCCATACAAAGCTGTTTCAGTTCATCGATGTTTCTGGGATATCTTGCATAAACAGCCCTCTTCAGGTCAGGGGCTAAGATCTGGACTCTGACGTGGCCATTCCAAAACACAAATGTTCTGCTTTTTAAACCTGTTGTTGATTTACTCTTGTGTTTTGGATCATGTTGTATCATCCAACTTCTATTAAGCTTCAGGTGACGGACTGCTACCCTGACACTCTCCTGTAAAATGTCTCGATACAGTTTTGAATTCACTGTTCCCTCAATGACTGCAAGCTGTCCAAGCCCTGAGACAGCAAAGCAGCCCCAAACCACGATGCTCCTTCCACCATGCTGCACAGCTGGGATGAGGTTTTGGTGTTGGTGTGCAGTGCCCTTTTCCCTCGAAACATAGCAGTGTGCATTTCTGCCGAAAAGTTCAACTTTTGTCTGATCTGTCCACAGAACGTTGGCCCAGAAGCGTCGTGGAACATCCACGTGGTCTTTTGCAAACTTGAGGTGGCAGCAGTGTTTTTTCCCTGGAGAACGGTGGTGTCCTTCCTTGAGCACCATTTTCTTATAGTGGACACATGAACAGAGATTTCTACAGGTCTGTGGCTGTTACCCCTGGGTTCTTTTTCACCTCCTTCAGCATTGCACATTGTGCTCTTGGTGTGAGTTTTGCAGGATGCCCACTCCTAGGGAGAGTAGCAACAGTACTCACCATTTGTAGACAATTTCTCTTACTGTGGACTGATGAACACAAAGGTCTTTAGAAATGCCTTTGTAGCCTTTTCCAGCTTCATTAATCTCTACAGTTCTTCTTCTAAAGTCCTCTGAAAGTTGTTTTGATCAAGGCATAGTGCATGTAAAGAGATCTTTCTTGAGAAGAGCAGGCTCTCTCAGTAATCTGACTTTGTCTTGTTATAGGGCAGGGCACCTGAACAACGCACACCTCCAATCTCATCTCATTGATTGGAACGCCTGACTCCAAATAGCTTTTGTGGAAGGCATTACCCCAGAGGTTCCCATACTTTTTTGAACCTAGACTGTGTTTAAATGGTGGACTCAGTATTGACGAGAAGTACAATTGTTTGTATGTTATTAGTTTAGGCAGATTGTGCTTGTCTATTATTGTGACTCTGATGAAGATCAGACCACATTTTATGAGTAAAAAATGCAGAAGACGAGGTAAGAGGAAAAGGTTCACAAACTTTTTCTTGCAGCTGTACATTGAAAATTACAGTGAAATAATTTGTATCAAATCAAATCAGCGAGGTTTGTGCTGGGCACAATGCAGGTGTCACCATGCTTCCCGCACTAACATAGCATGCCCACAACTCACTAACCCCAACTCGGGTGCTCTGGTTTCCTCCTACAGTCCCAGAGATATGGGTTAGGATGGTGGTGAGTACTGGTGGGTTAGGATGGTGGTGAGTACTGGTGGGTTAGGATGATGGTGAGTACTGCTGGGTTAGGATGGTGGTGAGTATTGGTGGGTTAGGATGGTGGTGAGTACTGGTGGGTTAGGATGGTGAGTACTGGTGGGTTAGGATGGTGAGTATTGGTGGGTTAGGATGGTGGTGAGTACTGGTGGGTTAGGATGGTGGTGAGTACTGGTGGGTTAGGATGGTGGTGAGTATTGGTGGGTTAGGATGGTGGTGAGTACTGGTGGGTTAGGATGGTGGTGAGTACTGGTGGGTTAGGATGGTGAGTACTGGTGGGTTAGGATGGTGGTGAGTATTGGGTTAGGATGGTGAGTACTGGTGGGTTAGGATGATGGTGAGTACTGCTGGGTTAGGATGGTGGTGAGTATTGGTGGGTTAGGATGGTGGTGAGTACTGGTGGGTTAGGATGGTGGTGAGTACTGGTGGGTTAGGATGGTGGTGAGTATTGGTGGGTTAGGATGGTGGTGAGTACTGGTGGGTTAGGATGGTGGTGAGTACTGGTGGGTTAGGATGGTGAGTACTGGTGGGTTAGGATGGTGGTGAGTACTGGTGGGTTAGGATGGTGGTGAGTACTGGTGGGTTAGGATGGTGGTGAGTACTGGTGGGTTAGGATGGTGGTGAGTACTGCTGGGTTAGGATGGTGGTGAGTATTGGTGGGTTAGGATGGTGGTGAGTACTGGTGGGTTAGGATGGTGGTGAGTACTGCTGGGTTAGGATGGTGGTGAGTATTGGTGGGTTAGGATGGTGGTGAGTACTGGTGGGTTAGGATGGTGGTGAGTACTGGTGGGTTAGGATGGTGGTGAGTACTGGTGGGTTAGGATGGTGGTGAGTACTGGTGGGTTAGGATGGTGGTGAGTATTGGTGGGTTAGGATGGTGGTGAGTACTGGTGGGTTAGGATGGTGAGTACTGGTGGGTTAGGATAGTGGTGAGTACTGGTGGGTTAGGATGGTGGTGAGTACTGGTGGGTTAGGATGGTGAGTACTGGTGGGTTAGGATGGTGGTGAGTACTGGTGGGTTAGGATGGTGGTGAGTACTGGTGGGTTAGGATGGTGGTGAGTACTGGTGGGTTAGGATGGTGGTGAGTACTGCTGGGTTAGGATGGTGGTGAGTACTGGTGGGTTAGGATGGTGGTGAGTACTGGTGGGTTAGGATGGTGGTGAGTACTGGTGGGTTAGGATGGTGGTGAGTACTGGTGGGTTAGGATGGTGGTGAGTACTGGTGGGTTAGGATGGTGGTGAGTATTGGTGGGTTAGGATGGTGGTGAGTACTGGTGGGTTAGGATGGTGAGTACTGGTGGGTTAGGATAGTGGTGAGTACTGGTGGGTTAGGATGGTGGTGAGTACTGGTGGGTTAGGATGGTGGTGAGTACTGGTGGGTTAGGATGGTGGTGAGTACTGCTGGGTTAGGATGGTGGTGAGTATTGGTGGGTTAGGATGGTGGTGAGTACTGGTGGGTTAGGATGGTGGTGAGTACTGCTGGGTTAGGATGGTGGTGAGTATTGGTGGGTTAGGATGGTGGTGAGTACTGGTGGGTTAGGATGGTGGTGAGTACTGGTGGGTTAGGATGGTGGTGAGTACTGGTGGGTTAGGATGGTGGTGAGTATTGGTGGGTTAGGATGGTGGTGAGTATTGGTGGGTTAGGATGGTGGTGAGTATTGGTGGGTTAGGATGGTGAGTACTGGTGGGTTAGGATGGTGGTGAGTATTGGTGGGTTAGGATGGTGGTGAGTATTGGTGGGTTAGGATGGTGGTGAGTACTGGTGGGTTAGGATGGTGGTGAGTACTGGTGGGTTAGGATGGTGAGTACTGGTGGGTTAGGATGGTGAGTACTGGTGGGTTAGGATGGTGGTGAGTATTGGGTTAGGATGGTGAGTACTGGTGGGTTAGGATGGTGGTGAGTACTGGTGGGTTAGGATGGTGGTGAGTACTGGTGGGTTAGGATGGTGAGTACTGGTGGGTTAGGATGGTGGTGAGTACTGGTGGGTTAGGATGGTGGTGAGTATTGGTGGGTTAGGATGGTGGTGAGTACTGGTGGGTTAGGATGGTGAGTACTGGTGGGTTAGGATAGTGGTGAGTACTGGTGGGTTAGGATGGTGGTGAGTACTGGTGGGTTAGGATGGTGGTGAGTACTGGTGGGTTAGGATGGTGGTGAGTACTGCTGGGTTAGGATGGTGGTGAGTATTGGTGGGTTAGGATGGTGGTGAGTACTGGTGGGTTAGGATGGTGGTGAGTACTGCTGGGTTAGGATGGTGGTGAGTATTGGTGGGTTAGGATGGTGGTGAGTACTGGTGGGTTAGGATGGTGGTGAGTACTGGTGGGTTAGGATGGTGGTGAGTACTGGTGGGTTAGGATGGTGGTGAGTATTGGTGGGTTAGGATGGTGGTGAGTATTGGTGGGTTAGGATGGTGGTGAGTATTGGTGGGTTAGGATGGTGAGTACTGGTGGGTTAGGATGGTGGTGAGTATTGGTGGGTTAGGATGGTGGTGAGTACTGGTGGGTTAGGATGGTGAGTACTGGTGGGTTAGGATGGTGGTGAGTACTGGTGGGTTAGGATGGTGGTGAGTACTGGTGGGTTAGGATGGTGAGTACTGGTGGGTTAGGATGGTGGTGAGTATTGGGTTAGGATGGTGAGTACTGGTGGGTTAGGATGGTGGTGAGTACTGGTGGGTTAGGATGGTGGTGAGTACTGGTGGGTTAGGATGGTGAGTACTGGTGGGTTAGGATGGTGGTGAGTACTGGTGGGTTAGGATGGTGGTGAGTATTGGTGGGTTAGGATGGTGGTGAGTACTGGTGGGTTAGGATGGTGGTGAGTACTGGTGGGTTAGGATGGTGGTGAGTATTGGTGGGTTAGGATGGTGGTGAGTTCTGGTGGGTTTGGAGGGTGGTGAGTACTGGTGGGTTAGGATGGTGGTGAGTACTGGTGGGTTAGGATGGTGGTGAGTACTGCTGGGTTAGGATGGTGGTGAGTACTGGTGGGTTAGGATGGTGGTGAGTACTGCTGGGTTAGGATGGTGGTGAGTATTGGTGGGTTAGGATGGTGGTAGTACTGGTGGGTTAGGATGGTGGTGAGTACTGGTGGGTTAGGATGGTGGTGAGTACTGGTGGGTTAGGATGGTGGTGAGTATTGGTGGGTTAGGATGGTGGTGAGTATTGGTGGGTTAGGATGGTGGTGAGTATTGGTGGGTTAGGATGGTGGTGAGTACTGGTGGGTTAGGATGGTGGTGAGTATTGGTGGGTTAGGATGGTGGTGAGTACTGGTGGGTTAGGATGGTGGTGAGTACTGGTGGGTTAGGATGGTGAGTACTGGTGGGTTAGGATGGTGAGTACTGGTGGGTTAGGATGGTGGTAGTACTGGTGGGTTAGGATGGTGGTGAGTATTGGTGGGTTAGGATGGTGGTGAGTACTGGTGGGTTAGGATGGTGGTGAGTACTGGTGGGTTAGGATGGTGGTGAGTACTGGTGGGTTAGGATGGTGGTGAGTACTGGTGGGTTAGGATGGTGGTGAGTACTGGTGGGTTAGGATGGTGGTGAGTACTGTGGGTTAGGATGGTGGTGAGTATTGGTGGGTTAGGATGGTGGTGAGTACTGGTGGGTTAGGATGGTGGTGAGTACTGGTGGGTTAGGATGGTGGTGAGTATGGTGGGTTAGGATGGTGAGTACTGGTGGGTTAGGATGGTGGTGAGTACTGGTGGGTTAGGATGGTGGTGAGTATGGTGGGTTAGGATGGTGGTGAGTATGGTGGGTTAGGATGGTGGTGAGTATGGTGGGTTAGGATGGTGGTGAGTATTGGTGGGTTAGGATGGTGGTGAGTACTGGTGGGTTAGGATGGTGAGTACTGGTGGGTTAGGATGGTGGTGAGTACTGGTGGGTTAGGATGGTGGTGAGTACTGGTGGGTTAGGATGGTGAGTACTGGTGGGTTAGGATGGTGGTGAGTACTGGTGGGTTAGGATGGTGAGTACTGGTGGGTTAGGATGGTGGTGAGTATTGGGTTAGGATGGTGGTGAGTACTGGTGGGTTAGGATGGTGGTGAGTACTGGTGGGTTAGGATGGTGGTGAGTACTGGTGGGTTAGGATGGTGGTGAGTACTGGTGGGTTAGGATGGTGGTGAGTACTGGTGGGTTAGGATGGTGGTGAGTACTGGTGGGTTAGGATGGTGGTGAGTACTGGTGGGTTAGGATGGTGAGTACTGGTGGGTTAGGATGGTGGTGAGTACTGGTGGGTTAGGATGGTGGTGAGTACTGGTGGGTTAGGATGGTGGTGAGTATGGTGGGTTAGGATGGTGGTGAGTACTGGTGGGTTAGGATGGTGGTGAGTACTGGTGGGTTAGGATGGTGAGTACTGGTGGGTTAGGATGGTGGTGAGTACTGGTGGGTTAGGATGGTGGTGAGTATTGGTGGGTTAGGATGGTGGTGAGTACTGGTGGGTTAGGATGGTGGTGAGTACTGGTGGGTTAGGATGGTGGTGAGTACTGGTGGGTTAGGATGGTGGTGAGTACTGGTGGGTTAGGATGGTGGTGAGTACTGGTGGGTTAGGATGGTGGTGAGTATTGGTGGGTTAGGATGGTGGTGAGTACTGGTGGGTTAGGATGGTGGTGAGTACTGTGGGTTAGGATGGTGGTGAGTGGTGGGTTAGGAGGTGTGAGTACTGGTGGGTTAGGATGGTGGTGGTGGTGGGTTAGGATGGTGAGTACTGGTGGGTTAGGATGGTGGTGAGTACTGGTGGGTTAGGATGGTGGTGAGTATTGGTGGGTTAGGATGGTGGTGAGTATTGGTGGGTTAGGATGGTGGTGAGTATTGGTGGGTTAGGATGGTGGTGAGTATTGGTGGGTTAGGATGGTGGTGAGTATTGGTGGGTTAGGATGGTGGTGAGTACTGGTGGGTTAGGATGGTGGTGAGTATTGGTGGGTTAGGATGGTGGTGAGTACTGGTGGGTTAGGATGGTGGTGAGTACTGGTGGGTTAGGATGGTGAGTACTGGTGGGTTAGGATGGTGGTGAGTATTGGTGGGTTAGGATGGTGGTGAGTATTGGTGGGTTAGGATGGTGGTGAGTATTGGTGGGTTAGGATGGTGGTGAGTACTGGTGGGTTAGGATGGTGAGTACTGGTGGGTTAGGATGGTGGTGAGTACTGGTGGGTTAGGATGGTGGTGAGTATTGGTGGGTTAGGATGGTGAGTACTGGTGGGTTAGGATGGTGGTGAGTATTGGTGGGTTAGGATGGTGGTGAGTACTGGTGGGTTAGGATGGTGGTGAGTACTGGTGGGTTAGGATGGTGGTGAGTACTGGTGGGTTAGGATGGTGGTGAGTACTGGTGGGTTAGGATGGTGGTGAGTACTGGTGGGTTAGGATGGTGGTGAGTATTGGTGGGTTAGGATGGTGAGTACTGGTGGGTTAGGATGGTGGTGAGTATTGGTGGGTTAGGATGGTGAGTACTGGTGGGTTAGGATGGTGGTGAGTATTGGTGGGTTAGGATGGTGGTGAGTACTGGTGGGTTAGGATGGTGGTGAGTACTGGTGGGTTAGGATGGTGGTGAGTACTGGTGGGTTAGGATGGTGGTGAGTATTGGTGGGTTAGGATGGTGGTGAGTACTGGTGGGTTAGGATGGTGAGTACTGGTGGGTTAGGATGGTGGTGAGTATTGGTGGGTTAGGATGGTGAGTACTGGTGGGTTAGGATGGTGGTGAGTACTGGTGGGTTAGGATGGTGGTGAGTACTGGTGGGTTAGGATGGTGGTGAGTACTGGTGGGTTAGGATGGTGGTGAGTATTGGTGGGTTAGGATGGTGGTGAGTACTGGTGGGTTAGGATGGTGGTGAGTACTGGTGGGTTAGGATGGTGAGTACTGGTGGGTTAGGATGGTGGTGAGTATTGGTGGGTTAGGATGGTGGTGAGTACTGGTGGGTTAGGATGGTGGTGAGTACTGGTGGGTTAGGATGGTGGTGAGTAGTGGTGGGTTAGGATGGTGGTGAGTACTGGTGGGTTAGGATGGTGGTGAGTATTGGTGGGTTAGGATGGTGGTGAGTATTGGTGGGTTAGGATGGTGGTGAGTACTGGTGGGTTAGGATGCTGGTGAGTACTGGTGGGTTAGGATGGTGGTGAGTACTGGTGGGTTAGGATGGTGGTGAGTACTGGTGGGTTAGGATGGTGGTGAGTACTGGTGGGTTAGGATGGTGGTGAGTACTGGTGGGTTAGGATGCTGGTGAGTACTGGTGGGTTAGGATGGTGGTGAGTATTGGTGGGTTAGGATGGTGGTGAGTACTGGTGGGTTAGGATGGTGGTGAGTACTGGTGGGTTAGGATGGTGAGTACTGGTGGGTTAGGATGGTGGTGAGTATTGGTGGGTTAGGATGGTGGTGAGTATTGGTGGGTTAGGATGGTGGTGAGTACTGGTGGGTTAGGATGGTGGTGAGTACTGGTGGGTTAGGATGGTGGTGAGTATTGGTGGGTTAGGATGGTGGTGAGTATTGGTGGGTTAGGATGGTGGTGAGTATTGGTGGGTTAGGATGGTGAGTACTGGTGGGTTAGGATGGTGGTGAGTACTGGTGGGTTAGGATGGTGGTGAGTACTGGTGGGTTAGGATGGTGGTGAGTACTGCTGGGTTAGGATGGTGGTGAGTATTGGTGGGTTAGGATGGTGGTGAGTACTGGTGGGTTAGGATGGTGGTGAGTACTGGTGGGTTAGGATGGTGGTGAGTACTGGTGGGTTAGGATGGTGGTGAGTACTGGTGGGTTAGGATGGTGGTGAGTATTGGTGGGTTAGGATGGTGGTGAGTACTGGTGGGTTAGGATGGTGAGTACTGGTGGGTTAGGATGGTGGTGAGTATTGGTGGGTTAGGATGGTGGTGAGTACTGGTGGGTTAGGATGGTGGTGAGTACTGGTGGGTTAGGATGGTGGTGAGTATTGGGTTAGGATGGTGGTGAGTATTGGTGGGTTAGGATGGTGGTGAGTATTGGTGGGTTAGGATGGTGGTGAGTATTGGTGGGTTAGGATGGTGAGTACTGGTGGGTTAGGATGGTGAGTACTGGTGGGTTAGGATGGTGGTGAGTACTGGTGGGTTAGGATGGTGGTGAGTACTGGTGGGTTAGGATGGTGGTGAGTACTGGTGGGTTAGGATGGTGAGTACTGGTGGGTTAGGATGGTGGTGAGTACTGGTGGGTTAGGATGGTGGTGAGTACTGGTGGGTTAGGATGGTGAGTACTGGTGGGTTAGGATGGTGGTGAGTACTGGTGGGTTAGGATGGTGGTGAGTACTGGTGGGTTAGGATGGTGAGTACTGGTGGGTTAGGATGGTGGTGAGTATTGGTGGGTTAGGATGGTGGTGAGTACTGGTGGGTTAGGATGGTGGTGAGTACTGGTGGGTTAGGATGGTGAGTACTGGTGGGTTAGGATGGTGAGTACTGGTGGGTTAGGATGGTGGTGAGTATTGGTGGGTTAGGATGGTGGTGAGTACTGGTGGGTTAGGATGGTGGTGAGTACTGGTGGGTTAGGATGGTGAGTACTGGTGGGTTAGGATGGTGGTGAGTACTGGTGGGTTAGGATGGTGGTGAGTACTGGTGGGTTAGGATGGTGGTGAGTACTGGTGGGTTAGGATGGTGATGAGTACTGGTGGGTTAGGATGGTGAGTACTGGTGGGTTAGGATGGTGGTGAGTACTGGTGGGTTAGGATGGTGGTGAGTATTGGTGGGTTAGGATGGTGGTGAGTACTGGTGGGTTAGGATGCTGGTGAGTACTGGTGGGTTAGGATGGTGGTGAGTACTGGTGGGTTAGGATGGTGGTGAGTACTGGTGGGTTAGGATGGTGGTGAGTACTGGTGGGTTAGGATGGTGGTGAGTACTGGTGGGTTAGGATGGTGGTGAGTACTGGTGGGTTAGGATGGTGGTGAGTACTGGTGGGTTAGGATGGTGGTGAGTACTGGTGGGTTAGGATGGTGGTGAGTACTGGTGGGTTAGGATGGTGAGTACTGGTGGGTTAGGATGGTGAGTACTGGTGGGTTAGGATGGTGGTGAGTACTGGTGGGTTAGGATGGTGGTGAGTACTGGTGGGTTAGGATGGTGGTGAGTACTGGTGGGTTAGGATGGTGAGTACTGGTGGGTTAGGATGGTGGTGAGTATTGGTGGGTTAGGATGGTGGTGAGTACTGGTGGGTTAGGATGGTGGTGAGTACTGGTGGGTTAGGATGGTGAGTACTGGTGGGTTAGGATGGTGGTGAGTATTGGTGGGTTAGGATGGTGGTGAGTACTGGTGGGTTAGGATGGTGGTGAGTATTGGTGGGTTAGGATGGTGGTGAGTACTGGTGGGTTAGGATGGTGGTGAGTATTGGTGGGTTAGGATGGTGGTGAGTACTGGTGGGTTAGGATGGTGGTGAGTACTGGTGGGTTAGGATGGTGGTGAGTATTGGTGGGTTAGGATGGTGGTGAGTACTGGTGGGTTAGGATGGTGGTGAGTATTGGTGGGTTAGGATGATGGTGAGTACTGGTGGGTTAGGATGGTGGTGAGTACTGGTGGGTTAGGATGGTGGTGAGTATTGGTGGGTTAGGATGGTGGTGAGTACTGGTGGGTTAGGATGGTGGTGAGTATTGGTGGGTTAGGATGGTGGTGAGTACTGGTGGGTTAGGATGGTGAGTACTGGTGGGTTAGGATGGTGGTGAGTACTGGTGGGTTAGGATGGTGGTGAGTATTGGTGGGTTAGGATGGTGGTGAGTACTGGTGGGTTAGGATGGTGGTGAGTATTGGTGGGTTAGGATGGTGGTGAGTACTGGTGGGTTAGGATGGTGGTGAGTATTGGTGGGTTAGGATGGTGGTGAGTACTGGTGGGTTAGGATGCTGGTGAGTACTGGTGGGTTAGGATGGTGGTGAGTACTGGTGGGTTAGTATGCTGGTGAGTACTGGTGGGTTAGGATGGTGGTGAGTACTGGTGGGTTAGGATGGTGGTGAGTATTGGGTTAGGATGGTGGTGAGTATTGGTGGGTTAGGATGGTGAGTACTGGTGGGTTAGGATGGTGGTGAGTATTGGTGGGTTAGGATGGTGGTGAGTATTGGTGGGTTAGGATGGTGGTGAGTACTGGTGGGTTAGGATGGTGAGTACTGGTGGGTTAGGATGGTGGTGAGTATTGGTGGGTTAGGATGGTGGTGAGTACTGGTGGGTTAGGATGCTGGTGAGTACTGGTGGGTTAGGATGCTGGTGAGTACTGGTGGGTTAGGATGGTGGTGAGTATTGGTGGGTTAGGATGGTGGTGAGTATTGGTGGGTTAGGATGGTGGTGAGTACTGGTGGGTTAGGATGGTGAGTACTGGTGGGTTAGGATGGTGGTGAGTACTGGTGGGTTAGGATGGTGGTGAGTACTGGTGGGTTAGGATGGTGGTGAGTACTGGTGGGTTAGGATGGTGGTGAGTATTGGGTTAGGATGGTGGTGAGTATTGGTGGGTTAGGATGGTGGTGAGTACTGGTGGGTTAGGATGGTGAGTACTGGTGGGTTAGGATGGTGGTGAGTATTGGTGGGTTAGGATGGTGGTGAGTACTGGTGGGTTAGGATGGTGAGTACTGGTGGGTTAGGATGGTGGTGAGTATTGGTGGGTTAGGATGGTGGTGAGTACTGGTGGGTTAGGATGGTGAGTACTGGTGGGTTAGGATGGTGGTGAGTATTGGTGGGTTAGGATGGTGGTGAGTACTGGTGGGTTAGGATGGTGGTGAGTACTGGTGGGTTAGGATGGTGAGTACTGGTGGGTTAGGATGGTGGTGAGTATTGGTGGGTTAGGATGGTGGTGAGTACTGGTGGGTTAGGATGGTGAGTACTGGTGGGTTAGGATGGTGGTGAGTATTGGTGGGTTAGGATGGTGGTGAGTACTGGTGGGTTAGGATGGTGGTGAGTACTGGTGGGTTAGGATGGTGAGTACTGGTGGGTTAGGATGGTGGTGAGTATTGGTGGGTTAGGATGGTGGTGAGTACTGGTGGGTTAGGATGGTGGTGAGTACTGGTGGGTTAGGATGGTGAGTACTGGTGGGTTAGGATGGTGGTGAGTATTGGTGGGTTAGGATGGTGGTGAGTATTGGTGGGTTAGGATGGTGGTGAGTATTGGTGGGTTAGGATGGTGGTGAGTACTGGTGGGTTAGGATGGTGGTGAGTATTGGTGGGTTAGGAAGGTGATGAGTATTGGTGGGTTAGGATGGTGGTGAGTACTGGTGGGTTAGGATGGTGGTGAGTATTGGTGGGTTAGGATGGTGATGAGTATTGGTAGCTCGGGAGAGGTGTTTGATATTGCAGTGTTCACTGAGCTTGACAATCAGCTTACAGATGTTTCATCACCAGTCAAGGAGACATCCTCAGTGTGCAGTTATGTGTTACTCTCTGGGAATGTTAATGTTTATATAGGCCCCGATTGCTCACTTTGATCCTGATTGGCTACCTCTTCATCTTTGAATTCTGTAGTCTTGTGCCTGCTCGTGCTTGCCTGGCCCAGAACTTTAAGGAGGATTGTCTGAAGAGCCGAGGTACCATTGAAGGCAACTGACAAAAGCAATGCGGTGTACAGGATCACCTGTGGAGACTGCAACAAGTAGTACATGAGCCAGACAGGATGTAAACTCTTATCTCATTTACCGCAACACAAACAGACAGTACGGAGACATGGACCACTGTCGCTGATCTTGGTACATGAAGACCAGGAAGGACACCACTTTAGCTGGGAAACCAAGCAGGTGCAAGCGTGTTTCTCTTGTGATAACTTCATTATCAAACATATCGAAATAGATCTATTAACTCCTCAGGGCCAAAGAAATGCGAGTCAATAGAATTCGAAGATCAACTGAAGGGGTAGCCAGTCAGGAGCAAGGCAAGTGAATGGGGCCTATATAAATGCAAGCACTCAACCCGAGCTACCAATATTCACCACCATCCTAACCCACACGTCTTTGGATTGTAGGAGGAAACCAGAGCACCCAGAGGAAACCCACATGGTCGTGTAGAGAATGTACAAACTCCTTATAGACAGCTGTGGGACTCGAACCCCAATCTTACAGCTGTAATAGTGTTACACAAACCGTACACAGACGTCTAGAGCCAGTAGGTTATGTGTTTGAGTGTGACCTCAAGCAAGAGACCAGGGTGACACTTCTAGTGCACAGCTGAGGGAGCATTGCTATCTTACTGTTTTATTGTTTTACAACGTGGAATCTCAGTGGATTTAATCTGGCTTGCTTTTTTGACACTGATCAACAGAAAACCTCTTTTGTGTCAAAGTGCATGCAGATCTCAGCAAGCTGATCTAAATTAATTACAAATGTAAATATAAATAATCGTGAACAACAGGAATTCTGCAGATGATGAAAATTCAAGCAACACACATCAAAGTTGCTGGTGAACGCAGCAGGCCAGGCAGCATCTCTAGGAAGGGATACAGTCGACGTTTCAGGCCGAGACCCTTCGTCAGGACTAACTGAAGGAAGAGTGAGTAAGAGATTTGAAAGTTGGAGGGGGAGGGGGAGATCCAAAATGATAGGAGAAGACAGGAGGGGGAGGGATGGAGCCAAGAGCTGGACAGGTGATAGGCAAAAGGGATACGAGAGGACCATGGGACAGGAGGTCCGGGAAGAAAGACAAGGGGGGGGGGTGGATCCAGAGGATGGGCAAGGGATATATTCAGAGGGACAGAGGGAGAAAAAGGAGAGTGAGAGAAAGAATGTGTGTATAAAAATAAGTAACAGATGGGGTACGAGGCGGAGGTGGGGCATTAGCGGAAGTTAGAGAAGTCGATGTTCATGCCATCAGGTTGGAGGCTACCCAGACGGAATATAAGGTGTTGTTCCTCCAACCTGAGTGTGGCTTCATCTTTACAGTAGAGGAGGCCGTGGATAGACATGTCAGAATGGGAATGGGATGTGGAATTAAAATGTGTGGCCACTGGGAGATCCTGCTTTCTCTGGCGGACAGAGCGTAGGTGTTCAGCGAAACAGTCTCCCAGTCTGCGTCGGGTCTCACCAATATATAAAAGGCCACATCGGGAGCACTGGATGCAGTATATCACCCCAGCTGACTCACAGGTGAAGTGTTGCCTCACCTGGAAGGACTGTTTGGGGCCCTGAATGGTGGTAAGGGAGGAAGTGTAAGGGCATGTGTAGCACTTGTTCCGCTTACATGGATAAGTGCCAGGAGGGAGATCAGTGGGGAGGGATGTGGGGGATGAATGGACAAGGGAGTCATGTAGGGAGCGATCCCTGCGGACAGCAGAGAGGTGGGGAGGGAAAGATGTGCTTAGTGGTGAGATCCCGTTGGAGGTGGCGGAATAATCATGATTTGTTTTCACTTTGATACAAAAGAGTTTTTCTGTTGATCAGTGTCAAAACACTGATTCAATGTTGTAAAACATGAAAACTTCTGGGGAGGGGGGTGAATACCTCTTATAGGCACTGTATGTATGGCCTTCTGAAAGAGAAGTTAAAGTGAGACCATTAGGTAGATATTAAAACCCATGCCAGCTACGCTTCCCTGTCTGCTATAAATTAGAGAGTTGTGACGGTATCTTAGTCCATCACACCAACCAACCTCACCTCCATTAACCCCCATGTACACTCTTTGCCTGTCTCGGGAAAGCAGCCCATGATTATGACCCCTCCCAACCTGGTCATTCTCTCTTCTCCATTCTACCGTCAGAATCAGGTTTAGTAGCACTGGTATGTGTTGTGAAATTTGTTAGCTTTGTGGCAGCAGTACAATGCAGTACATGATAATAGAGAGAAAAAAAGAAAAATCTTTGCATTACAGTAAGTATTCTGTATTAAATAATTAAATTAGAGCAAAAGAGTAGGAAATTTTTTTAAAAAGTAGTGAAATAGTGTTCATGGATTCAAAGTCCATTCAGAAATCGGATGGCAGAGGGGAAGAGGCTGTTCCTGAATCGTTAAGTGTGTGCCCTCAGGTTTCTGTACCTCTTTCCCGATGGTAACGGTGAGAAGAGAGCATGTCCTGGGTGGTGAGGATCCTTAATTATGGACGCTGCCTTCCTAAGGTATCGCTCCTTGAAGATGTGGATACTAGCTACCCTCGAGCTAAGGAAATTCTTCCTCATCTCTGTTCTAAAGAGATGTACTTCTATTCTGAGGCTGTGCCCTCTGGTCCTAGAATTGTCTACTATAGGAAACGGCTCTTCATGCCAACCCTGTCTAGACCTTTTAGTATTCAAAGTTCATATATGTCACCATATACCACCCTGAGATTCATTTTCCTGTGGGCATACTCAGCAAATCTATAGAATAGTAACTATAACAGGATCAGTGAAAGATCAAGCAGAGTGCAGAAGACAACTAACTGTGCAAATGCAAATATAAATAAATATCAGTAAATAATGAGAACATGAGATAATGAGACAAGGAGTCCTTAATGTGAGATCATTGGTTGTGGGAACATTTCAATGAATGGGCAAGTGAGTGTAGTTATCCCCTTTTGTTCAAGAACCTGATGGTTGTGAGGTAGTAACTGTTCTTGAACCTGGTGGTGTGAGTTCTGCGGCTGTTGTACCTTCTAGCTGATGGCAGCAGCAAAAAGGGAGCACGGCCTGGGTGTTGAGGATCTCTGATGATGGATGCTGCTTTCCTATGACACCGTTTCGTGTAGATGTGCTCAATGGTTGGGAGCACTTTACCAATGATGTACAGGGCTGAATCCAAGGCATTAGTGTTTCCATTCCAGGCCATGATGCAGCCAGTCAATACACTCTCCACTACACATCTCTGGAAGTTTGTGGAAGTTTTAGATGTCATGCCAAATCTCTGCAAACTCCTAAGGAAGCGGAAACGTTGCTGTGCTTTCTTCGTAATTGCACTTGCTTGCTGGGCCCGGGACAGGTTCTCTGAAATAGTAACACCCGGGAATTCAAAGTTGCTGACCCTCTCCACCTCTGATCCTCCGATGAGGACTGGCTCGTAGACCTCTGGTTTCTTCCTCCGGAAGTCAATAATCAACTCCTTTGCTGAAGGGTCGCAGTCCGAAACATCAACTGTGTACTCTCTTTCATTGATGCTGCCTGGCCAGCTGAGCTCCTCCATTTTGCGTGTGTTAATCAGCTCCTTGGTCTTGCTGACATTGAGTGAGAGCTTGTTGTTATGGCACCACTCAGCCAGATTTTCAATCCCCCCCGTAAGGTGATTCATCACCACCTTGGATTCAGCTTAAACAATGATGTCATCAGTGAACTTCAATATGGCATTGGAGCTGTGCGTAGCCACGCAGTCATAAGTGGGCTAAGTAGACATCCCCGTGGGGCACGTGTTCACCACCCTGATGTGATTATGAATGGCATGATCTGTTTGAATGTCATGAAAATGAAGCTTGGCACTCTCACCCCCGTCCCCCAACTTGGAAGTTTTCAGCTTTATAATTTTACAACATTGAATCACAGTGGATTTAATTTGGCTTTTTTGACACAGAAAAGACTCTTTTCCTGTCAAAGTGAAAACATATCCCTACAAAGTGATCTAAATTAATTACAAATATAAAACACAAAATAATTGATTACATAAATATTCACCCCCTTTAATATGACACACCAAATCATCACTGGTGCAGCCAATTGACTATTTGAGTTAGTGGTGGGGAGGAGGTCACGAAACAAACTGTTATCCATCAGTGTCAATCAGGCACATCCTCTCCATGACTGACTGAATCAGCAGTGGAGCCCCCTTTCAAACAGGCTCACTCAGCTCTGCTGTCACAAGAATTGTTGCAGAAAATCTTTCTGACCAAATGCTGTAAGCATATACAACAGTTCATCTCTGTGCAACAGGGGAACACAATAGTACAATAGCCTCTGTTGTATTATTTTGTACATTACTATTGTACAGTATAGCACATTGGTAAATTATTGTGAATATTATCATTCTGAACTTTTTCAGTTGCTAATATTATTATATTTATTATTATTGCTGAATTTTTAAAATGTTGCTGCTGTAACAAAATAATTTCCCGCTTGGGATCAATAAAGTAATTATTATTAATTGGTTTTAGAAGTCACATAATTAGTTTAGTGGAGATCTGTTTTTGAAGACCTGTGTGCAGTCAGGGTGTTTTAATTGACTGTAGTAAAAAATAACATGTATCTGGAAGGTCCAGTTGTTGGTGAGTCAGTGCCCTGACAAAAACTACACCATGAAGACAAAAGAACACTCCAAGCAACTCTGTGAAAAGGTTATTGAAAAGCACAAGTCAGGAGATGAATACAAGAAAGCTTCCAAGTCACTGAATACCCTTGGAGTACAGTTAAGTCAATCATCAAGCAATGGAAAGAATATGGCACAGCTGTAAATCTGCCTAGAGCAGGCAGTCCTCAAAAACTGAGTGACCGTGCAAGAAGGATGAGGGAGGACACTAAGAGACCTATGACAACTCTGGAGGAATTACAATGGTGGTGGCTGAAATGGGAGAGTCTGCGCATACAACAACTGTTGCCTGGGTGCTGCGCCAGTCACAGCTTTATGGGAGATTGGCAAAGAGAAAGCCACTGCTGGAAAAAAAAATTTCATGAAATCTTGGCTAGAGTTTGCCAGAAGGTACGTGGGAGATTCTGAAGTCAGCTGGAAGAAGGTTCTATGGTCGATGAAACAAAAATTGAGCTTTTTGGCCATTTGACTAAACACTATATTTGGCGTAAGCCAGACACCGCACTTCATCAAAAACACATTCATCCTACTGTGAAGCATGGTGGTGGCTGCATCATGTTGTGGGGATGCTTCACTGCAGCAGACCCTGGAAGGCTTGTGGAGGTAGAGGGTAAAATGAATGGAGCAAAATACAGGGAAATCCTGGAGGAAAACCTGTAAGAGAACTGTGACTTGGAAGATTTGTTTTCCAGCAAAATAATGACCCCAAGCATAAAGCCAAAGTTACACAAGAATGGCTTAAAAAACAAAGTTAATGTCCTGGAGTGGCCAAATCAGAGTCCAGACCTCAATTCAATCGAGAATATGTGGATGGATTGAAAAGGGCTGTTCACTCACGATCCCCATGCAATATGACAGAGTTTGAGTGGTTTTGTAAAGAAGAAAGGGGAAAAATTGCAGTGTCCAGATGTGCAAAGCTGATAGAGACCTATCCACACAGACTCAAGGCTGTAATTGCTGCCAAAGGTGTGTCTACTAAATATTGACTTGAAGAGGGTGAATACTTATGCAATAAATTATCTTGTGTTTTATATTTGTAATTAATTTAGATCACTTTGTAGAGATCTGTTTTCACTTTGACACAACAGAGGCTCTTTCTGCTGATGTTTCAAAAAAAGCCAAATTAAATCCACTGTGATTCAATATTGTAGAATAATAAAACATGAAAACTTCCAAGTGGGGAGTGAATGCTTTTTATAGGCACTGCACATGTGATGATATTAAACAAATAACACTGGAAGAGAACGAAGGGAGTTCTGGCAATGCCCTGGGCCATCATGACATAAACATAATCTTGTTCCTATTATCTGAGTGGGTAGCTATGTCTCAGGCAAATTGGTACCGTTCCTCAGCCCTAAATCTTCCAAATTTATCCGTTTATTGTCCTTTAACTACATTTATGTATATAACATATATAACCATATAATGTATACAGAAAAGAGACAACGTTTCTCCAAACCTGGGTGTAAGGCACAGTAGTAGACAAAACACACATGCACTCTATTACTTGTGATCGTAAGCGTAAAATCTACAGGTGAATCACACATAATTAACAAACTAAAGTACATTAATATTAAATATTGTACTGGAACATATTAACCAGTGAAACATTGAAAACAATGCGGCAGGGAGTTCAGAAGCCTAATGGCCTGGGAGAAGAAACTATTCCCCATCCTGACTGCTCTTGTCGTTATGTGTCGGAGTCTCCTGCTGAGGGTAAAAAGTCAAAGAAGATGCTGGATGGGTGGTGGGATTCTTGATAATACTAAGGGCCCTGTGTACACAGTGCTCCTGATAAATGCCCCCCATCTCTCAGCTGTTCTCACAGTCCTTTGTAGGGACTTCTGGTCTGATACTTTGCTGCTCCCATACCAGATGGAGATGCAACTGGTCAAGATGCTCTCAATGGTCCTCCTGTAAAATCCAGTTAGGTTTGGGGCGGTGGGGGAGCCTTGCTTGCCTCAGTCTCCTCAGGAAGAGGAGACGCTGCTGTGTCTTCCTGTTCAGGGAGGTGATATTAAGGAATCGGGTGAGGTAATCTGTGACATGAACTCCCAGGAACTTGATTCTCTGTATGGAGGAGCCGTGTATTCGCAGAGGGGGATGGTTCATCTGCACCTTCCTGAAGTCCACAATGATTTCCTTGTTCTTCTTCAGATTCAGGCCTGTGTTGTTCTTCTCATACCAATCCACCAGGCGCTCCACTTCCTCCCTCTACTCCGCCTCGTCATCGTTCCTGATGTTGTGTCACCTACAAACCTGACGACGTGGTTGGAGCTGGATCCTGCGACACAGTCGTGCCTCAGCAGTGGACTGAGCACACAGTCTTAGGGAGTGCAGCAGCTCAGCATGATGAGACTAAAGACATTGCTGCCCACGTAGACTGACTGCGGCTTTGCCGTTAAGTCCAGTATCCAGTTACAGAGGGAGCAGTTGATTCCCAGGTTCTGGAGTAGGATGCTGTTGAACTGACGAGTCTTGCATACGAGACCCCGTTTTCCAGGTGTTTCCCTCCTTTTACTCACTGCTCCATTGGTGTTCATGCCTTCAGCTGTCTGGGTCGCTGATTCCCGAACCCGTTAACTAAGTGCTGTGCCCTTTCTCTCATTCTTTTTCAGAGAAATAGAATATAAAAGAAATGATGTAATATGGAGACTGAATAAGGCACTGGTGAGGCTTCACTTTAAGTATAGTGAGCAGTTTTGTGCCCCTGTTGAAGAAAGGATGTGCTGACATTGGGGAGAGTTGAGAGTTGAGAATGAATCTGGGAATGAAAGGGTTATTATATGAGCAGTGACTGAAGGCTCTGGGCCTGTTTTTGCTGGAATTTAGAACAATGGGGCGGGGGGGGGGAGAATCTCACTGAAATCTATTGAATGTTAAAAGACCTCAATAGAGTGGATGTGGAGAAGGTGTTTCCTTCGATGGGGGGAGTCTAGGACCAGAGAACACAGCCTCAGTATAGAGGGATGTCCATTGAGAACAAAGATGAGGAATTTTCTTTAGCCAGAGACTGGTGAATCTGTAGAATTCATTGCCACGGGTGCCTGTGGGAGCCAAGTCACTGGATGCATTTAAGGTGGAGGTCAATAGGTCCTTGATTAGTCAGGGTGTGAAAGGTTACAGGGAGAAGGCAGGAGAATGGTGTTAGGAGGGAAATGGATACGCCATGATGAAATGGCAGAGCAGACTCAATGGGCCGAATGGCCTAATTCTGTGTCTTATGGTTTGGCCTTCCTCCAACAAAGAATATCTTTGACCAAGGTGAGGATTATCTCCTTTTACGATTCCCAGCCAAGTCCGACTGTTGTTTCTGTGAAGTACGGTGGGCCGATTCACTGTGTGAGGCTTGTTGATGAATACTGGAGTGAACGCTGTCTTTTCCATTGCAGGATGGTGTGCAGCAGTACGTGTTACCGAGCAGAGACAGACACAGCAAGGGATCCCTGGGGGCTCTTTCGGGTTCACCATTTTACCAAGGTACCACTTCCTTTTCTGCTTCATTTGATTTGTTTTTGGCGGGGCTGGTGAACCTTTTTAAGAGTGTGTGACCAGATGGACAATTATCTTCTCAGAAGGTTCTCATGTGCTGTGGTAACTTTGAGCAGAGATTATCATTAATTAATGAATTTGTAGTAATAAATGTCAAAAAGTAAATTCATTATCTAGCCAAGTCAAGTTTATTGCCATTTCAATCAGCACCTGATTGAACAGCTGAAACTGCTGGGCCTGAACACCTCCCTCTGCAACTGGATCCTAGACTTCCTGACTGGGAGACCTCAGTCAGTCTGGATCGGGAGCAGCATCTCCAACACCATCACACTGAGCACGGGGGCCCCCCAGGGCTGTGTGCTCAGTCCACTGCTGTTCACTCTGCTGACCCACGACTGTGCTGCAACACACAGCTCAAACCACATCATCAAGTTCACCGATGACACGGCCGTGGTGGGTCTCATCAGCAAGAACGACGAGTCAGTATACAGAGAGGAGGTGCAGCGGCTAATGGACTGGTGCAGAGCCAACAACCTGTCTCTGAAAGTGAACAAAACAAAAGGGATTTCAGGAGGACACGGAGCGACCACCCTCCGCTGAACATTGACGGCTTCTCCGTTGAGATCGTTAAGAGCACCAAATTTTTTGGTGTTCACCTGGTGGAGAATCTCACCTGGTCCCTCAACACCAGCTCCATAGCAAAGAAAGCCCAGCAGCGTCTCTACTTCCTGCGAAGGGTGAGAAAAATCCATCTCCCACCACCCCCCCCCCCACCCCGTTCCCACCACGTTCTACAGAGGATGCATCAAGAGCATCCTGAGCAGCTGCATCACAGCCTGGTCAAGAATTGCACCATCTCAGATCGCAAGACCCTGCAGCGGATAGTGAGGTCAACTGAGGAGATCATCGGGGTCTCTCTTCCCGCTATTCCAGACATTTACACCACTCACTGCACCCGCAAAGCTAACAGTACTGTGAAGGACCCCACGCACCCTTCATACAAACTCTTCTCCCTCCTGCCATCTGGCAAAAGGTACCGAAGCATTTGGATTCTCACGACCAGACTGTGTAACAGTTTCTTCCCCCAAGCCATCAGACTCCTTAATACCCAGAGTCTAGACTGACATCTACATCACCTATTATTATATTGTAATTTGTGCTCTACTGTACCTGTTGTCTTGTTTATTAATTATTGTACTGCCCTGCACTGTTTTGTGCACTTTATATAGTCCTGTGCCGGTCTAGTGTAGTTTTTGTGTGTTGTTTTACGTAGTCTAGTGTAGCCTTGTGCTGTCTCACATAGTCTAGTGTAGTTTTGTGTTGTTTCATGTAGCACCAGGGTCCTGGAGGAACGTTGTGTACTGTACCAGCAGCTTATGGCCAAAATGACAATAAACTTGACTTGATTCAACTATACACACGTGTGCTGTCAAAGGAGACAATGTTTCTCTGAACTAGGATACATATAACACACATATAATACAGAATAACTTGAGAAAGTTAAGAATTAAATTTACAAATGAATTACACATGGATAAGCAAAGTAAAGTACATAAATTAAGTATTGTAGGGTTCAGAACAAATTATCCGATGACACTTGAATTGTGCTGCGGCAGGGAGCTCAGAAACCTAATGGCCCAAGGGAAGAAGCTGTTTCCCATACTGACTGTTTTTGTCTTTATGCATCAGAGTCTCCTGCCTAATGGGAGAAAGTCAAAGAGGATGCTGGATGGATGGGTGGGATCCTCGATAATATTAAGAGCCCTACGTACGCAGCGCTCCTGATAAATGTCCCTGATGGACAGTAGGGAGACCCCTCAGCCGTTCTCGCAGTCTTTTGTCAGAACTTCCAGTCCAATGCTCTGCTGCTTCCATACCAGATGGAGATACAGCTTTTGTAAAAACGCAAACACGAGGAATTCTGCAGATGCTGGAAATTGAAGCAACACACATCAAAGTTGCTGGTGAACACAGCAGGCCAGGCAGCATCTCTAGGAAGAGGTACAGTCGACGTTTCAGGCCAAGACCCTTCGCCAGGACTAACTGAAGGAAGGCGAGGGACCAGGTGAAGGAAGACTAACTGAGATACAGCTTGTCAGGACACTGTTAATGGTGCTTCTGGATGGGGTGGGGTGTACCTCATTTCAATCTCCTCAGGAAGTGGAGGTGATGCTGTGCCTTCTTGTTCAGGGAGGTGCTATTGAGGAACCAGGTGAGGTGAATCCCCAGGAAATTGGTACTCTTATCTCTCTCTACAGAGGAGCCATGTATGTGCAGAGGGGGGCTGTTCATCTGCACCTTCCTAAAATCCACAATCAGTTCTTTTGTCTTCTCCACATTCAGACTCGGTTTGTTGTTCTCATACCAGTCCACCAGCCGCTCCACTTCCTCTCTATACTCCAACTCATCATCGTCGTTGTTAAGGTCAGCCACTTGGAAGAAACCCACGCAGTCACGGGGAAAGTGTACAAACTTCTTACAGGCAGTGGCGGGAATTGAATCCAAGTTGCTGATACTATAAAGTGTTGTGCTATGCTACAGTGATGCCCTACCATACTACCTGGGCTTTTGCCATTCATAAAGGTACAACAGGGACGAGAGGACTTCTGGGTCTCCAAGAGAATGGCAGCGTAGGACAAAAAAAAAACGTAAACTGCCCCAAAGTCAAAATTAGACAAATATTTAGTATTGTATAACTATATCAATAGAAGGGGCAAGGATGGAGTCTAAGTACAACATTAAAAAGTCCACTCAGAAGGCTGATAACTATAAAAAGTCGCAGCAAGACGAGGGGCCTAGCTCCCCCACGGCTAGCCAGGATGGAGATAATGTGGAAGAATCAGTGAATCTGACTTTGATTCTTAGAGATTTGTTATTTCTAACAAGATATCAACAAACAGCTGGAAGACATTAAAGGAGAAATAGGAAAAACTAATCTGAGGTTAGATGAAGCCGAAGCGAGGATTGTAGGGACTGAGGAGAGGCTGCAAAACTCAGAGGAAGTGATAGCAGAAATGCTAAAGCTACAAGAACAGCTCCAGTGGAAACTAATAGACCAAGAAGGGAAAATGTGAGGATCTACGGAATTCCCGAAGGAACTGAAGGTAAACCCGGACTGGTGATTCCCTTCGTGGAGAAGCTGCTTAGAGAGAACCTTGACACACCAGATGCAAAAGACCTACAGATAGAAAGGGCCCACTGCGCGTTGGCACCACAGCCCCCCGGCAGATGCCCAGCTCAGATCGATTTCAGTCAGATTTCTCAGATACAGAACGAAGGAAGAAGTGCTTAAACTGGCATGGCAAAAGAAAGGCTTTATGTGGAACAACTGTAAAATCAGTTTAGACCACAATTATGCACCGGGGATCCTTGCCAGACGGAAGGAATACATGGAAACATGGAAGGTCCTGAAGGAGAACAACTTCAGATTTCAGACCCTGTATCCAGCTCGGCTAAGAGTCTTTTACGACAAGGGGACAAAAACCTACGCTACAGTGGAAGAGGCAACGTTGGATCTGGCGGTTCGGGGACTACCCACAAAAGTTATCACCCAACCGGAGTCGTTACTGGAGAAGATTCGGCGGTTGACGTGGCAGTCAGTGTGGTGAGGACGCCCCACTCGAGCCAGAGTGTCAAGCTACAAGGAAAAGCTGCAAGTATTCAGACGCGAACGTACAGAGTGTAGACTAATTGAGAAATGTCTGAAAAGAGTAAATCGTACTTAAAGGTAAAATGAAAGCTGGTAATTGAAAATAATCTAGATAGACTAACGTGAATGAGAGCAATATGGTCGAGACATGAAAAGGAGAGAATTCTCTGTGACTGTTCACACTGCGGGGGCCCTCTAACACAGACTGGAGATAGGGGTTATCCCTCTGAACTGAGGCAGTCGGTGCTCAGGCCTCACTGTGGGAAGTCAGGCAAAATTTTCAAATGTTCTATGTTCAAAAATGCCTAGGGTTTGATTTAATGTTCTGGTTTACTGTTGAGAAGGAATTACTTACTGTTGGTTTAGAAAAGGAGAGTTTTTTTTCTATTAAGAGAAAAATGCAAATTGAACTGGTGGGGTTTTGAATCCAATTAAGGAAAATGAGATTATGTCTAAATTGAAAAAAGAGAGGGCACAAATAGCCTTCCTTCAGGAAATGCACATGAGCCAATCTGACATGCAAAATTAAAAAGAATGGGCTTTAAGCATGTATTTTATTCATCATATAAATTGGGCCACAAAAGAGGGGTAGCTACTTTAATGTCAAGTACTCTTAATTATGAACATATTTCAGAGACTAAAGACAAAGATGGACGATTTGTAAAAATTACAGGAGAATAGAAGGTACTGAAATAACATTGCTGAATGTTTATGCTCCTCCAGGTTGTGAATGGTCATTCTATAGGCACATTTTTGACCTAATGGTCAGCTCTCAAGGGGTAGTAATCTATGGAGGGGATTCTAATATCAGGTTAAACCCTGCATTAGATTCTTCAAGAACAGTTTTTCAGAATAAACCTCTGACTAGGAAAGTGGATTCATTGATGGAGGAGCTGGGAATTATAGATGTGTGGAGGGAATTACACCCCACTAGTAAAGACTATACACATTACTCTTTCCCTCATTCAGCCTATTCAAGGATAGACTGTTTCTTCATCTTTAATACAGATAGACTCAGGATAAAAAACTGTAATATTGCAACAATTGATCTGCCGGACCATAGTCCAGTCTCTGTGTCTCTAATTCTGGAAAGGAAAATGAGGAAAACACTATGGGGGTTAAATTCACATATACTCAATAACCCGAAAGTAATGGAGAAATTAAGGGGAGAAATCAAAGAATACTTACACCATAATGACACGGGAGAAACGTCACCAGTGATCTTATGGGATACATTGAAAGCTGTACTGAGAGGGAAAATTTTTTCCATTATTACTCACATGAAAAAATTCAATGCACATAAATTAGCAGACCTTCAAGGAAAATTAAAACAACTTCAAGTTGTAGATAGCAACAAAATTACTTCTAATTTAAAACAGGAAATTAAGAACGTGCAAAGTGAAATTGATGAAACTCATCAATTGAAACATATTGGAAACTCAGAGAATTCATTCTTCCCTCTTACCAGTGAAATGTTCCCCGTGCCACTGGCTGCAACACAAGCCCAAAGCATGATCGTTCCACCCCCGTGCTTAACAGTTGGAGAGGTGTTCTTTTCATGAAATTCTGCACCCTCTTTTCTCCAAACATACCTTTGCTCATTGTGGCCAAAAAGTTCTATTTTAACTTCATCAGTACACAGGACTTGTTTCCAAAATACATCAGGCTTGTTTAGATGTTCCTTTGAACTCTTTGAATAGAGCACATACTCACTCACTTCTCCTTCTATTCTGATGGATGCTGTCTGGTCCTAGTATAAGTTTCGTAAGAAACGTACATCTTTCCCATCTGTGTCAAGATCTTGAAACATTTCCAGAACATCTTGGTGTCTGACAGTGTCAAAAGCTTTTGTATAGTCAATGAAACATAGGTAGATGTCTTTTTGTACCTGGATGGCTCGTTCACAGATCATCTGTAGCATGAAAATTGCATTTCTGTTTCCAGTGTTTTCCACAAAGCCGCATTGTTCTTTACTGATTTCTGGTTTTATACAGCTTCTTGCTCTCATCATGATTACTCTGAGAATAATTTTTGCCACGCTGCTCATCAGGCTTATTGTACGATGTAACTCGCATTCTGTTGCTCCCTCTTTCTTTGGAAGTGTGATGAACACTGATTTACTTAAATCATCAGGTATCTCCTCATGATCATAGATTTCATTTGCTATTTCTGTTATTTTCTCTATTCCAAAATCTTCTAAGGCCAGTAGCATTTCAACAGCGACATTGTCTGGACCAGTTGCTCTGTTATGTTTTGTTTTATTTACGGCTGCTCGAGTTTCTGATTTTAGAATGCTAGGTCCTTCAGGATTCTTCTTTATGTTCAGTTTTTCTCCTCTTTTATTTATCCAAATAAAAATAAAATGTAAAAAATAAGGTATAACAGGGACATTCAAATAAATGACTTGTTCAAAGATTAATATGAATACTTTAAAAAGGCAATTGGAAAAAATACATAATTTATGAATAATACTGTTACTGTAACCATTTATTGACCAAATACTGATGTATGCATCAGGCCATTGAGGATTTTAAAACTTTTCATTCAATGTCATGTGTTCTTGCCTCCATCTAGCTGACACCAAGCTAGCGTGAGACGCTTGGTAGGGTGTAAAAAAAAATCATTTACTGCTTTATTTGGCAGTACAGATTATCAGTATGTATCTTCTTATTATGGTTAGAGTTTAAAGAATCAAGGGGCAGCACTGCCTGCCACGTGTCAACATAATTTTTGCTGGGTACATCGTAAAGTAAACAAAGTCACGGAACAGATGCAGCTGATAGGTAGAAAAGTAGTCTTATCCAACACAGACATGTAAGCTGACAGTCCTTTGGAGTCACGAGAGAGAGACTCCCCAACCCAACATTATAGCACGTTTTTATATGTTAAAGTACAAAAGTTACAGGGTAATTTCTATATCATGTCCTATTCAATGCCCCCTTAATACTTCTTTTGAGTTTTCTTTACGACCAACACACCCAAAATGAGTATTAATTACTGTCGTATTCATGCAATGGGCTGTCAATTGCATTCATGCATATGCAGACATATACCAGTTAAGTGCCTGATTCCTCATTCCGAGTTGCATTTTAAATTTAATCCACGGTCCCTATTCGGATCTGAAGGTTAGTAGCTGAAGTAGTATATGTCCTAACCCCAAAATACACCGTAACATGTACGTGTGCCAGTGCCTGGTTCTTGGAATGTGGGCAACTTTTGAGGGGAGTGAGGGAGCTCAGCGGCTGATCCATGTTGTGACACAAACGATAAAAGTGATCTGTCTTTCCCTGGAGCCTCTACCTGTCTGAGTGGTTAAGATAACATTGGAAGTTTTGGAATTCTGATCCAAAACCCCTAAAGTGACTATTACAATAGAGACAAAGGCAGTAAGTTATATGTAGTTGTACAGTGCAGAAACAGGCCCTTTTGCCCATGCTGTTCATGGATTTTATGTCATCTGCCTGCATTTGATCCACAACCTTCTCTGCCTTGACAATTTCAAGTGCTTATCTAGATTTTTATTCAGAAATACAGCATGATAACAGGCCCTACCGGCCCAGCAAGCCCTACCACACTATCACATCCATGTCACCAATTAACCTTCTAGCCCATCTGTATGAGAGGAAACCGGAGCAGCGGGAGGAAACCCGTGGGGAAAACGTACAAGCTCCTTACATGCAGCAGCAGGAGTATGGCATGGTAGCAACTGCCCTAACCGCAGCGTTTTACAGAATCAGTGATCACTGATCGGTCTCGATTCCTGTCACTGTAAGGATTCTATCCATAACTGCTTGGATTTCCTCCGGGTGATCCTGCTTCCTCCTACATTCCAAAAATGTACCAGTTAGGGTTAGTGAGTTGTGGGATGCTATGTTGGCACCAGAACTGTGGCAACACTTGTGAGCTGCCCCCAGCGCAGTCCTTGGACTGTTGGTCATTGATGCCAGACGAAGCATTTCACTGTATGTTTCATTGTTTCGTAAATACACGTGACAAATAAAGCTTATCTTAATCTTATATTAAGACTGTTGTAGACAGCTCCCCCAGCAAAAGAAGAAGATTCTTACTATCTACCTGGTACGTATTGTGCGGAGCAAGAACGACAATGGAGGGGTCTGATTTAGTGTCCTTACTGAGTTGTATTAGTAATGGTATACGCTGGGCAACTTACAGTGTAGGAGTGATGAACTGGACCTGCTGGGACAAAAGATGAGCGCTCAAAAGCCTGTGCCCAAAGAGAGTACTTCGTGCATCCGAGGTCCAGCCGATTCACTCGCCACATTCTCGCAATTGATCGGATACGGTACACTACCCAATCTACCCCCTCGTTGTTTTGTACACCTCCATCAGGTCACCCTTCAGCCACCTCTTCTCCAGAGAAAAACAACCTAAACAGTTGTCTCCATTTAACTGAAAAGCCCCTCTCCAAGCAATGTCCTGGCAGATCTCCGCTGTACCCTCTCCAGCACAGTCTTACTGTGTGGCAACCAGATCTGCACACGGTGCTCAGGTGTGGCCTAACTAGAGTTTTTAAAAAATTCTTCTTCTAAAGCTTTCTCTCTACTAAAGGATTGGTTTCTATCAGCTTGTTTGTATTCCATTCAAGGTGGAGATGTTTGGAGTGACGGCAGCCGAGACAGGAGGCGAGAGCACAGAGTTACTGGATGAGTTTGTGTCACTTCAGAAGGAGATCTTCTCCGACCTTGGACTCCATTACAAGTGAGAGTGACTCCAGGCCAAGCCTGTTCTGCTTGGGAAGTTTGGGGCAGGGTACCTTATTGCTGAGATATTTTGAGTGAAGATCTGTTTCTTGTGGCTCTGGTTAGGATGGCCCTGCCCCTGTTGAAGTTATATAAGACCGTAAGCCACAGGAGCAGAATTAGGCCATTTGGCCTGTCTAATGAGCTCCACCATTCTGTCATGGCTGATTTATTTTCTGGCTGAATCCCATTCACCTGCCTTCTCCCTGTAACCTTCAAATGTCCATACAAATCATGAACCTATCGAACTCTGCCTTAGATATACCACATGACTTGGCGTCCACAGCTTTTCCTACATCCAATTCCCAACTGTGACCATCCCCTGAATGTGGTTGGCAGGTAATGACCATAATAGCATATTCAGTTTCATTCCCGGAATCATTCTCATAAACCTCCTCTGAACCTTCTCCAACGTCAGCACACCCTTTCTCAGATAAGCAGCCCAAACTGCTGATAGTAAGCCGAGTGAAGCCTCACCAGTGCGTCATACAGCCTCAGCGTACATCCTTGCTTTGAATAAGGCCTCAGTTGAGTAAGTGATAGAGAGTCTTGCAAGGTAGTCAAGACCTGTTCACCCAGCAAGGAGCCAACGTTCTCAAAGTTCAAAGTACATTTGTTGTCAAACGATGTATAACCTTGAGATTTGTATGCTTACAGACAGCCTCAAAGCAAGAAAACCGAAAGATCCCAATTTAAAATAAACACCAACACCCAACGTGCAGAGAGAGAGAAAAAATGATAAAAGCACCAACAACATTCAGAACAAAAGTGAGTCCATAGCCCCAAACCCCAGAGCAGATGGAGCAGGCCCTCAGCCTCAGTTCACCATACAGTGGGACAACCACTCCAGTGCCTGTTGACATGCCCAGGCTACTAGCAAACAAAATCTTCACATTCCTCAACAGCTTGGCCACTTCCTGCCTGTAATCCCCTCCATCTCTATAATCCTCGCAATAAGCTCAGGAATTCTCCCCCACACCCAGCTGACCCAGCATATGTATGGTCCCTTTAAAATATACTACATGTATGCATTTGGTCACCTGAGGAAGCTGAGCCAGGTTTGACAGTGTGGGGAAATTTTGCCACTTGAAAGATGCTATGCAAGGACAGACCCTATGTCTTTCTACTTCCCATTCCCATTTGTCCATGGCCACCTCTACTATCTCGATGAGGCCACACTCAGGTTGGAGGAACAACACCTTATATTTCATCTGGGTACCCTCCAAACTGATGTATGAACATTGGTTTCTTGAACTTCTGGTAATGAGGGCCCCCCACCCCACTTCACTGTTCTTCATTTCTGTCTCTCTCTCTCACATCTTCTCTTACTTGACCATCTCCTTCCTCTGGTGCTCCTCCCCCTTCCCATTCTTCCATGGTCTTCTGTCCTGTCCTATCAGACTCTCCTTCTGCCATTTGTCTCTTTCACCAATCAACTTCCTAGCTCTTTACTTCACCCCTCTCCCTCTCCCAGTTTCACCTATCACCTACCACCTTCCACCTTGTATTTTTTCCTCCTCTCCCCCCCTGTCCAACCTTCTTACCCTGACTTCTCCCTTTCCTTTCTAGTCCTGATGAAGGGTCTTGACCTGAGCCATCTCTTTTCCATAGATGTTGCCCGACACCCAACCTGCTGAGTTCCTCCAGCATGTTGTGTGTGTTGCTGTGGATTTCCAGCATCTGTGGGTTTTCTCCTGTGTGAGACCTTGTGAAGTATCAATCTGGTTCATAGTTTAATCCACCTGGCTTGATGGCACGAAGTGTTTGAGGCAGGTACTGTTGTTTCGTTTAAGAACCAGGTGCTTGGAAGGATGTGGGCCTGACCCAGGAAAATTGGGACTAGATTGTGGGGGGGGGGGGTGGACTGAATGAGTCAAAATGCCTGTATCCGTGCTATACTGTAATGTAGCAGTTAGCATGGCGTTTTACAGCACCGATTGTAAGATTGGGGTTAGACTCCTACTACTGCCTGTAAGGAGTTTGTACGTTCTCCCCATGATCGCATGGGTTTCCACTGGGTGCTCCAGTTTCCTCCCACAGTCCGTATGGGTTAGGATTCGTGAGTAGTGGGCATGCTATGTTGGTGCCAGAAGTATGGCAACTCTTGCCCCAGCATAATCCTGACTGATTTAATTTGATGCAAGTGACGTATTTCATTGTGTGACTAGATGTACTGTACATGTGACAAATAAAGTTAATCTCTTTAATCTTTCTTTATCACTGGTCTATCAACTCCCTTTTTTAATTTACAGATGCATCACAGAACAGGCCCTTCCAGCCCAACACAGCAGTCCCCTCGATTTAACCCTAACCTGATAACAGGACAATTTACAATGACCAGTTAACCTACCAACCAGTAGGTCTTTGGAATGTGGGAGGAAACCAGAGCACCCAGAGGAAACCCACGTGCTCACAGGAAGAACTTGCAGCCTCCTTTCAGATGGCGTCAAAATTGAACTCCAAGCTCTGACGCCCCAGTAACGTCTCACTGTGACTGCTGTGCTACTGTGGCCACCATGCTTCCTTTGGTCCCCTTGCCACAAACTAGGGGTAGTGTACAGCACCCAGTTACATACCAGCAAACATTTGGGTTGCGGAAAGAAACTGGAGCCCTCCATTGAAACCCACCTGCCAATCCTGGATCTGTTTAATGCGGTGTTGCACTTCCCTGCCCATTTTAAGCTTGACTTTCGCCCTCACTCAGTCTCTGCGGGCCTGAGCATTCTCTTTTTTTTTGTTTGGCAGACTTCTGGATATGCCGACTCAGGAACTGGGGCTGCCTGCTTACCGCAAGTTTGACATCGAAGCCTGGATGCCTGGGAGGGGTGATTATGGAGAGGTAGGTTGGTGGAATTAAAGGTGGCTGTATATTGACATGTCAAGTCAAGTCGTTGAGTTTATTGTTGTGAGGACAAATGCAGTGAGGTACAGGTACAGAGAAAAGCTTGCAGCAGCATTGCAGTCCATTTCGATTCAAATGCTTCCATATCCAATGCCTTAGAGGAGATTTACCTCGCTGCTGCCTAGACTAAAGGGTATGTCTTATGAAGGCAGGTTGAGCGAGCTAGGGCTTTTCTCCTTGAAGCAAGGAGAATGAGAGGTGACTTGATAGAGGTGTTCAAGGCGATAAGAGGCATAGAAAGCGTGAATACAGGAGACTGTTTCCCAGGGCAGACATGCCTAATTCAAGGGTGCAAAGTTTCAAGGTGATTGGAGGGAATTGTATGGGTGGATGTCAGGTGTAAGTTCTTTACTCAGCGTGGTGGGTGTGTGGAATGCACTGCCAAAGGTGGTAGTAGAGTTAGAAGCATTAGGGGAATTTACGAAACTTTCACATAAGCACATGGATGACAGAAAATGAAGGGCTGTGTGGGACGGGAGGATTAGATTGGTCTTAGAGAAGTTTAAAGGGTTGGCATAACATTGTGGGCTATATTTTATAGAAGGCAGTGAAAACCAAGACTGTGCAAAACCAGATCTTAGTGCAAAACAAAACCACTATTGGGGACAAGTCCACGGTAGTACAAGAGGTGGTTCTTCATGCTTCTTTGCTGAGGTCAGGTTAGGGTTATGCAAATTGTTCAAAGAACCCAGTAAAAAGGGAGCTATTCCTGAACAGTGACAGACTTCAGGGAGCAGATACAGAGGCAGATTCTGGAACGGTGCAATAATAATAGGGTTGTTGTGATGGGTGATTTTAACTTTCCTAATATTGACTGGCAAGAGGTTTAGATGGGATGGAGTATGTTAGGTGTGATCAGGTGTGTTACATTTCCTGATGCAATATGTAGATATGCCAACGAGAGGAGAGGCTGTACTTGATCTGGGTATTGGTCAGGTGTCAGATCTCTCGGTGGGAGAGCATTTTGGAGGTAGCAATCACAACTCTATCTCCTTTATCATAGCGCTGGAGAGGGATAGGAGCAGACAATTTGGGAAAACATTTAATTGGGGTAGGGGGAAATATAATGCCATTTAGGTGGGAACTTGGGAACATAAATTGGGAGCTGATGCTCTCAGGGAAATGCATGGCAGAAATGTGGCAAAGGTATGGTCCATTGAGGCAGGGAAATGATGGTACGGTAAAAGAACCATGGTGTTCAAAGGATCTAGAAAATCTAGTTACAAAGAAAAGAAAAGCTTAAGAAAGATTCAAGAAACTAGGTACTGCTAGAGCTCTAGAAAATTACAAGTGTGACAGGAAGGAACTCAAGAATGAAATTAGGAGAGCTAGAAGGGGCCATGAGAAGGCCTTGGTGAGGAAGATTAAGTGTAACCCCAAGGCATTCTACAAGTATGTGAAGAGCAAGAGGATGAGCCGTGTGAGAATAGGACCAATCAGGTGTGATAGTGGAAATGTGCATGGAGTCGGAGGAGGTAGCAGAGGTACTTAAAGAATACTTTGCTTCAGTATTCACCAGTGAAAAGGATATTGGCAATTGTGGAAATAACTTACAGTGGACTAAAACACTTTGAGTGTATGGAGAATGTGCTGGAGCTGTTGAAAGGCATTAAATTGGGTAAGTCGCTGGGACCAGATGAGATGTATCCCAGGCTACTGTGGGAAGCGAGGGGGTAGATTGCTGAGCCTCTGGCGATGATTTTTCCATCATCAATAGGGACGGGAGAAGTACCAGAGGATTGGAAGGTTGCAAATGTTGTTGCCTTGTTCAAGGAAGAGGAAAGGCGAGGGAAGAGGAAAGGGCAGGCAGAGCAGCGTTCCCCTGTGGCCATTCCCCTCAACAACAAGTATACCGCATTGGATACTGTTGGGAGGGATGACTTACCTGGGACTAGCTGCAGTAGCCGGATCTCTGGCACTGAGTCTGGTTCTGCAGTGCAGAAGGGAGGGGGGAAAAGAGGAGAGCGGTAGTGATAGGGGACTCGATAGTTAGAGGTGCAGATAGAAGGTTCTGTGGTCGTGACAGGGAATCCAGGATGGTTTGTTGCCTCCCGGGTGCCAGGGTCAAGGATGTCTCTGATCGATTGCATGACATTCTGAAGTGGGAGGGTGACCAGCCAGATGTCGTGGTGCACATCAGTACCAATGACATAGCAAGGAAGAGTGAACAGGTCCTGGACAGTGAGTATAGAGAGCTTGGTAGGAAGTTGAAAAGCAGGACCTCAAGGGTGGTAATCTCAGGATTGCTACCTGTGCTAGGTGCCAGTGAGGGTAGGAATAGGATGCTCTGGAGGAGGAACACGTGGCTGAGGAACTGGTGTAGGGGGCAGGGTTTCCGATTTCAGGATCATTGGGACCTCTTCTGGGGCAGGTGGGACCTGTACAAGAGAGACGGGTTACACTTGAACCACAGGGGGACCAATATCCTTTCAGGGAGGTTTGTTAGTGCTATTGGGGAGGCTTTAAACTAGATTTGCAGGGGGATGGGAACCAGAGTGCCAGAGCTGACAGTGTAGCTGGGGTGAAAATAAATGATATTGAAAGTTTAAGCAAATCCGCTGATAGAAAGGTTGTGAGTGGTGGTAAAAATCTTCTGAGGTGTATATATTTCAATGCTAGGAGTATTGCGGGGAAGGCGGATGAGTTGAGGGCGTGGATTGACACGTGGAATTATGATGTTGTAGCAATTAGTGAAACTTGGCTACAGGAGGGGCAGGACTGGCAGCTTAATATTCCAGGGTTCCGATGTTTCAGTTGTGATCGAGGCAGAGGAATGAAAGGTGGGGGAGTAGCATTACTTGTTAGGGAAAATATTACAGCAGTGCTCAGGCAGGACAGATTAGAGGGCTTGTCTACTGAGTCCTTATGGGTAGAGCTGAGAAACAGGAAAGGTATGGCCACATTAGTGGGATTGTATTACAGACCACCCAATAGTCAACGAGACTTGGAAGAGCAAATCTGCAGAGAGATAGCAGGCAACTGCAGGAAACATAAAGTTGTGGTGGTAGGGGGTTTTAATTTTCCATACATTGATTGGGACTCCCATACTGCTAGGGGTCTAGATGGTTTAGAGTTTGTAAAATGTGTTCAGGAAAGTTTTCTAAATCAGTATATAGAGGGACCAACTAGAGGGGATGCAATATTGGATCTCCTGTTAGGAAACGAATTAGGGCAAGTGACAGAAGTCTGTGTAGGGGAGCACTTTGGTTCCAGTGATCATAACACCATTAGTTTCAATTTGATCATGGGCAAGGATAGATCTGGCCCTAGGGTTGAGGTTCTGAACTGGAAGAAGGCCAAATTTGAAGAAATGAGAAAGGATCTAAAAAGAGTGGATTGGGACAGGTTGTTCTCTGGCAAAGATGTGATTGGTAGGTGGGAAGCCTTCAAAGGGGAAATTTTGAGAGTGCAGAGTTTGTATGTTCCTGTCAGGATTAAAAGCAAATTGAATAGGAATAAGGAACCTTGGTTCTCAAGGGATATTGCAACTCTGATAAAGAAGAAGAGGGAGTTGTATGAAATGTATAGGAAACGGAGTAAATCAGGTGCTTGAGGAGTATAAGAAGTGCAAGAAAATACTTAAGAAAGAAACCAGGAGGGCTAAAAGAAGACGTGAGGTTGCCTTGGCAGTCAAAGTGAAGGATAATCCAAAGAGCTTTTACAAGTATATTTAGAGCAAAAGGATTGTAAGGGATAAAATTGGTCCTCTTGAAGATCAGAGTGGTCGGCTTTGTGCGGAACCAAAGGAAATGGAAATGGGGGAGATCTTAAATAGGTTTTTTGCGTCTGTATTTACTAAGGAAGCTGGCATGAAATCTATGGAATTGAGGGAATCAAGTAGTGAGACCACGGAAACTGTACAGATTGAAAAGGAGGAGGTGCTTGCTGTCTTGAGGAAAATTAAAGTGGATAAATCCCCGGGACCTGACAGAGTGTTCCCTCGGACCTTGAAGGAGACTAGTGTTGAAATTGCGGGGGCCCTGGCAGAAATATTTAAAATGTCGCTGTCTACGGGTGAAGTGCCGGAGGATTGGAGAGTGGCTCATGTTGTTCCGTTGTTTAAAAAAGGATCGAAAAGTAATCCGGGAAATTATAGGCCGGTGAGTTTAACGTCAGTAGTAGTTAAGTTATTGGAGGGAGTACTAAGAGACAGAATCTACAAGCATTTGGATAGACAGGGGCTTATTAGGGAGAGTCAACATGGCTTTGTGCGTGGTAGGTCATGTTTGACCAATCTATTGGAGTTTTTCGAGGAGGTTACCAGGAAAGTGGATGAAGGGAAGGCAGTGGATATTGTCTACATGGACTTCAGTAAGGCCTTTGACAAGGTCCCGCATGGGAGGTTAGTTAGGAAAATTCAGTCGCTAGGTATACATGGAGAGGTGGTAAATTGGATTAGACATTGGCTCGATGGAAGAAGCCAGAGAGTGGTGGTAGAGAATTGCTTCTCTGAGTGGAGGCCTGTGACTAGTGGTGTGCCACAGGGATCAGTGCTGTGTCCATTGTTATTTGTCATCTATATCAATGATCTGGATGATAATGTGGTAAATTGGATCAGCAAGTTTGCTGATGATACAAAGATTGGAAGTGTAGTAGACAGTGAGAAAGGTTTTCAGAGCCTGCAGAGGGACTTGGACCATCTGGAAAAATGGGCTGAAAAATGGCAGATGAGTTTAATACTGACAAGTGTGAGGTATTGCATGTTGGAAGGACAAACCAACGTGGAACATACAGGGTTAATGGTAAGGCACTGAGGAGTGCAGTGGAACAGAGGGATCTGGGAATACAGATACAAAATTCCCTAAAAGTGTCGTCACAGGTAGATAGGGTCATAAAGAGAGCTTTTGGTACATTGGCCTTTATTAATCGAAGTATTGAGTATAAGAGCTGGAATGTTATGATGAGGTTGTATAAGGCATTGGTGAGGCCGAATCTGGAGTATTGTGTTCAGTTTTGGTCACCAAATTACAGGAAGGATATAAATAAGGTTGAAAGAGTGCAGAGAAGGTTTACAAGGATGTTGCCGGGACTTGAGAAACTCAGTTACAGAGAAAGGTTGAATAGGTTAGGACTTTATTCCCTGGAGCATAGAAGAATGAGGGGAGATTTGATAGAGGTATATAAAATTATGATGGGTATAGATAGAGTGAATGCAAGCAGGCTTTTTCCACTGAGGCAAGGGGAGAAAAAAACCAGAGGACATGGGTTAAGGGTGAGGGGGGAAAAGTTTAAAGGGAACATTGGGGGGGGCTTCTTCACACAGAGAGTGGTGCGAGTATGGAATGAGCTGCCAGACGAGGTGGTAAATGCGGGTTCTTTTTTAACATTTAAGAATAAATTGGACAGATACATGGATGGGAGGTATATGGAGGGATATGGTCCGTGTGCAGGTCAGTGGGACTAGGCAGAAAATGGTTCGGCACAGCCAAGAAGGGCCAAAGGGCCTGTTTCTGTGCTGTAGTTTCTATGGTTCTATGGAAGTGGGTAGAGATAACCCAGGAAATTATAGACCAGTGAGTCTTACTTCAGTGGTGGGCAAGTTGTTGGAGAAGATCCTGAGAGGCAGGATTTATGAGCTTTTAGAGAGACATAATCTGATTAGGGATAGTCAGCATGGCTTTGTCAAGGGCAGGTCATGCCTTACAGGTGCCAGGGTCAAGGACGTCTCAGATCCTATCCACAACATTTTGTAGAGGGAGGGAGAGCAGCTAGATGTCTTGGTACATATTGGTACTAATGACATAGGAAGGAAAAGAGGTCCTGAAAGGAGATTTTAGAGAGGTGGGTAGAAAGCTAAGAAGCAGGACTTCCAGGGTAGTAATTTCTGGATTGCCGTCTATACCACGCGCCAGTGAGGGTAGAAACAGGGTGATTTGGCAGATAAATGCGTGGCTGAGAAGCCGGTGCAGGAGGCAGGGCTTCAGGTTATTGGATTGTTGGGATCTCTTCTGAGGGAGGTATGAGTTGTACAAAAGTGACGGGTTGCACCTGAACCGGAGGAGGGGCCGATATTCTTGCGAGCAGGTTTGTTAGAGCTGTTGGGGAGGGTTTAAACTAATTTGGCAGGAGATCGGGAACCGGAGCGATGGGACTCAGGATAGGACGGATGATTAAAAAAAGTTAAGGTAGCGTGCAGTCAGGCTGTCAGGAAGGGGAGGCAGATGATAGGAAATAATTGCAACCAGCAGGGTGAGTATTAGTGCATTAAGGATGCAAAATCAAAAAGGGTTGCAAATGTGGTACTCAAGGTGTTGTATCTCAACGCGCAGAGTATAAGAAATAAGGTGGATGATCTTGTTCCCACTATTACAGATGGTCAGGTATGATGTGGCCATCACTGAATCATGACTGAAGGATGGGTGTAGTTGGGAACTGAATGTCCAAGGTTACACGTTATATCAGAGGGACAGGAAGGTAGGCAGAGGGGGTAGTGGCTCTACTGGTAAAGAATGGCATCAAATCAGTAGAAAGATGTGACATAGGATCGGAAGATGTTGAGTTCTTGTGCATTGTTTTAAGAAACTGCAAGGGTAAAAGGATGTTGATACCAGTTATATACAGGCCTCCCAACAGTGGACCACAGATTACAACAGGAAATAGAAAAGACGAGTCAAAAGGGTAATGTTATGGTAGTCATTGGAGATTTTAACATGCAGGTTGATTGGGAAAATCAGCTTGGTAATGGATCGCAAGAGAGTGAGTTTGTTGAAAGCCTAAGAGATGGCTTTTTAGAGCAGCTTGTTTTTGAGCCTACTAGGGGATCAGTTATACTGTGTTGGCTGTTATGTAATGAACCAGAGGCGGATAAGGTGAAAGAACCCTTAGGAACCAGTGATCACAATAAGATTGAGTTCAACTTGAAATTTGATAGGTGAAAGTAAAGTCTGATGTAGCAGTATTTCAGTGGAGTGAGGTAAATTACAGTGGTATGAGAGAGGAGTTGGCCAAAGTAAATTGGAAGGAGCTGCTGGCAGGCATGACAGCAGGGTAGCAATGGCATGTGTTTCTGGGAAAAATGAGGAAGGTGATGGACAAACACAAGTGTATTCAAAAAATGAAGAAATACTCAAATGACAAAATAGTACAACAGTGGCTGACAAGGGAATTTAAAGCTAATGTAAAGACAAAAGAAAGGGCATACAAGGCAAAAATTAGTAGGATAATAGAGGATTGGGAAGTTTTTAAAAACCTACAGAGAATAACTAAAAGAATCATTAGGTGAGAAAAGTTGAAATATGAAAGCAAGCTAGCACATAATATCGAATTGGATAGTAAAAGCTTTTTCAAGTAGGAAAAAAAAAGAGAAATGAGAGTGGATATTGGACCACTAGAAAATGAGGCAGGAGAAATAATAACGAGGGACAAGGAGATGGCTGATGAACTAAATGAGTATTTTGCATCAGTCTTCGCTGTGGAAGACACGAGCAGTGTACCAGATGTTGTACCGTGTGATGGAAGAGAAGTGGGTGCAGTTACTATTACAAGGGAGAAGGTTCTCAAAAAGCTGAAAGACCTAAAGGTACATAAGTCACCCGGACCAGATAAACTGCACTCTGGGGTTCTGAAAGAGGTAGCGTTAGAGATTGTGGTGGCATTAGAAATGATCTTTCAAAAATCATTGGCCTCTGCCATGGTGCCAGAGGACTGGAAAATTGCAAATGTCACTCCACTCTTTAAGGAAGGAGGAAGGCAGCAGAAAGGATATTATAGACCAGTTGGCCTGACCTCAGTGGTTGGGAAGATGTTAGAGTCTATTGTTAAGGATGAGGTGATGGAGTACTTGGTGACACAGGAGAAGATAGGACAAAGTCATCATGGTTTCCTGAAGGGAAAATCTTGCCAAACAAACCTGTTGTAATTCTTTGAGGAGATGACAAGTAGGATAGATAAAGGGGATGCAGTCGTTGTTGTATATTTGGATTTTCAGAAGGCCTTTGACAAGGTGCCACTCATGAGGCTGCTAAACAAGTTAAGAGCTCATGGTATTACAGGAAAGTTACTAACATGGTTAGAGCATTGACTGATTGGAAGGAGGCAGAGAGTGGGAATAAAAGGATCCTTTTCTGCTTGGCTGCCAGTGACTGGTGGTGTTCCGCTGGGGTCAGTGCTGGGACCACTCCTTTTTATGCTGTATATAAATTATTTAGATGATGAAATAGATGACTCTGTTGCCAAGTTTTTAGATGATTCAAAGATTGGTGGAGGGGCAGGTCGTATTGAGGATATTGAATGCAGAAGGACTTAGACAGATTACGAGAATGGGCAAGAAAGTGGCAAATGAAATATAATGCTGGAAAATGCATGGTCATGCACTTTGGTAGCAGAAGTAAATGTGCAGACTATTTTCCAAATGGGGAGAAAATCCAAAAATTTGAGATGCAAAGGGACTTGGGAGTCCTTGTGCAGAACACCTTGAAGGTTAACTTGCAGGTTGAGTCAGTGGTGAGGAAGGCAAATGCCATGTTAGCATTCATTTCAAGAGGTCTAGAATACAAGAGCAAGGATGTGATGCTGAGGATTTATAAGGCACTGGTGAGGCCTCACCTTGAATATTGTGAACAGTTTTGGGCTCCTTGTCTTAGAAAAGATGTGCTGGCATTGGAGAGGTTCACAAGGATGATTCCAGGAATGGAAGGGTTATCATACGAGGGACATTTGATGGCTCTAGGTTTGTACTTGCTGGAATTCAGAAGGATGAGGGAAGGATCTCATTGAAACCTTTTGAATGTTGAAAGGCCTAGACAGAGTAGATGTGGAAAGGATGTTTCCCATGGTGGGAGAGTCTAGGACAAGAGGGCACAGCCTCAGGATAGAAAGTCGTCCATTCAAACTGAGATGTGGAGAAATTTCTTTAGCCAGAGCCTGGTGAATTTGTGGAATTTGTTGCCACATGCAGCTGTGGAACCCAGGTTGCTGGGTGTATTTAAGGCAGAGGTTGACAGGATCTTGATTGGTTACTGGGAGAGGGCTGGGAAATATGTTTGAGGAGGAGAAAAAAAGGATCAGCCATGATTGAATGGTGGAACAGGCTCGATGGGCCAAATGGCCCAATTTCTATTTCAATGACTTATGGTCTTATGAGCCTAATTGAGTTCTCTGAGGAGGTAACAAAACACATCGAGAAAGGTAGAGCAATGGATGTAGTGTATATGGATCCATGCAAGGCTCATTCAGAAGGTAAGGAGGCATGGGATCCAAGGAGACCTTGCTTTGTGAATTTAGAATTGGCTTGCTCACAGAAGATTGTTATAGATGGTTTGTATTCTGCATGGAGGTTGGTGACCAGTGGTGTGCCTCAGGGATCTGTTCTGGGACCCCTCCCTTTGTGATTTTTATAAAATGAGGAATTAGAAGTGTGGATTAGTAAGTATGCTGATGACACAAAAGTTGGGGTATTGCGGATAGTCTGGAGGATTGTCAGAGGTTACAGCGGGACATCGATAGGATGTAGAATTGGGCTAAAAAGTGGCAGATAGAGTTCAACCCAGATAAGTGTGAGGTGGTTCATATTGATATGTCAGATTTGCAGACAGAACATAGTAGCAATGGTAAGACTCTTGGCGGTGTGGAGAATCTGAGAGATCTTGGAGTGCGTGTCCATAGGACACTCAAAGCTGCTGCGCAGGTTGACAGTGTTGTTAAGAAGGCATATAGTGTGTTGGCATTCATCAACTGTGGGATTGTGTTCAAGAGCCGTGAGGTAATGTTACAGCTATATAGGACCCCACTTGGAGTACTGTGTTCAGTTCTGGTCACCTTACTACAGGATGGATGTGGAAACTAGAGAGAGTGAGCAGAGGAGATTTACAAGGATGTTGCCTGGATTGGAAGGTGTACCTTATGAGAATAGGTTGAGTGAAGTTGGCATTTTCTCCTTGGAGCAATGGAGGATGAGAGGTGACCTGATAGAGGTGTACAAGATGATGACAGACATTGATCGTGTGGATAGCCAGAGGTCTTTTTCCAGGGTTGAATTGGCTAACACGAGGGGTGTTAGTTTTAAGGTGCTTGGATATGGGTATCGAGGAGATGTCGGGTAAGTTTTTCACACAGAGAGTGGTGGGTGCATGGAATGGGCTGCTAGCGACAGTGGTGGAGGCAGATACAACATGGTCTTTTAAGAGTCTCTTGGATAGGTACATGGAGCTTAGAAAAATAGAGGGCTATGCGGTAGGGAAATTCTGGGCAGCTTCTAGAGTAGGTTACAAGGTCGGCACAATATTGTGAGCTGAAGGGTCTGTAATGTGCTGTAGATTTCTATGACTCCATGATTCTGTGAAACTGGTGGTACAGGACTTCAGGAATCTGTACCTCCTACACGATGGTAGTAACAGCCCAGATAGTGGAGATTCTTGATAACAGATCTTCCAACCTTGTCGTAGGGTTTGGAGGCTTGCGTGCCTCAATGACCTGGAGTCAGGACTTTATGCTTTGGCTTCTTGGCAGGGTCACCCATGCCAAACAGGTCAAAGGGTAGAGGCCAGGTTAAGAGTGGTCCACCAGTCCTCCAGGTTTGGGATTAAGCTCAGGGCTAACAACCCTGACCGGTCAAACAAAACTGATATTGAAACAGCAATGAAGAATCCTTCTACATCTGAGTGCGACAGTATTCCTGAGTCTCCACCTGGGACTTGCATGACTGACAGTAGTGAAAACTGAGAGGAAGCTACTGACACGATGAAGGAAGCCCTGAACACCACCAGAGATGGACGACCTTCACTGCTGCCCTAAATGCCAGCGGCGTACTGAACAGTAAGGAAGTAAGTGATAAGGGGTGCCATCTTTTTGAGGTGGTGCCTCATGTCAGCGTTTCCATTGATGGGGAGGGCTGCAGCCTCTTGTGTTCCTGTGTGTTGGGTTTGCCGTATCGGGATGTTAAAACAGGAGGAGATGTAATGCAGGTTGTGGGAAAACTTCCATCTTGTTGAAGCAAGCTGTGATAGAGGTGGACGGGGAGTTAATGTTTCCTCACTGGGGTGACTAGATACATTCATACACTGATGAAGGAATTTCTTCACCCACAGCAGTACTGTGGAGGCTCTCACACAAAATGATGGAGGAACTCAGCAGTTCAGGCAACATTTAAGGAGAGGAATAAATAGTTGATGTTTCAGGCCAAGACACTTCATCAGGAAACATCGATTTGTCTATTCCTCTCCATCGGTGCTGCCTGACCTGTAGAGTTCTTCCAGCATTTTGTGTGAATTACTCTGGATTTCCAACACCTGCAGAATCTTTGATGTCAACAGAGTCTCTGATACTCAGCATCTTTAAGATGGATCATTTGATTCAGAATCAGGTTTAACATCATCAGCATACGTCGTGAAATTTATTGTCTTTGCGGCAATACCTAATAATAGAAAAAATATGAATTACAGTAAATATACATATTAAATAGGTGAATTAAGTAAGTACGGTAAAATGAAAATAAAAAAGTAGAGAGGTAGTGTTCGTTGCCTATTTAGAAATCAGATAGCAGGGGCCAGCTGGTGGCGCAATGAGCCGGACCCGGGAACGGAGGTTCCCGGGTTCGAACCCAGTCGGGCTGCTCCCAAGTACGCTTTCCATCCGTGCCGGATTGAGTGTCGAGATCGCAACTCTACCTCATAAAATAAAGGGACAATACTGGGAAATGTCTGTGTGAGGAGTGGCGTGTCACACAGTCTCTCTGTCTCGCTCCACGCCTTGTATAGGCATGAAAAAGACATTGTCCTGCCAACGACGCACACGCATGCACGCACATACCAAAAAAAAAATCAGATGGCGGGAGGAAGAAACTGTTCCTGAATCGAGTGTGTGTGTGTTTTCAGACTTCTGTGCTCCTTCCTGACGGTAACAGTGAGAACAAGGCATGCCCTGGGTGATGGAGGTCCTTAATGATGGACGCCACCTATTCGAGGAATTGCTCCTTGAAGGTATCCTGGAAACTACGGAGACTAGTGCCCATGATAGAGCTAACTAATTTTTAGGTATAATAGAAGTTTATGGGTTAATTTAGGAAAATAGTGTGGAAATTCAAGATTTTTAAGATTAGCTTTATTTGTCAGATGGATTTTGAATCATCAGTGAAATGCGTCGTTTGCGTCACGGCAGTGAGAATTGTGCTGGGCAGCCTGCAAATGTCGCCTCACTTCCTGCATCAAGATTTCGTTGTTTTGGTTGTTCCTTTCTGCGCCTTGTGGCGCATCAGTTGGCAGTCTTGTCCTTTATTTAGCATTTGTCTGTTTTTTTCACGAGGCTGAGTCACTGGTTCGACATTCAACCCTGCACGGATGGAAAGCACGCGATGAGCGGGCCGGATACGACCCTAGGAGCACTCGCCTCGAGGTCCGATACAGATGCCACTACACCACCAGCTGGCTACAGCGCCAAGATAGCATCGGCCAAACAAAAGATCAGCCCAGATCTCATCGAGTGGCAGAACTGATATTTGGGACCGAATGGACTGCTGCTACTCTCATTTATCATGTTCTTTTAAGTATAGTAATCAGTCTGTCTAATAAGATTAACAAGCCAACCATAATACCGGAACAAACTCTGATCCGCGGCGTGAGGAAGGCTGGATGTATGAACCTGGATCTTGTGCAAGCAGATCTGGGAAATGCAGCAAGAAAGAGCAATGGCTGCTCATTTGGTGTTCCTCCAGCTCACAGTTTGTCCTTTGGAAATTCACTTCCAGAGCCCCTTGGTTCTTCAGCTGCTGCTGTGTGTGAGGGGCAGACAACCACCTCTGTCCATCCCTGAGAGCATCTGCCCAAGTTTGGGATCATCTTCTAAATATTTTTCTGATATATCATGGTAATTTTGAACAGAAGTTTTTGGTTAATTCATTCATAACTATAATTATGGGCATTTTTAAGGAAAAAAGATGAGTTACGTTGTTTATTTATGTGTACTAATTGTTTTACCATTAGTGAAAGTATAACAGACAGATTGAAATTAATGGAAAGACCATGATTGCCCATGTCATACAACACGGCACATAATGATGATGATATCAAGTGTCAAGTTTATTGTCATTTAACAACATACGTGCATATAGCATATAACCATATAATGTATATAGAAACGAGACAACATTTCTCTGAACCAGGGTGTAAAGCACAGTAGTACACAGAACACACAAGGTAAGGATATTAATCTACAGATGAATAACACATAATTGGGAAACTAAAGTGCATTAATATTAAATATTATACTGAAACAGATTAACCAGTGACATTTTGAATACAGTGCGGCAGGAAGTTCAGAAGCCTAATGGTCTGGGGGAGGAAACTGTTTCTCATCCTGACCGTTCTTGTCTTTATGCATTGGCGTCTGCTGCCTGATGGTAAAAAGTCAAAGAGGAGGCTGGGTGGATGGGTGGGATCCTTGATAATACGAAGGGCCCTCATAAATGTCCCTGATGGATGGTAGGGAGACCCCTTAAATCTCCTCGGCCGTTCTCACAGTCCTTTATAGAGGCTTCCAGTCCGATGCTGGGCTGCTCCCAGACCAGACGGAGATGCAGCTTGTCAGGGCACTCTCAATGGTGCTCATGTAAACTGCAGTTTATGATGATGATTTCACTGGAGAACAGATTTTTTTGGAAGGGTTGCTTTCTCAATTTTTTTTTGTTCACTTGAAGCTCAAAATCGAATTTCAGATTATTTGTATCACAGGAATTTAGAGAAACAAGAAATTAACTTCTATTGAATATAGTGCATTTAATTGAATAACAGGGCTGATGCTCTGTAATAGTTCAACTAAGCTAAAAATGTTTTGCTGATGAATTTCATTTGTACTCAGTGTATGAGGCTTCACGCTTGTGTCCAAGAATAATCAGCCAGCATTGATGGATTCCAGTTGACCTGATACCGATTCTCTATGACCACAATGTCCTGGTGAAACCTTTCACCATGCTTGTCACTAACAGTGCTAAGATTTGCAGGGAAGAAGTCTAAGTGGGAATGCATAAAATGAATCTTTAGTGTCATGTTACACTTCATGCTTGAAGCATGTGTCAACCAGCTGCACATGGTTTTGTGCTCTGCTGTTGTCAAGAGAATGTTCAACAACATCCTTGAATGCCTTCCATGTGATTACTATGGCCCTACTAGAAATTCTTCGAATTGCCTGTCATTGATGACCTGTTTGATTTGTGGACCAACAAAAATGCCTTCCTTAATCTTGGCATCAGTTATTCTGACTTGAGTTATGAATTGAAATAACAAATATAAGTGATTTCAATAAAATGGTGCGTGATAGTGAAATTTCACAGTGATTGTTATGATCAGCAACCCAAATTCCGTAAGATACACCCTACAGTATTCAGCGAGCAAAGACTCTGCTGTCCAATGAGGTTTAAAGATCGAGCGCTGCACCACGTGCTGTGTGCCATCAAAATTATTCCACGTGTCTTCTTGGACACGTGCCGCATGTTCACCACCCCTGGTATTGTTTGTCTCATACTGTGAAGAAATATTGAGTTATGGAAGGGACAAAATTCAGAAAATAGGAACAAATAGAATGGCGTTTCGGAAAATAAATGGCCTCTGGGTTAAAGCCTCCTTCTGCACTGTATCTTCCCAGTGGTCGTCAAGGCAGATTTTCATCTTTCTAATCCCAAAGTGTAGAACTTAATTTTGTCTCTCCCTCTGTCCCTCTCCCCCTATCTATACATACATATCCATACATATCAATACACACACACACACACACCCACCCAGCCCCCCACCTTTCCAATGTGGGAGGAAACCGGAGAACACCCATGTCGTCGTGGGGAGAATCGACAGACTCATCACAGACAGTGGCGGGAATTAAACCTGGGTCACCTATACTGTAAAGCTTTATATGAACACCCGCATTTCTACTCCTTCCTTCAAGGTCATGACAATATTGTTTTTTCTTTCCCTGTGCTAGATATCCAGTGCCTCCAACTGCACAGACTACCAGAGCAGAAGACTGAATATCATGTACTATGATGAGGCAGCTCAGTTAAAATATGCTCACACTGTAAGTAAGAGGAAGCCTTATTTGTGCTCTCAAATTCTGTTATCATTCCTGCTCTCTTGGGTAAAGTTATTAATAGAAATTATGCAAACACGAGGAAATCTGCAGATGCTGGAATTTCAAGCAACACACATCAAAGTTGCTGGTGAACGCAGCAGGCCAGGCAGCATCTCTAGGAAGAGGTACAGTCGACGTTTCGAGCCGAGACCCTTCGTCAGGATAGCAATTATGCCTTCAGTACAGAGATAGTTAACAGCAATCTATATTTCCCACAATGTCAGTTTAGAGCTCATCCAAGAGAACCACATTCTTGCTCAAACAACAGGAATTCTGCAGATGCTGGAATTTCAAGCAACACACATCAAAGTTGCTGGTGAACGCAGCAGGCCAGGCAGCATCTCTAGCAAGAGGTGCAGTCGACGTTTCAGGCCGAGACATTCTTGCCGTAGGGTTTGGAGGCTCGTGTGCCTCAATGACCCGGAGAGTTGTGTTGTCTGGAGTCAGGGCTTTATGCTTTGGCTCTTGGTAGGGTCACCCATGCCAAACAGGTGAAAGAGTAGAGGCCAGACTCAGAGTGGTCCATTGGTTCAGCTCAGGACTAACAACCTTGACTGGTCAGAAAGAATTGTTACAGAAACGGCAATGAAGAACAGAACGGCAGAGAAGTATACGAATATGTGTGCGACTGCTTGGAAAGGAATCTCTCTTCAATGATTTGCATTGATGCACCAGGAGGACAATTATCATCAACTTGATCCCTGCTAAAGTTAGGGGAGATGGAAGTGCTGCTATTACTGTAGCATCATCCGGTATTGCAGCAACATTGATGCCTGGTAGGACAGCACATTCAAGATTCAAAATACCCCTCAAGGTCAATGACGATGCCCTTTGTAACATCGATTAAAAACACCAATACTGCAAATTTACTCCAAAATGCAAGGCTTATAGTCTGGGATAAGTGCCCCATGATTAGGAGGGAGAGCTTTGAAGCCATGGACCGGACTCTTCGTGATGTATGTGGCAAGAATGAGGCCTTCAGGGGTATTTTAACCATTTGCTGTGGCGATTTCCATCAGTGTCTAGCAATTGTGAAATGATGCTGATGTGGAGAATTCATGCATTAAAAAATCCTACTTATGGAGAAGCTTCATCAAATTTCAATTGAAGAGAAACATGCGACTGAGTGAGGGAGAAGGACGATATTTTGAGTTCTTATTGGATGTTGGAGAAGACAAGATTGAGAAAAATGAAAACGATGAAATGGAATTACCTGAAGATATAATTCTGCCAGCAAAAACTATGGAAGAATACAATGATTTCATCTACCCGACATTCAACAATCCTGCAGAACTGTTCTCAAGGAATTCTATCTTGGTTCCTCTCAATGAAATGATGCGAAAAATAAACTTCACATGCATTAGACGCTTCCCTGGAATCATGAAAGAATACTGTTCCTTCAATGCCGTAAGTGAAGGAGCTCACGCCACTCATT